>NW_027069568.1:932245-1057576 GCF_002906115.3 Quercus suber
ACCTCACTCACAGGTGGTTTGACAGTTTCACTCACAACCTCACTAGCAGAAGGTTCAGAAGAAGAAGCAGGAACAAAATTTGTGGAATGTGGAGTAGAGCCAAAGATGCTTTCAACATATCCCAAACCAGATTTATCCGCAGGATACTTTTGAACATTTAACATGTGATCAAGTTTAGAACTAGCAGATCTAGCAATAGATAAATCATGTTCTAAGGTTCTAACTTTATCAAGCAAAAGCATGTTCTCAGATTTAACATTATTTAGAAGCTCATTAGCATCAAACAGTTTAACAAGCAAATTTTTCTTTTCAAGCTCCAGAGAGTCAATTTTCTTTAGGCCAAGATCAACTTTCATAGCATCCTTTGTAGCAATTTTGCAAAGTTTGTTATAGGCCTCTTGAAGATCTGCATCTTCAGAGAGTTCCCCATCAGAAGGTTTCTCTTCAGCAGATACGCTTTCACTGACCATAGCAGTAGCTGTGAAAGCAATGAAGTTTCCTCCTCGTCACACCCGACTCATCATCAGAAACCTCATTATCACTAAGGGTTACAGCCATAGCTTACCCTTAGTCTTCAAGAATGTAGGACATTCAGATTTCATATGACCATACCCTTGACAACCAAAACATTGAGGACCCAAAAAATTATTAGAAGATTGACCACCTCTATCATTTGATTTTTCAAAATTATTTACCTTAGTGGGATCATTCTTCCTAAAATTTCTAGGTTCAGCAGTGTTGGTACCTCTTGCCTTTCTATTTGTATTCCTAAGAAAATTCTTAAAGTTTTTTGCAAGATAGGTAATCTCTTGTAGCAGAGAGCTCATTATCAAATCCACCACCATCAACATCATCAACTGACTTAAGAGCCATTGATTTGGATTTGTTTACTTTAGGTAGGTCAGACTCATAGGATTGGAGAGATCCTACAAGTTCATCTACAGGGATGGAGTCCACATCCTTGCTTTCAGTAATGGCAATCACTTTGGGTCTAAAATCTTCAGTTAAAGATCTAAGAATCTTCCTAACAATTTTAGGTTGATCATAGATTTCACCCAAATTAAAAGCAGAATTGACAATATCATTCAGTTTGGCATAAAATTCATCAAAGGATTCATCATCAGACATCCTAATACTCTCAAACCTAGAAGTCAATTGTTGCAATTTATTAATCTTAACTGCTTTGTGCCTTCATGCACAATTTGGAGGATTTTCCAAGCAATATGAGCAACCTCAACATTAGAGATCCTCTTAAATTCCTCCATAGAAACAGCATTGAAGATGGCATTCATAGCTTTGCTATTGAAGCCTGCTGCTTCTTTTTCAGAAGTTTGCCACTCACTCACAGGAGTAGTGGGCTTCTCCCATCCGTATTCAACAGAATTCCAAACCCTTTCATCAATGGATTTCAGGAATGCTTTCATCCTTACTTTCCAATAAGCATAGTTGTTCCCATCAAAATGAGGAGGAACAAACAAAGAGTGTCCATGCTCCATGACAACTGGGGTCAAGGATCAGCTCAGAGATAGAAATCTCAAGCAAAAAGAGCTACCACGCTCTGATACCACTTGTTGGAAATTTAGACCCCTTAAACACACAGATTGCGTAGCCTAGATTAATTAGCCAAGTTGTTACTTAGTCAAATTATGCAATTCTAGGTTAAAGCAATCAAATAATCATATCAAGATATAAAGCAGCGGAATAATAAATAACAAGATATGATCACCCAGAAACCACTCGGTAAAAACCTGGGGAGGATTTGACCCACCGATCCTCAAGGCATAACAGAATTCACTATGAAAGAATTGAAGTTCTTACAGAAGGACTACAAGCTCCCCGCTCGACTTCCTAATGCTACCCACCAGTAAAACTTCCTGACACGACCACGCGCAGGCTCCGAATCCACGGACTACTTCTTTCTTGAATTCTTCAATCAGCTACAAGCTCCCCGCTTGCTTTTCTTTTTAAATTCCAATGGTTGCAACTATAATGATCTTCAAGATGTTGAAATCATCTCTACCTTGAAAACCCTAAGTTTTGTGTAAAGGAAGTCTCCTCAAAGATCTCACACGAGATTCACACAAAACAGCAATGTATGAGCAACAAAGCAATATGGACAACCCACAAAAACGTGGCTAGGGTTTAGTTTATATACCTAGGGTAAAAACACAAAACCCTAAACGTTTAATGAAGTAGGGCTGAGTTGGAAAATCTGCAGAATATTCAACCTGTGCGATTTTCGATCGATCGAGTCTATTCTTCGATCGATCGAGCCAGGCCGAAAGTCCCAAGTACTTCTGCAGCCACTCGATTCCAACTTTACAATATTAAACCAACTTTGAGCAATTCTAAACAAGACTAAATACACTGTTTTGATCATGGTTTGCCAACATTACAAATTAGAGTTCTAAATACAAAAACTCCTAAGACCTTAGAACCTAACAGGTAGATTAGGCTTGGAGGGTGTCTTGCTAATCTATGTATCCAACTAATTGTCTAGTGCACTGATTACCCCTTGGAGGCAGCAGAGAGGTTTTTCGCCAGTTTTTCGGTTTCCTCTTTGATAATACATCGGCGTGTAATCTTGTGTTTACATTCTTCCCTAATCTTTTTAATTCCATTTTACTGCTGTGTTGTTAAGTTTATAGATATGAGTAGTTTGCTTGTTTTTCCACTCGCATTTACACTATTTCGCACTTAGTATTAAGTTAATGTAAAAACTATCGAGCGTAACTTTAATTTGGGGGGTCCAAACAGCTTTTGTGTTTTCAAACATTTTCGAGCTTTCACTAACTACTATCTATTAGTTGCAAGTGTAGATAGCAACATGACTGAATCAACCTGTATATTCTTGTAACACTTAACAAACACATGTGTGGAAAATACAAGTAAAACAAAATAAATTTTGATTTCACATGACACAAAATAAAAGACATATATCCTAAATAACCTCATAAATATAAATCAATAATCAATGCAGCACAATGTGAAACAAGAAACAAAAATAAAAACAAGATGCCCCCCTATCATATACAACTCATCAAAAAATAAAGACATCAAAATAAATACATCATGAGCCAAAATAAGTACAAAGTGAAGCACTTAGATACAATCTAAAGCTCCAAAGCTCCAAAAAAAAAAAAAAAAAAAAAAAAATCTCCCCCTAGCTCTAACCATATGTACTCCCCCTTTTTGTGACGAATTGCCAAAGGGCAATCAAGACTCACCATCAAAAGGAGGTGGTGGAGGTGACATCTAAAACTCACCGACTCTACATGTAAAGCCTGAAGTTCTATGAGAATGTCTACCAAAAGCTGACCATGAGCCGCTTGAACAGTCATGACAGTGTCCAACATACGACAAATACTGGAATCATCTGAAGTAGAAGGTGGAGGAGCAGAAGTAGTAGTCGGATCAACAAATGCATCAGCAACCGGATCACCTATTGAAAGAGGAGGAGGAGGAGGTGCAACACCCGAAGAGGAAGAATCTACTCTAGGGCGTTTAGAGCTAGCTCGCATCTGAGCAACCCCTGTCTAAAGAAGGTGGCACCTATGGGAGCTACGATATGTACAGGCTCAGAAGTTGGAAACTCATTTAATTCTAAATGCAACAAAATATGATGAATAAAATACGGGAAGAAAAGAGGATGAGTAGAATAACTACTCCTATAAATCTCAACCAAAGAACGAATGAAAAAATGAGGAAAACTCATAGGAGCATCTGTGACCAGAGCATACAAAAATGCACATCTCTTGATAGGAATAGTATGCAAATGAGAGATGGGTAGATAGAATGGCAAGAAATTCGGAAAAAGATATAATGAATCTCGGTCAACTCATGAGAAGTGATCCGAGGATTAGTAGTCCACTGGATAGAAGATCTAGCAAGATATGACATAATGTCATCAACGGGAGGAGGCTCATCATAAGGATAGATGAGATACTGGACCTTAAGCACCCCAAGAGCAAAGGCCACTACCATAGGAGTAATGGTATACTCTTCACCCCTTATCCAACTTCTCACAAACTGAGTGTTGGAATCATTGGAGTAAACGGAGAGGTTCGAGTAGAACTCTCTGATCAAGGTAGCTCGAGGAGGATGGTCACCATCCAATAAAGGCAACTACCCTATGCTCAAAGTTCCTCCTAATCTCTAGATCAAGATCATCTAAACTACCTTTCGCTCAACCCACACATTCCTAAGAATGTTCAACTTCTCAAACATCTCTTGGTTTTTCTCACTCAAAAACCTCTCACTATCAAAAGGAGTAGAAGAGGAGGTGGATGTCCTATGGGCTCTAGTCTTCCTAATCATGATTCTAAAGATCAAAAAAGATAGACAGAAAAGAGACAAAATAGAAAAAAGAAAAACCCAAGGGTAGACAACATCAAACATAGTTAGAGCAAAAACAATATAGAAAATAAAAATCTATATGATACATGAACAGTATTAACACATGATGCATGCTCTAATGCAGTGAGAATAGTTCAATTATACTTTAAAAACTCAAATTTTAAAAAACTCTTTGAACGGTTTTTGATTGATCGAAAAATAGATCTGATCGATCGAAACATTACATTCGATTGATCCAGTAGCGATCGAGCATCGAACGAGCCAGGCAGATTCAAACCACAATTTTAATCACAATTTCGATCGATCGAGCAACAAGTTCAATCAAACGAAAATCTGCAAAAATTTGTTTTTCGAAAAATAGAGCATTTTAATGCAGAAACTCCTTAAAACACAATGTTTTATGAATAAAATGCATGAGTATAATATGAAATTTTTTCCAAAAACCCTTGAATTTAACCCAGATCTTCCAAAAACAAGATTTTCAATTAATTTTTCCTCAAATCTCAAAGTTTAAGCATATTTTGCATTAAAATTAAGGAACTTTCAATCTTGGATGGCCACAACAAGATCACAGGCAATAACATGTACTAAGTTTAGCAAAAAATAACTTGTGTAGTGTATGCAACTAGTAAAAGCTTGAGATATATGTGAGATGATATGTGAATAGTAATCAATCACAATTTCTACAAAGTTCATCACATGAATTTGAAAGAGACTATCACTTAAAGAGTTACATCATATAACTCCCACATCTCATAGAATAAAAGCTTGCAATCATGTAAGTTTCTTGATTTGCCTCATAATGTACACACCAATTTTATTTGATTGTGAAGTTATTATAACCCAATAATATACACACCAATTTTAGCATTTAATCTGAGGCTACACCTTATGTTCTTTTTGTGCATGTACTACACTTTTTCGAGTATAAAATCTTATAATATGCACTAAAGTGTTCACGATTGGCTAGTAAACAGTGGTGAGACGGTTATTTATGCCTTTCTCATTAAGTTCAAGTCCAATAATCAAAAGCATCTGACTTCAAGATCAAGATCATGTGATCAAAAACTATAAACAGCTCCCACACAACATGCACTATAAAACTCAAACTAGTAAAGTGCAATAAAATAAACTCATCCAAGCTAAACAAGGGACATAAAGATGTTATGTAAAGATAATATGGCCAAGCTTGATTTCAAATCTAAGAAAAATAATGCAAAACACATTTTTCTTCCCTTTTCCTCCTTTTTTATTTTTTATTTATTTATTTATTTTTGAAAAGAATAACAAAAACATCCTATCATGAAATGCATGAATGTCATGCAATGCAAATCCTAGAAAAACACATAAAACAAAAACAATAAAGAGGAATGGTCACAAAGAATAGAGAGATGAATTACAAGGATCATGTCAGAAAAACTCAATTAGATCGAGCCTTTTGTATCCAAAACTTTTTAGATGCAACTCTTGCATTGGAGTTATTATTCATATTAGAATGCTGAGCAACTCTAGGATTAGAATAAAGGTTTAAAGCCTTTACCAACTCACCAATAAGTATCATAGGATCTTGTGCTTGAGGCACAGGTACTTTTAGCTTATTTGCTCGCTTAGCAGCTTGCAACTTGAAACAGTTTGGACGAATGTGCCTAGACTTTCCACACAAATGACAAACCCATGTAGGTCTATCATGCAACTTGTCCTTAGGAAGGTTAGGAGTCCTAGTTTTAGACTCTTGAAGATCAACCCTAATCTTCCTAGGAGGAGTAACTTCTGTTGGTTTGACAATCTCACACACAGGAGGCTCAAAAGAAGAAATAAAGTTTGTGGAATGATTTTTAGGCATAGAGATGCTATCTTCAAAACCTAGACCAATTTTGTCTAAGGGAGACATCTGAATACTCAACATGTGTTCAAGTTTGCAACTAGCAGACCTATTTGTTTGTTCTCTAGCAACAGATAATTCAAGTTCCAAATTTTTAACTTTATCAAGCAATTACATGTTCTTAGTCTTCACCTTATCAAGCAATTCATTAGTATCAAATAATTTCAAGAGCAAATTCTTCTTATCAAGTTCAAGAGAAGCAATTTTTTGTAAACTTAAATCAACATTTATAGCATCCTTTATAGCAATCTTGCAAAGCTTATTATAGGCTTCTTGCAAATCAGCATTCTCAAAGAGTTCTGCATCAGAAGGGTTCTCGTTAACAACAACTCTTTATCAACTACAGCAGTAGTTGTGAAAGTAACAGAGTTTCTATCTTTATCATTACCAGACTCATTATCAGAAACTTCATCATCACTAAGGGTTACAATCATAGCCTTACCCTTTGATCTTAGGAATGTAGGACATTCTAGTTTCAAATGACCATACCATTGACAACCAAAACATTGTTTACCCATAGAATTATTAGAGGGTTGACCTACTTTCTCTTTAGGTTTTTCATTATTGTTCACCTTAGTGGTTTCATTCCTCCTAAAATTTCTAGGTTCAGCATTATTTTTTCCTTTTGCCCTTCTGTTATTGTTCCTAAGAAAATTTTTAAAGTTCTTAGTAAGGTAAGCAATCTCTGTAGCAAAGAGTTCATCATCAAATCTATTCACATCAACAGACTTAAGAACTATAGATTTGGATTTGTTTGTCTTAGGTAGGTCTAAGTCATAGGACTGGAGAGATCCTACAAGTTCATCAACAGGGATGGAGTCCACATCCTTACTTTCAGTTATGGTAGTCACTTTGGGTCTAAAGTTCTCAGTCAAAGATCTAAGTAACTTCTTAACAATTTTAGGTTGATCATAGATTTCACCCAAATTAAAAAGCAAAGTTAACAATATCATTCAGTTTAGCATAGAATTCATCAAAACATTCATCATCAGACATTAACTTAGGTATTTAGCCTAGTTATTTAGCCAAGTGATTAACTTAGGTAAATTATTCAGATCTAGGTTAACACAGATAAATCATATCATTGAAATAGTGTGGAAAATAAATAACACAACGATGTGATAACCCAAGAAAACGAAATCAGTAAAAAACCTAGGGAGAATTTAACCTAGCTATCCTTAAGGTAAAACAGATCCACTATGAAAGAATTAAAGTTTACATAATAGCGACTTAGACCACTAACATCTTATTGTTACCTCGAGTAGGAAACTTACTATCACGACCATGTTGAAAGCTCGAAAATGTGTTAAAAACACAAAAGCTGTTTCGACCCCCAAATTAAAGTTACGACTCAATTGATTTTACTCTAACTTAATACTAAGAGTTTGTTTGGATACAGCTAAAAACAGAAAACTGAAAAACACTGTAGCAAAAT
Source organism: Quercus suber (assembly GCF_002906115.3). Taxonomy (NCBI): domain Eukaryota; kingdom Viridiplantae; phylum Streptophyta; class Magnoliopsida; order Fagales; family Fagaceae; genus Quercus; species Quercus suber. Next base: position 939,919 of record NW_027069568.1, read on the forward strand.
TGTAAGGTTGAAATTTATCAACTATCTTGTTGGTTTTATTCTGTGCCAACTTGCTTGTAATTTAAGCACTTAGTAACTCTGTATTTAGGTGGGATTATTGTAAGGGTAGTATGTGAGAAGATGTGAAGAAAAGCTCAAGTATGTGCAAGAAGGTAGAGATTCGTGGCTGACTCGCGACTGGCAAGCCGCCAACTGCAAGCATGTGAGATGCACACATAGGGACCTGAAGGGTCGCGCTAGCTGTCACACTACAGGACAAAAGTCCCAGGCTGGCCAGGCCGTTATCTCGCGGCTTGAACTCGCGACTTAAACCAGTTGCGAGGCCAAGCCACCAATCAGCCCTGTTTGGCAAAAACTGACTCTTCGTATTCCAAACACACACCACTATATATAGACCCTTATACCCACTAAATTGAGAGAGCTTCTAGAGAGAATTTTTGGGAGAAACCCTAGAGAAAAACAAGATTGATTCATCCACAATCTTTACCTTAGAGTCTCTACAAATTCCTCTACTCTCTTCATTGTCACATCCTTGAGAGGTCATTGACCAAATCCTTTTCTCACCACACCGACATTTGTGAAAAGGTTCATTTGGTGCTAAGGGAAGCAGTTTGGAAGGAACCAATATACATTGGTTGATGCTATGGTCTAGTAGCGGAATTCGGTAAATTAGAAAAAAAAAAGGTTCGGCGCAACCTCGTTAAAGCAAGAAGTTTAGAGAGCTTAGGTACCTGGGTAGATTAGGTTTGGAGGGTCTATTGCTGTTCATGTATCCCAACTACATTTTCTAGTGGATTATTGACCGCTTGGAGGGCGGCGGAGAGGTTTTACACCGAGGACTTCGGTTTCCTCTTCGATAACACATTGTGTGTTGTCCGTGTGTTTGCATCTTCCTTCCCTTTATCTTTGCCTTATATTTATTGCTGTGGATGTGTTTATATTTGGCTTAGATTAGTTATCAATTCTATTATAAGTTTGTTATCATTTTTCACACATACATTGTTTGATTTAAAGCTTGAATTAGTAATATTGTAATTAGGGGTCTAAATGTTCAAAGGAGTTTCATACCCATATTAAACAATCAATTGGTATCAAAGTGTGTACACTCGTTGTGGTTTTAATACTTGAGTGTGATCCTTGACCCCTTATTGAGATGGATAGGTTTCAATCTCTCAATGTTCTACCATTTTTTTATGGTAATAATTATGCCTTCTGGAAAGTTAGAATGAGGGCATTTCTATGCTCTATTGATGACACCGTGTGGGATGCGGTTGAAATAGGTTGGACTAGGCCGGAGGATGCTAAATCTACTTGGGATAAGGCAGCTCTTGCGGTAGCCAATGCTAACAGTAAAGCCTTAAATGCTATATTTTGTGGTGTGTCTCCAGATGAATTCCACAGGATACTCACATGACAGTGGCCAAGGAACCTTGGGAGATTTTGGAGACAACTTATGAGGGGACTAAGAAGGTGAAGGACACAAAACTCCAAATGCTTACCACCAAGTTTGAAGAGCTCAAGATGGGTGAAGATGAATCCTTTGATTCATTTTATGGGAAGTTCAATGAAATTGTGATTGCGAAGCTCAATCTTGGTGAGAAGATTGAAGATACTAAGGTGGTGAGAAAAATTTTGAGGTCCTTACTGGAGAGCTTTCTACAAAAGTCACAACTATAGAGGAAAGCAAGGATTTGGATGAAATTAAGATCCAAGAGCTCATTGGGTCACTTCAAACGTATGAGCTTGGACTGCCTTCCCACAAGACGAGTAAATCGCTTTCTCTTAAAACCATCATGGAAAGAATGAATGATCCTTTCGAAGAAGATTGAGTGGAGAAGGAAGTAGCATATCTTGCGAAAAACTTTGCAAATTTCTGAAGATGAAGAACAGTGGGAAACCATTCAACAGAGGGAAATTTTTATCTTCAAGAGGTGATAGGAAAGAGTTTACGAGGAAAGAAGGGAAGGATGTTTAATCTCCTTCGAACATTGTGTGTTTTGAATGCAATGGTCATGGACATCTCAAGAAGGAGTGTCCCAATTTCTTGAGAGGGAAAGGCAAGGCGTATGCCACAACGCTGAGTGATACAGACTCTTCAAATTCTGATTCTGAAGAGAGCTGTGACAGAGAAGGAAACTACTCCTCATTCATGACCATTGCACATGTGGAATCCTCGGATGATCTTGGGTTCACTTGTGAAGGAACGTGGCGAACATTCTAATTTGGAGTCTATTGAAATAGTTGAGGAGTTTAAAGATGAGGAAGTTGTAAAAGTAGTGGGATTGCAAGAGACTTACAACTCACTCCTGAGAAGACCAGTGAATATGCTAAGGTGGCTAATGTAGCCATTAAGAAGATGAAGAGGGCTGAGGAAGATTACAAAAGTCTTCTAGCACGATACAAGGAGGCAAAGTGTGAAATTGAGACACTAAATGGTGAGCTGTCGGAAGCTTATACCAAAGTAAGATTTCTTGAGCAAGAGGTAGTGCAAGCACAAGCCAAGATAGAAAGGGTCTCTTCCAAGAAGCTGGAAGATGTTATTTCATTCCAAAAACATTTCTCAGACAAGTCTGGGTTGGGATATACTGGAGAGAGTAGCTCATTGGCCAAAACTACCGGAGAAGTGAAATTTGTGAAGGCCATAGAGCCGATTATGGAAGAGCCCATCCTTGAGAATGTTAAGGTTGAGAACAAGAAGAAGCTGGTTGAGCAACGAGTGGTTAATAAGTTTCTAAATCAATCAAAAGCTAGATTTGAAGGTAGAGCAAGATCTCTCTTAAGATCACGACTGGGTCTTAGAACAGATTATATGTGTCATTATTGCAGATTGTAAGGACATACTAGACCTAACTATCAAAAGCTAAGAGCAGATAACAATGCAAGCGCACCTTGGTCACGAGGAAGAAGAAATGACAAGAGGTCTTAGGTGGTAAGCAACCAAGAAGTCAAAACCATGATCCAGGAATGATGGACGTGATGAAGATGATTGGTGCCTTCACTAATTGCCTATTTACTGCTTTCGTGTCCAAAAAAAAAAAAAACACAAAAAGTAGAAAATCTAGAAAGTTTGATCGACTTTGTTGAGTTTTGTCTTAAAGCATGTTTTGCCTTGTACCTTTGTACTAATGGCTTTGTGCTTTTAACGAGCTTAGCTTGTCTCTCATGCACTCATATCATTGTGGAAGGAATTCTGAAATCTATGTGACTGTTGTAAATAGATCTTCAACCTTGTCATGATTGATTAGGGAATGATTTTGTTGATTTTGAAACATGCATAGACTCATGCCTATATATCTTCCCACTTTTTATTTTTTATGCTTAAAAGAGCTCTCTAAATGTAAATCTCCAAATCAAAAGAGATAAAGAGCTACAAAAGTCTGTCGCACATACTAGTATTCGACTAGGAAAAAGGGAAAGCGACCAAAATAAAATGTATGATGCCCAAAAAGCCAAAAGCTAACTCATCAATTGAAATATCAAAAGTTTCAGGCATCTATCTCAAAATGAGATTTTCTTCGCTCAAAAAATGCAAATGATATGTTGAATATGGAGCTAAATGAAAAGTTTCAAAGAATTGTTATTAAGTGCTTATGGGAGGTCATATATGCATGTTTCTATAATTGAAATAGGTCACATAATCTAGTGCTAGTTGTGTATGCCTTAATTGAATTGATCATTGAAACTTCACATTGGACTAAGGACTATCTCATTTTTGATATCCACACACAACACACAAGTCTATGTTCAATAAATGCTGCCATATTCATTTGTGTGATTGTACTTGATTAAATGTGTTTTCACATACTCAATCTTTGTTGATCAAACACAAAACTATTTTTAAGTGTTTTAGTTTGTTTTTGGAAAGTATTTTGTTTTACAAAGATGTCAAAATTTTTAAAAACAGTATTGCCCTATTTTGGCGACTCAGTCGCGAGTAGGTCCAGTCGCATGCTCCAGTCATGAAGCTCACAACGACAGTTTTCGTGGGTCACTAGTGAGTCAAGGATGTAGTCGCGAAAAAGACTTAGAAATTTTTCAAAAAATTTGAGTTTTTGTGGTTTTCGCGGCTCAATGTGGCGACTTGTTCGTAGGTGGAAGGTCTAGTCGTAAGGGGTACACAGAGATTTTCGAGGCTCCTCTGGCGACTATCTTGCGGGTAAACCTTCCAGTCTCAAAAAATACTTAGAGAAAATTTTCAAGTTTCTTACCTTCACAGTTTCACGGCTTACCCTAGCGACTTAAGTAAGTCGCGAAAAATGCGTGTTTTGCATTTTAAAGATAGTTTTAAAATGGTTTTTCAGTTTTCCCCTCGAATATCAGTGTCTGTTTATCTTCTTCCCAAAATCTCTCTCTCAACACTCTGTGTATTTTTGCAAAAGCTTTCAAATTCTACATCATGTCTTCATCAAACACCAAGAAAAATGTATGGGTTTTCTTCTCTTCACTTCATTCATCATGATTTCATTGTTGTTCTCTTGAATTTGGGTGTTGTGTTGTTGGTTTATGTTTTTGAGGGGCTCGAACATGGGTTTGCCTATATTGTTGAGAATGAGTGTGTGATGTTATTTGCTCTTGTTGAAATGGTGTGTTTAGGGTTATTAGTTTACATTAGCTTGCTTATCTTTAGTCTGAGCATTGATATTTCATAGTTTGTTTATGGGCATATGGATGTGGGGTTTTCTACAATTTTTATTGTGGTTCTATGTTTTTCTGTTTGGTTGTGCTTTTGGTGTTTATGGTTAGCATTATTTTGATTTTTAAATCACCATATCTTATAGGTGTTGCTGCATGTATTTTCCTTTTTGCACTGTTCATACCCAATGGGTAATGACTCATTGTCATTTGCTCAAATCTATCTGAATTTGTCTGCATACATACAGTTTAAACTTGGTTAACTTGTTTTATCCAATGTTTGGTTATCAACTGTGTTTATTCTGTGTTTTTTCTGGTCACTCAGTTTCTCACTATGTAACTAACTTGTTACTAATGTGTGTGCATTTCCCCATTCTGTGCTATGTCTTGTTATGGCCTTTTCTGCTTGTCTATAGATGACTGCATCTCCAACAAAGAAGAAGACTGTTGCCAAGAAAACTGACAAAAGACTGAAAATGGACCCTAACCTATTTAGGTCAATCCAACACTTTGAGAGATATAGGGATTATTTCTCAAAAGGAACCATCATTCAGGAGAGATTTGTTGATTTCAGGGAATTGAAGGACACCTTTATTCCAGGTTGTTTTAAGGGTAGAGGTTAGGAAAAATTGCTGAGTGGCCTTCCCCCTGGTTGTGAACCTCTAATCAGAGAATTCTATGCAAATGCTGTGACAAGGGAGGAAGAGTTGAGTTGTTGGCTGAGAAGAAAGGAATTTACCTTAGATGCTCATGATATTGACACTACAACAAAATGTATTTTTGTGACGAAAAAATTCGTCACTAAAAAATCAGTTTTTCGTCACTAAGAACCTTTAGTGACGAAATTAGACTTTTAGTGACGAAATTCGTTTCGTCGCTGTAGCCCCGTCACTAAAAGTCTTGGTGACGAAAAATTTCGTCACTAAAAGTCCGATTTGTTTAAAAAAGAAAAAAACTTTTAGCGACGAAAATGTTTCGTCACTAAATGTTTTCCTCGCTAAAAACAGTATTTAGTGACGAAAATATTTCGTCACTAAAACCATTTCAATTTATTAAATCATATTTAGTGACGAACAGTTTCGTCACTAAAACTATTTTCGGGTATATATAGTGACGAAAAAATTCGTCACTAAAACTTTTTTTAAGAAAATCCAATCACTTATAGTGACAAAAATTTTCGTCACTAAAATCATTTCTTACAAAATTCCGCTACATTTAGTGACGAAATATTTCATCACTAAAACAATTTTTTATTTCTATATTTGTGACGAAAAAATTCGTCACTAAAACTTATTTTCTATTTTTATTATTTTCATGACGTTAATATTAACCTGTAACCTGTCATTACATTATTAAAACCTCACATTTAATTAACACATTTATTTCAACAACACATTTATAAAAAAATCAATTCATACATTCCATAAGTTAAAATTAAAACAAATATCCAATTCAAAATTCTTCCATACAATAATTGTTTACAACACATATAATAACTTAAGATGTTTTATAACAATACAAAAAATGTAGTATAATATAATTAGAACCAATGGAAGATGTCCTCAAATGTCTTCAAGTAATGTCAAAAGTAAATGCCTTAAAAGCCACCAATAAGAAATCTGCACAAATATAAAAAAATACCAAAACTTCAATTTCCCACCCAAAAAAAAAAACCACACACACAAGCCCAGAAAAAAAAAAACTAAGTAAAAATCACAAACCCAACTAAAAAAAAAAAAAAATTTTAAAAGGAGAAGACAAAATTTAAATATATAATATGAAGACAGTCCAAACCACAGAACTTAAGGCTGATAAAATAGGCTTACAGAGGAGTGAGCAATTGAGAGACTAAAGCATAAAGGACCCCAAAGACTAATGTATTGGCAATGCAGATAGTATGCAAGCCTCAAGGCACTACACACGTGCACATCTATAAGAACACACGTGTAGGCCTGTAACTAAGCAAAAGACATAGAGGACGAACGATTTAGTGCCCACTTCGTGCCCCATCTCCTACCACCCAAGAAATAAAAACGATTAAAAAAAATAGGCTGAAGCCACAAGCACATTCAACTAAGCCCAGCTTCAAACTTCAAACAAAACCAAACTCCAGCTACACAAGCCTAATCCGATAATCAAACAAGACCCATTCCAATCTTAAAAACTTAAAACCCACATTGAAACAAAACAAAATTTATTATTGAAGTTTATAAGGTAATCGAACCATTAAACTAAACAAAACAAAACTTCAACCACCACCAAAATCAAATCAATCGGAACTACCAAATCAAAACTACAAAATAATAATAATAATAATAATAATAACAAAAACATAATTGAGAAATATAAAGTAAAAACAAAAAGAGGTTTATAAAAAATAAAAAAAATAAAAAAGGAAGAAACATACCTTCGGATCTTCATGAGGCGGTTCAGATCTTCAGAGGAGATGGAGGTGTCGCCGGTGACTGTCGATGGAGGTGTCGACGGTGGCTGTCGATGGAAGTAGCGACGGCGGCAATGGTGAGGATATCGGCGAGGTGGTCTTAACGGTGTTATGGCAAGGTGGAGTGCGACGGCGCAAAGTGAGAGAGAGGGAGATGAGGTGTTTTCTGAAAAATGACTAAATGAGGGTTTGTTTGCTCTTTTATAGTAACACTTTTAGCGACGAAATTATTTTCGTCGCTATAGATCACTTTCAGTGATGAATGAGAGCTTCGTCGCCATAGAAAACTTTTAACGACGAATTAGATATTCGTCGCTAAGATGCTTTAAGGATAAGTAGACCGATTTTTTAGCGACGACTTTGTTTCGTCGCTGTTGGGGTCTATTAGCGACGAAATTTTTTTCGTCGCTGATAATCTCCAAGCAAAACCTACAGCGACGAAATTATTTCGTCGCCAAAAACTTTAAGTTTCAGTGATGAAAAAATTTCATCGCTGTAAACTAATTTAATTCGCGCCCTACTTTTTCCTTTTGGCGCCCTTGTTCCAGATGAACAAATAGCGACGAAATTTTAATTTCGTCGCTAAAGGTTATTTTTTTTCATTTTTAGCGACGAAATTAGTCGCTAAAGGTTTTTTTTTTTTTTTTTCATTTTTAGTGACGAATTATGAATTTCGTCAGCTTGAGGGATTGGAAGATTATGAATTCACTAACTACAAGGACAGAATGCTTTCTTTAGAAACTGTCCAGAAAAGAATTGGTGGGGTTATAGAAAAGAGATGTCTCAACACTTCTGATTTTCCTAAAGACATGAGGTGTTTAACCACCATAATGATGTACAACTTGTATCCTATAAGGAAGATGACTACACTAACAAATGCCAAAGCTATCTTTCTCATGGAACTTAAGGAGAAAACCTTCATTGACATCAGTTCTCACGTTTTTTATACTATAATGGATGAGACTAGAACCACCTCGAGGCCCAAGTTGGTATTTCCAAGTCTTCTTATGAGGATTTTTAAAGCAAAGGGTGTTGCAATCCCACAAGATATTAGTCCCATGACTACTCTATCAGCCATAAACAAATTCACTCTCACAAGGATACAAAGTCGTGTTCCAGGTGAAGAAAAGGAGGGTGTCTAAGAAGAAGGTGATCCAATGGAGACTGAAGCTGAGGCTGCAGGACAAGTATCCACACCCAGAAGTAGAGCCAAGAGGAGCAGAGCTTCTACTTCATCAATTGTACCTCCTAATGCATTTCAGATCATCTTGGAAAGGCTTGATGGACTCAGAGATGTTCAAAATCAGCATACTGAAAGGATGACAGCAACGCAGGATCAACTTGATGTATTTTCAGCCAAGTTTGACAGTATACACACCGACCAAGAGCAGTGACCCATTGGCCATTCCGGTCAAAAAGTGAGAGAATTTTTGGAGAAGCTCTTGAGGGGGAGCCTTTGGTTGAGGGGGAGCTTTAAATTTTCTAGTGTTGTTATGTCTATAGCTTTGATACTATGTTTTGGTTAAATGCTGGTTTTATTGGTTTGTTACACTGTGGTTTCAGTTTTTGTTTGGCTTAAACTCTTAACTTTTGGTTAGTGGATCTTCGGTGGTAATTATTCATTTTATATAATATGATGTTTTTATGCTTTTGGTTTGTACCTGCTACCTTTGTAGGTTTTAAGGTTTGTGCCCATATTGCTTTTGTAAGCTTCTAGGGTTTGGTTTTATGCACTTGTAGGCTTTTGTGGTTTGTACCATGCTTTATGCAACCTTTGTGCTCTGTTATATCAGTACTTCTAACCTAATGCTATGCATTCCTTTTTAAGTACTGTCACTCTTGTGCCCGTGTAGGATTTTTCCTAGATGCACATACTTCATGTATTGTGCATTGGTTGAGTGTTGGTCATTCAAGTGATTTGCCTTGTATTTGTCAACTTAAATGTCCGGATGTTGATTTCAAGTGTGAATGAACATTGTGATCACTTGTATGAAGTGATTATCTGTTTTTGGTCTTGCCATGGTTTATTGCTTTACTCCATTGTGCTTGATCGCATTATCCTTGCTCCATTTGCATTACAAGTTTTCTGCATACAATGAACTTATTGTGTTGTTGTGTTTCAGGAGTTACTTGTTTTTATGGTTCTAAAGCTTCACAGATTCTAGAGTTAGGTGTGAGTGAGTTTTCTAACTGTTCCTAACTCACGCGTTAAGTCTAGAGTTTGTTTTAGGGTTTTGTCATGGAATAGCCAAAGGGGGAAATTGTAAGGTTGAAATTTATCAACCATCTTCTTGGCTTTATTCCGTGCCAACTTGCTTGTAATTTAAGCACTTAGTAACCCTGTATTTAGGTGAGATTATTATAAAGGTAGTGTGTGAGAAGATGTGAAGAAAACCTCAAGTATGTGCAAGAAGGCAGATATTCATGGCTAGGACTCGCGGTTGACTCATGACTGGCAAGCCGCCAACTGCAAGCATGTGAGATGCACACATGGGGAGCTGAAGGGTTGCGCCAGCTGTCGCACTACAGGACAAAAGTCCCAAGCTGGCCAAGCTATTATCTCGCGGCTTGAACTCGCAACTCAGACCAGTCGCAAGACCAAACCGCCAATCAGCCCTGTTTGGCAAAAACTGACTCTTCGTATTCCAAACATACACCACTATATATAGACCCTTATACCCACTAAATTGAGAAAGCTTCCAGAGAGAATTTTTTAGAGAAACCTTAGAGAAAAACAAGATTGATTCATCCACAATCTTTACCTTAGAGTCTCTACAAATTCCTTTACTCTCTTCCTTTTCATTGTCACATCCTTGAGAGGTCATTGACCAAATCCTTTTTTCACCACACCCACGTTTGTGAAAAGATTCATTTGGTGCTAAGGGAAACAGTTTGGAAGGAACCAATATACATTGGTTGATGCTATGGTCTAGTAGCGGAATCCGATAAGTTAGAAAAGGAAAAGGTTCGACGCAACCTTGTTGGAGCAGGAAGCTTGGAGGGCTTAGGTATCTGGGTAGATTAGGCTTGGAAGGTCTATTGCTGTTCATATATCCCAACTACATTTTCTAATGGATTATTAACCGTGTGTTTGCATCGATAACACATCGTGTGTTGTCCGTGTGTTTGCATCTTCCTTCCCTTTATCTTTGCCTTATATTTACTGTTGTGGATGTGTTTATATTTGGTTTAGATTAGTTATCAATTTTGTGATAAGCTTTTTATCATTTTCTGCACATACATTGTTTGATTTAAAGCTTGAATTGGTAATGCTGTAATTAGGGGTCTAAACGTTCAAAGGTGTTTCATACCCATATTAAACATTCAAAAATAATTTTTAAATGTATAAATAGTACCGTGGGACCCATTTTTAATGAAAAAGTTGTTAAAAAGTGGAATTTTTGGGTCCGTATACAGTGCATAGTGTGCACTATTCACGGAAAAGTCAAACTTTTCGTCTCTGGGAACGTTGAAAAGTAAAAGAAAAAAAAAGGAGAGAGAAACATAAACGCGTTTTGCGCTTCCTAAACGCACATTAAGTGCGGAATAGAGTAAATGCGAGCAGATAAACAAATAAGCTACTTTAACCTATAATCATTATAACACAGCAGTAAAATGAAAGGTAAAAGAGTATGAAAGAAGAATGCAAACACAAAATAACACGCCAATGTACCAAAGCCCTCCAAGCTCCTACTCCAACAAGGCTTCTCGGAACCCTGTCTTGTCTAGCTCTCTGGATCCCACAATACGCCCGATTACATCCGTCAAAGCCTAGCTTCTTCCAATGCTTCCCAGTAGCACCGAAAACACTTTCAACACTTTGAATATGTGTGGGTAGTATTTAGGTAGAAATCTCCTCTCAGTAGGTATAACAATGGGAGAGGGAATGAGAAAAGACTACAAAGATTTCTCTCTAATAATGAGTAGCTCTCTCTAATAGGTGGGTGTGTTGTAGAAACCACTTTTAGGGTTTTTCTCTCTGAATAGCCACACCTACTTTTTGTGGGTAATGAGGGTATATATAGTATGGGCGAAGGGTAAGAAAGTCACTCTTAAAAATCCTCCAGGTAGAAAGTTTCGCGATTACCTTGCAGTAATGCCTTACTTGCGAGACACTCGCGAAAACGATAGCCTGGCACTGCTCTTCAGCTTTCAGTCATGTGCTTCTCACATGGATCTTTCACGGGTTAGCTTCTCGCAAAATCACTTATTCTTCATTTAAGCTTGAGTCTTCATCAACTTAATACTAAACCCAATACAATAAAATCCCATAAAATACAAGGAACAAAATTAAAGCAATTACAACACATTTTGTCATGAAATAAAGCCAACATAAAACATAGTTGTAAATCATAACTTTACACACGCGACAGCTTTGAGTCAACGTACTACTTCTTTCTTGGATTCACAACAACCACAAGTACTCCCACTTGTGTTTTACTTTAAGCTCTTTATGCAGCAACTGAAGCGATCACCAAGCGATCAACCTTGAGATTGGAAACCCTAAGTATGTACGAAGGCAAACACCTATAAATCTCACAAGAGATTCATACTCAGCATAAACAACAACAATAAAATGTGGCTAGGGTTTTTACTTTTATATTTAAGGCAAAACATAAAACTCTACACGTCATATAGGCTTGGGCTGAGTTGGATATTCTGCAGAAAAACAATCTGCATGAGTTTCGATCGATCAAGTCTAATTTTTGATCGATCTAGCCTGACAGATTTACACAATAAATCTTGAAGTACACTCGATTCCAACTTTACATATAAACATTCTTTGAGCAGCCTAATTCTAGACTCTAAGTTTTGATCATGGTTTGCCAACATAATACAAATTGAAGTTCTAATACATTAGTCCCTAAAGTCTTAAAACCTAACACAATACAAAACCAGCCAACGCAGCAAATTCAAAAGCTAGAAAAAACAAAAGGACCAGCGCCAATCTAGACCATGACTAGACTCAATTACAAAGGGACCTCAGAGCTTATAGAAGTTACTACCAAAATTCTCAGCTTGTTAAATTCTTAAGAGCCTCTTATCACTTATACAAAAGTTGCAAAAGATGTTCAACATGAGACCATTCAAGGTTTACATTTTCAACAAAGAAAGCAATCTACAAATCAAATGCATATAATACTTCCTACTAAGGTTTACAAATGCTTGCTCAACTTTTGGGAAGTTTCTCCATCTTTTCCTACAAGATCTCTTTTATACTTAATACTTGGGCTTTGCCACCATATGCGCCCTAGTTGTTAGTTTATAACAATATGAGTATGATCTTGTTTTCTTTGCTTCACTCACCACAAAACCAAAGGCACGTAACATAAAACAAGAAATCATAGTATATAGGAGGCACAAGCAGGATTAATTGAGTTCTGCAGCAGCATTAATTAAGGAAATAAAATTTTTGTTCAATTTCTCATATTTTAGGAGGCACAACCACTTTTAATCACTAATAGAAAGACCATTAGAAGTCACTTGTCACTGATATCAAATTCTCTCCTAAGTCAAATATAGTTGCTTAATTTGGCTTTTTTACTTTTTACATTTTACTTCCAAACTTTGTCGCTTCAATTAAATCAACATCACAACCTTTGTCTATTAATTTTTTCTTTTTTTTTTAAAAAAAGACAACCTTTGAACAGATTGGCCAAGATATGTGCACAAAGTAAGATTCATAGATTGGCTAAGGCATGAGTTCCTCTAAATTGTTGTAAATTGATAAATACAACAGGGAGCACCAATTGGACACAAACAAGAAATCAAGGAAAGAAAAAAAAAATTGCATATGGCGTTAAATTCAACAGAGAACTTACATTAGACATTCAAATCAATCATGCCTTCCAAAGATGGTTGTCGAACTTTTATATAAAATTTGACCAGCATATAACTTAAAAATAAAAGATTTTGTCAATGTTTAGAAATTTGGCATTTATAATTTTGTCAATTGCAAGGCACTTTCCATTCAATCACAGCACATTTGGCCATACCCAACAACCCCAATTTTCAAACCCATGAAAAATTATCAAGCTTTACAGTCCATAATAAAACCCAGTTATCAAAAGGATCAAAATTGAAACAAAACAAGACCTACGGGTTTCAGCAAAAATAAATAAAAGAAATTAGAGAGAGAAATTGAAATGAGAGAGGCCCATACCCAAATACAGTTACCAGAGATCTATAACAAGGAAGGGGGAAAAATTCAATTAAAGAAAGGGATATCAAAATTTTACTTGATCTAATAAACAAAGGTGGGTGGCTGAAATGCACAACCAGTTGTTGGAGCATCATCATTGGCTGATGGCAGATCGGAGGTGGTGTGGGTGCAGGGAGAAGACTGTCGCTGTGTTTTGATGAGATGAATAGAGAAACAGAGATGAGAGGGAAAAAATTTGGGATATTATGTGGGTTATAACCGTGGGTAATAAGATGCATTAAATTTTAAGTTATTGGCTGAGGTGGCGCCAACTCCAAACAGAAGGTATTCTCTTTAAAGATATCAGGACAGTTACAAAAAGCGATTCATCTTACCACAGAATGTTAAGCTTGAGAAGCAAAGTTTTTTACTAAAGCGATTCATCTGCACCATAAATGTTGAGCATGAAAAGCAAAGGTTTCTTTTTTCCGAAGAAGAAAAGAGAAGCTAAGGTTTAAATGAAGGATAAAATGGGTTGGAAATCATAAAGCGGTGGCTTAATGGTCAAATAATATATATACTGTAATTTGATAATCAGATAACATTTGTCATTGTAGTTTGCTTGAAGAAATTGTATCAATTTATATAATTCATTACATTAGAATTATACGTAAATTTTTTTATTACATTGTACATGTATTATATGTTAACAGAGAATTATTAGTATAGGGTTAATTTTGATATATATATATATATATAAAGGATTTAGAAGAAAATAAAAGGATTTTTTAAAAAAAATAAAATGAGAGAGTCTACAATTTAGTAGTAATTGAATACCCATTTTTAAAAAAACTAGAAGAGTGCCCGCGCGATGTGTGGATAATGTTTTAGGCCACTATGTGAGAAGGTTAAGTAGAACATTAAACTTATTTGAAAGTAATAACATGAAATAATCCTTTTTATCCATTCAAAAATATAATTATAGATAAATTTTGAATTAAAATTGCTCTATTTTTTGGGATAAGTAAATTGGAATTGTTTAATCTACCAGTGACATTCACAATTAGTTACATGTTGCATCGATACAATTTTCCATAAACCTTACATTTATCCTTGACTCTAGAAATTGTAGATGACTTCAATAAAGAAAAAAAGAGGCATCAACTCACTTGAAGTTATATAAGGGCAACACTAATTGTCATTCAACCAAAAAATTGTAGTTACATGCTACGTCAATACAATTTTCCATTAACATAACATTTATCCTTGGCTCTGCAAATTGTAGATGACTACAATAAAACATAAAAGAAGCACCAATTCAATTGAATATAAATAAAGACAGCACTAGTTGTCATTAAGAAAAACAAAAGAAAAAATGTGTTGCACTTAGGAATCACTAACTACATATACTACTTGCGATTCTCTTTCAATGTTTTAGAGCATTTAAGCTCCACCACAGGAGATGTAACTATATAGAAACAAAAGAAGATGGACCAAATGAGAATTAAAAAAATAAAATACCTATTGGAAGCCTTTTGTCGAACACTTGGCAACTATAGTCATTTGTTCTTACTAACATAATCCTTATGGAAAAATAAACAAAAGAAATAGTTTTATAGATCCTAAATATTATCAACCAAATGAGTTCATAGCAAAATGATCAGATATATGGGAAAGAATGGAGACAGAAATAGCAAATGTCAAGAGGTTAGAAGAGATTTTGTAACAGTTTAGGCATGCTAAAAGACAGGTTGAGGAGAGTTAACTAATGTGGCTCTTAATAAGAAAGTCTTATTGGCTGGAAGAATGTAGAGCCTTTCACTTCTATGTGCCATTTGGCATATCTGGTTTTTAAAGCAAAAATCTAAGATATTGAATTGCTGTAGATAGAGAATAAATCGACCGAAAGCCAAAAGAACTTTTGCTTACTTCATGAACTAATATATGATCCTCTTACAACAAACCTCGCATACAACCTAAACTGCATAAAGAGGCCTATAGTATTACAAATTCATTAGTACCTTTTTAAACGTAAAGGAAGAGCAAGTCAAACACAGAAGCTTGACTATCCTACACAGATTGCACTTGTAAAGCTATACTAAACCAGATTTTTTGATAATGCAGTTTTATAGCCACTATGCCTGAAAGAGAAATCATTAACAACAAATATTAGTGAAATTAAATATAGCAATCATTGCAATATATTGTCTTCTTCATCTTCTTCAAAGTAAAGACTTAAAAAGTTGCTTCCATTGGTCTACATGTCGAAAGTCTTCACTAAGCAGGGCAAATATAATATGTGTAGATAGTAGTGATCCTTTTAAAAATTCACTTTCAAATTATCCTCAACCCTCAATGGTTAAAGACAAATTATTCACCATTAAAATATACTCACTTTCGTATCCATAAGTAAGTTAATTTGCTTCCACTTATGTCAATTAGAGGCTGATACATCATAAAACCAACATCAGCATGAACAACAACAAAGAAAACCCAATGAACGCAAGCTATGTATTTACAATTTTAGTGCTTTCAATCAACTTTTCCCAAATTTAATTGTTTTTATTCCCATAGAAAATAAAGAATAAATGAGAATAAATTATAAAGTCATCAAGATAGAAATATAATTAATCAATTTTCTTTCAAGCATTTTATCAAACATTATGGATTCAAAATAATATATATACCTACTCATAGGCTCTTTGCAATGTGAGTCCACTACAAAAGTTTTGCTTCCATTGGCATTTTGATTTTGACCCATTCCACATCAATACAAGGGTTTGCGCTATTGATTGCTAGTGATGTGGAAGAGCTCGATCTTTTATGATCTACTTGGATTGAGGGAGAGGGAAGGGGAGTAGACTAGATTTGGCCTAAAATAAGTCTATTTTCAGCCAACTCTACTCTACTCTCCTCCACTCCCCCTCCTTCCCCCTCCATCCAAACGGGCCTTTAGTTAAGCTTCTCCCTCATAGATCTTTCTACATGCCCAACAAAAAACAAATTATTCAAACAACTCAGGCTTAACCTTAGGATCCAAAAAGTGTCAAATTTGACAATTTTTCTTAATCACATTAGCATATAACTTATTTAAACCAGTCACCTAAAGACCAAATTATAAATTATATAAATGGTGTATGCCTGTCAATATCTCAACCAATAAAGATATCAAAGCAAAACAAACAAACCACTTTGATTAGCAAAAACCCATTACCAAACAACAGCAAAAGATGAACAAACAGAGTTAGTATTTTGTACCTTTTAGATGAAGGTTTTAATATTCATTGGCCAGTGGTTGTTCCTCCTTTGGGTTTGTAACCAATAAAGTTGAAGCTTTGATTTTCTCTAGCCTGTGTTCCCTTAAACATTGTTGACCACAAACTCAGTACCTAAAATTTTTAAAAAAATAATAAAAAAAACAAATTGAAAGAAATAGAGAGAGAGTTAGCAATCAATAAAAGGAAACCAACACAAAAGTGTGCATTAAATTGAAGGGTACCAAAAAGTTTAAGAGAGAGAAAGAGATAGCAGCCAAGGGTGAGAGGAGAGAGAGAGAGAGAGAAAGGTGAATTGGTTTTGCCAAACATTTCATTTCCTAAGAGGAATGCAAAGGACTATAACAAAATGGTTGGATTTTAATTCTTTAATTGGGATTGGACTTTTTAAATATCAGCCCATTTTTTAAGCTAAATGCAGGTTTAGAGTGCCACATGGCAGGACCTCATGAGGTCTTTGCTTTTATATATACTTGTGTTTAACCTACGCAATACGCGGGATCATTTTACATATTAATGAATTTTGCATCCACATAAACTTAGTTCTCATACTTCCACTACATATATTCAAACCAAATAATGTATTATATTTAAGCATATAGTGTCTAATATACTCTAAAATTTTAAACATTAGTCTTCAAATCACTTCATGTTGTAATTCCCTTCTCTGAGAAACCACTTGGAGAAACATATGAAATAAGCAACCACCATGGCAAATAGTGTTTATTAGAAAAAAAGAATCTAACTTACTTTAAGCAATTAAAACCTGACTTACTTTGAGCATCATGTCAAGCTTCTATAGTGCAAGAAGATTGACATAAAAAACCACATTTGTAAAATTTATACCTAGACTATGGCTTGTGAATGTTCAAAAAGTGCGTAAAACACCTATGAATGTATTGACCCCCAATTTACAAATTACTAACTCAAGCTTATTATCAAACAATATATGTGTGGAATATGAAAGGAAGCTGAAACATAATTGGTAAAACAGTACAAACAGAAATTAATCACAACCACAATAGTAATTAAATCGCAAAGATTAAAGGGAGAGAGATGCAAACACAAAGACAACACATCGATGTGTTATTGAAGAGGAAACCGAAATCCTCAGCGTAAAACCTCTCCGCCGCCCTCCAAGCAGTCAATAATCCATTAGAGAATATAGTTGGGATACATGAATAACAAAAGACCCTCCAAACCTAATCTACCCAGTACACCTAAGCCCTCCAAGCTTCTTGCTCCAACAGGGTTACGCCAAACCTTGTCTTCTCTAGCTTACCGGATCCCACAATCGCCCATTGCATTAACCAAAATGAATTGGTCCCTTCTTAACTGCTTCCCAAGCACCAAAAAGCCTTCTCACAGATATAAGTATGGTGAGATAAGGATTAGGCTAATGTACCTCTCAAGGATGTATCAATAGAGAGGGTGAGAGAAGAGGAATTTGGAGAATCAAAGGATGAAGATTGTGGATGAGTCAATCTTGTTTTTCTTTAGGGTTTCTCTCTCAAAATTCTCTCTGCAAGCTCTCTACAATACGTGGGTATAAGGGTCTATATATCGTGGGGTGTGTATGAAATGCAAAGAGTCAGTTTTGTAACAAACAGGGTGCTGTGGTGACTTGAGCTCGCGACAGGAACGAGTTGCGAGCTAACGGCCTAGCTAGACTGGAAGTTTTGTCCTATAGTGCAACAGTTGGCATGACTCTTTAGCTCCCCTACATGCTTCACACATGTGCCACTTTTGGCGACAAGCCAGTCACGAGCCAGTCGCGAGGCTCTTTTTGAGTGCACACTCTTGAGTTTTCCTTCACACTTTCTTACACATTACCCTTACATGATTCCCACCTAAATTCAGGGTTTCTAAATGCTGAATTACAAGCAAATTTGGCATGGAATAAAGCCAACAAAATGATTGAATAAATTCAACCTTACAGCTTGCATAGCACACTCTGTAGTAGAGTGCTCTACGGTTTTGGATTTTAATACTTTGCCCTTTACTAATCTCACTAATAATCTGAAAAAGTTATTTTATTTTTAAAGCATTTACTAATTTGCTCCAAGTAAGAACCTACAAAAAATGATACACAGAAACAAACTAACCTAAGTAAAAAATAAAATAAAATAAGTAAAATAAAAACCACATATAAGCTTGAAATGCACCAATCTAAAACTTACATGACACTTTCAAATTCTAAATCTACTATTCTTAGGAACCACAATTACATTTTCCTTTTTTTTTTTCCTTTTTGATATCATATCATGGTGAAGGAAAGAAATAAATTTTAGCATTTATTTTTAGAATCAAAGAGTCCATATTTGATAATCTTCAAAACTATTTTAGTTCTATTTTTAAAAAAATAAATAAAAAATTAAGCATCAACAAAGGATAAAGAGTTACAAATTAAATAATAGCTACAAAGGGAAAATTAAAGTTTTCCTAACCTTTCAATTTAATTCAATAGCTCTTCTTGAATAGTAGCCACAGGTCTTATAAGTCAATGATGACTGATTTGCATTAACATTTAGGGGAAAATATTTCATTGTAAATACAAAATTCCTGATAAAAGTCAACATAAATGAGGCACTAGAAACTGAGATCCTATAAAACATATGATTTTGTGCCAGGTAATCTCTCTCTCTCTCTCTCTCTCTATATATATATATATAATAGGTGAAGGTGAGAGAAACTCAAATTAAAATTCCAAATTAGAGTTCCAGTTTTGCGCCATGTGTCCTAAATTATTTATTCTTAAAGAGTTTTATTTCTTAATTTTAGAATCAAATGTGGGACCACATCATAAATATACATTCAATTGAGTTATTAAGTACAAAAACCAAAGATTCTAGAATAAATGAATCGTAAATTTTTTTTTTTTTAAAAAAAGTGCTTCACTATAATTTTTTTTTTTTAAACATGGACAATTAATTTTAAACATGGACAATTTACATTTTATATCTAATAATATCCTTATAAATTTTTTTTAAAGAGTTAACAAAATATGAAAATGACTATCAATGGTATTTAAATTATATATATATATATATAGGAATTATATTATGCATCTTGTTATATATCTTTAAGTGTATCCATACATATGCATGGGGTTACAAGCTAGTTAAGTATAATTATCTAAAATTCAAAAAACATTGCAAGTTTATATAAATGAATCATTTCAAATTTTGAACATTTATCAATACCAAACTCAAATTTAACAACATAAAGTAATAATTTATACTATATTTTGTATATAATAATTCGACAAAATAGAACATGATGGTTATAGGTAATTTACTACTATTGCAACTCAAACATTACAAACACTGGTTCAAAAAAATTCAAGAGACCACAAACCATATATAAAAACATCATTTGGAATTGAAACTCTCATTTACAGAGTCATCACCCATCACAATTGAAATCCCTCAGAATCAAGAAAACTTAATCTTTGGGGTTGACGGAAATCTGAAACTGTTTTATGTCATATGCAAGGTTTGTTGCAAGAGGATCATGGATTAGTTCACGAACAAAGCAAAAGTGCTTTTGCCTTTTAGTCAATTTTTGCTCTACCTAAAGCAATTCAGTACCTTAGTTTTTTGGCTTTATAAATTTCTAGGTTTTGCTAAGCGGTGCATAGAGTTGAAAGGCTCTCTACAATCTTCTAGGGAAGACTCTTTCCCATACATTTTGATAGGCCAAAAACGTATTGACCACTTGTGATAGATTAATTGATTAATTACCCAAGTTTATTAATTAATCAAATTAACATGCAAAGCATGTGGTAACACAAACAAATCTCTAATAACTAAAGTATGCAACGGAAAATAAATTGACATGATGATTTGTTTACAAAATATGAAAATGACTATCAATGGTATTTAAATTATATATATATATATATATAGGAATTATATTATGCATCTTGTTATATATCTTTAAGTGTATCCATACATATGCATGGGGTTACAAGCTAGTTAAGTATAATTATCTAAAATTCAAAAAACATTGCAAGTTTATATAAATGAATCATTTCAAATTTTGAACATTTATCAATACCAAACTCAAATTTAACAACATAAAGTAATAATTTATACTATATTTTGTATATAATAATTCGACAAAATAGAACATGATGGTTATAGGTAATTTACTACTATTGCAACTCAAACATTACAAACACTGGTTCAAAAAAATTCAAGAGACCACAAACCATATATAAAAACATCATTTGGAATTGAAACTCTCATTTACAGAGTCATCACCCATCACAATTGAAATCCCTCAGAATCAAGAAAACTTAATCTTTGGGGTTGACGGAAATCTGAAACTGTTTTATGTCATATGCAAGGTTTGTTGCAAGAGGATCATGGATTAGTTCACGAACAAAGCAAAAGTGCTTTTGCCTTTTAGTCAATTTTTGCTCTACCTAAAGCAATTCAGTACCTTAGTTTTTTGGCTTTATAAATTTCTAGGTTTTGCTAAGCGGTGCATAGAGTTGAAAGGCTCTCTACAATCTTCTAGGGAAGACTCTTTCCCATACATTTTGATAGGCCAAAAACGTATTGACCACTTGTGATAGATTAATTGATTAATTACCCAAGTTTATTAATTAATCAAATTAACATGCAAAGCATGTGGTAACACAAACAAATCTCTAATAACTAAAGTATGCAACGGAAAATAAATTGACATGATGATTTGTTTACAAATGGGAAAAACCTATACGGCAAAAATCCCACTGGGTGATTTTAAGGTCACCACTCTTGAAATTCCACTATTGTCACAACAAGTGGTTACAGGTAAAGGAATCCCAGTACCCTATGCCAACCTATAGTTGAACCCTTATCCCAATACCAAATTAGACTTGTTCTGTAGTGACAATTTCTCCTTTTGATTCATGGTTCCCAAGTATGTGACTAACCAATTACGCAGATCCCAGTATTCGACTTCAATCACCAACTAGAGAAAGTTGTTGTTTGCAAAGTTCTTCAGTTCATCCATGATGAAGATTAAGAAGATGCTTGGTTACAAAACTCTATGGTGTACAAACACAGCAACTTCTTCAGAAGAGATGAATTAGGGCAAAACTCTGTCTCCAGTCACAATTTGCTTGGGCAAATTTTTCTCAATGTTTGTGCAACTTGTGAACTTTTTGACCACCCTTAAGATAATCCTTTTATATGTCTAGGGTTAGGAGAAAAGAATGCCCAAAGACACATTCATGAATCCTAAGAAAATCATATCAGAATTCTGAAATTCTTAAACCTCAATAGATAGGAGCTGTCGAGCAGTTGTCGAGCATACAGGGCTGAAACAGCTTTCTTAAGCTCGATAGATACAGCTGTCGAGCTTTAATGAATTTGCACTATTCAGCTTGTTTCTTGGATAGACTTGAATTGCTTTAACACTTGATCTTGAAACCGTATTTCTTGAAGTATTAAGAACACCTAGATCTACCCAATTACAAGTAAAGTGTATTTCGTCAAAAGATTAGCCAATTACATAAAAGAATGACATATGTTCTTAACAAGTGAAACACATATGTCCTAACACATTTGATCATTTTGATATAATGAACAACATAAAATGAAATTTTAGAATAAAACCAACATTATAATTTTATCAAACAATTTGTAAGCACAATATTTCTAATGTAAAGACCGTTAATTACATACATTTGGGTTGATGTTTAGGTAGAAAATGCCTGAGAAGTTCTTGGAGGACTGCAACACTATCTGTAATAAGAAAGCACACCATCACATAGCTATGAAAAAAAAAACTCTGTACACGTTATGTAATATTACCAATTACATCACATTTGGTTCAAAATTCATTTTATCCACCATGCTGATATCTTCTAGACTTCATCCTTGAAAACTTTTGTTCATATTCATTGTTCATAAATGAATAAATTGGTTAGATTTATCCTGGTATGGGGGCAAGAAAAATTGAATCCAAACATCACATATTAAGTCTAAAAGGGATTTCATTGAACATGTGGAGTGCAATAAAAACAAATATGTAGAACAATGCAAATTTTCATTTGCATTCAAAGAAACCCAAAAATTCAAATCGGGTCCAGTTTAGTAGCACCATTGACACAACAACAAGCAACGAAATACATATTGCAGAATTCAAATATTTATATGAGCTTACCAATAAAATCTATTGTGGCCCATTTCATTGTCGAATAACCCTATCATTAAATTTTTGAGTCTTACGGTGGCGGGAGGATGGCCTAACGGTGGCATCGGCCTTTAGATTTTTCTCTCTCTCTCTCTGCTAGGCCAAAGAACTCGTTGACCCTCAGATTTCTCTCACTTAAGCAACTATTCTAGAAGGCATAATAATCTCACTTTTTTGTTCTATGCTAAGCCAAGAATCAATATTCGTTCAACGAATGATCAAATAAAAATGCATTTTTTGGAGAATTTGATAGTTGCAAAATGGGCTAGATTGTAAGAGATGCTATTGTTTCTTGATCAAAGAAAAAGGTTCTTTTCAATTTCTGAAGAGGCAAAATTGGTTTATGATTTTGGATTTTCTTTTTCCCATGTCTGTTGGTTTGGAACGTAACATGCAAATGGAAAGAAAGTGGGCCGAATGTGATAAACCACATAGAAATAGTATCCGAAATAGGAAAATTAACAACGCTATGCTAATCTTGTGTACATGAAATGAACAAAGCACGAAGAGGGGAAGAATTTCCTTTTCTTTTGACCATTTTTGTTTAATGAATGTAAACAGTGGATGATAACATTTTCGCTGAGATGCGGCATTTGGGTTTATGTCTTTATAACGACATTTGAAGCACTAATAAATGGTTTAAATTTAAAGGCTCCCGAAACAGGGTAACGTGCGAGTTTTTTTTTTTTTTTAGCTTAAGACCATATATGTGGACATATGTCATCATTGTGTGCATGACGGTCGCTTTTAATTGGAAATCTTATCCTTTATATGTTAGCAATACTATAAACCACTCTTCAATTGGAAAATATGATCCACATATAAGGAAAAATGTACAATAGAGAAAACTTTGAAATTGGAGACTACGGATAAAAATGGACAAACAGTAGTTAACATTGCTATAAAAATTTAGTAGGGTTCAGTCAGTGTTCATGCTCTTCTTCATTTAAACATCTACAATAATAATAATCTCTAAGAAAAAGCATCAATTAACCTTTTTTTAACCACTGTAAAATACATATGTACAATCTGCAAATCTCACCAATAATAGAGGATTTAAAGGTTCTCTCAAAGAGACTACGTCAAATAATTTTTTAGTTTTTAAAAAACATTAAAGCTGAAACATTTTTGTAAGGTTGTGATTTACAACTATGTTTTATGTTGACTTTATTCCATGACAAAAAGTGTTGTAATTGCTTCAATTTTGTTTCTTGTATTTTGTGGGATTTTATTGTATTGGGTTTAGTATCAAGTTAGTGAAGACTCAAGCTAAAGTGAAGAATCAGTGGATTTCGCGAGATGAAAGAGCCATGTGAGAAGCACATGACTAAAAGCTGAAGAGTTGTGCCAGGCTATCGTTTTCGCGAGTGTGTCGTGGGTAAGACCTTCCTGTGAGGTAGTCGCGAAACATTCTGCTTGGAGAATTTTCAAGTGTGACTTTTCTACAACACATACACACATCCTTTTGAGAGAGAGCTACTCATCCTTAGTAAGAAATCATTGTAGCATTTTCTTCATCCCTCTCCCATTGTCATACTTTGAGAGGAAATTTGTACCCAAACACAACCCACACATTTTCAGAGTGTAGAGAGTGTTTGGAGATACTGGGAAGCTGGAAGAAGCCAAGGATGGCAGATGTAACATGGAGCTTATTGCGGGATCTAAAGAATTAGACAAGACACGGTTTTGAGAAGCCTTGTGGGAGTAGGAGCTTGGAGGGCTTAAGTACATCGGGTAGATTAGGCTTTGAGGGTCTCTTGCTAACCCATGTATCCCAACTGATTGTCTAGTGAATCAATTTTCGCTTGTAAGGTGGCGGAGAGGTTTTTCACCGAGTTCTTTGGTTTCCTCTTCGATAACACATTGGCATGTTATCTTGTGTTTGCATCTTTCTTCCCTACTCTTTTACATTCCATTTTATTGCTGTGTTGCTTTGATTATGGATTAGAGTAGTGTGTTTTTTTATCCGCTCGCTTTTACACTATTCCACACTTAGTATTAAGTTAGTGTAAAATCTATCGAGTCGTAACTTTAATTTGGAGGTCTAAACAGCACTTGTGTTTTCAACACATTTTCGAGCTTTCAATTTTCAATTGGCAAAACTCCATAATAATGGAGAATTAAAAGGCTTTCCAAGATATAACTCTCAAATTAACTGAATTTAATGTGTTCTAGCATGTTCTTATATTGCAGTTAGCAAATATGGCAAACATAATATTGCTACACTTGTTGGAAAGAGTAGATTCAACTACACTTCAATGTTTATTATCCATTTTCCTTCATATTGACTCCTAGAAATGTATTACAAAATTTAAAAGATAAGTGGCCGATGGGAAGCCAAAGCTTTTTTTCTAATTAAAACATAGTCACTAACCAAATTGAGTCTGAAGAATTGAAAATGGTCTCTACCGTATTTAGATGTACCAAAATCAAAGAGTTCAAAATATGGTAATCCAGTAACAATAATTAAATCCAAGATTTTAATTATAGCATTTGGTGATCATAAGCTCATAAAGTATTGTCTTTTTAAATTATAGCTATAATGTGAACTTCTAGACATAAAATTTAGGTATAAATAGCACTTCATGTGTGGGAATTACTAATTTTTTTTGTAATGCATAAATCATGCCTTAAAAACACAAGAGCAATTTAGACCCCCAATTTAAAGTTACGGCTCGATAGTTTTTACACTAACTTAATACAAAGTGCGGAATAGTGTAAATGTGAGCGGATAAGCAAATAAGCTACTCTAATCCATAAACTAAACAACACAGCAGTATAATGGAATATAAAAGAGTAGGGAAGAAGGATGCAAACACAGAAAACACCAAGACATGTTTTCGAAGAGGAAATCGAAAAACTTGGCGAAAAACCTATCCGCCGCCCTCCAAGCGGAAATCGATCCACTAGACAATCAATTGGGATACATGGGTTAGCAAGAGACCCTCCAAGCCTAATCTACCCGATGCACCTAAGCCCTCCAAGCTCCTACTCCAACAAGACTTCTCGGAACTGTGTCTTGTTTAGCTCTCCGGATCCCGCAACAAGCTCCATGTTGCATCTGCCATTCCAGGCTTCTTCCAATGCTTCCTAGCAGCACCAAAACGTCACTCAACACACTCAGAGGGTGAGGTAAGTGTTTGGGCTATCAACCTCTCAATGGTATGAAAATGGAGAGGGAAGAGTTGAGGAAATACCACAAGCAAGTGTATAGAGAAAGGTGGAGATGACAATCTCTAATTCCTAATGTGTTTGGCTAGGGTTTTCTCTCTGAAACATTCCTCAACATTTGTGGGTAATGAGGGTTTATATAGGATAGGTGCAAAATGTGTGAGTCAGTTAGTACAGGCTGGCAGAACAGCTTGTCTCGCGAGTGTCTCGTGGGAAGGCCTTACCTGCGATATACTCGCGAGAGACAGTTGTCTCCACCTGGCTTGACTCTTCGCATTCCAGCACGTGCAGGGCACATGCTTCACTTCGCAGGAAGCTAGGTCGCGACATACCCACGAGAATCCTTCAGCCTCCAAATGCTTGAGTCTTCACACACTCTCTCTATCACACAGCCCTTACAACAAATCCCACAACAAATACAAGGTATGATCAATTGAAATTAATTACAATCAAATTTGGCACAGAATAAAAGCAACAAAATACATAGTTGTAAATAACAACTTTACAATCTCCTCGTTTGGCTATTCCGTGACAAAACCCTAAAATAGACTCTAGACTTAAACGTGAGTTTGGGAACAAAGGCAAAACTCACTCACACCTAATTCTAGATTTTGATAAGCTCTTGAAACATATAAACAAGTAACTCCTGAAACACAACAACAAAATAATATCATTGTATGCAGAAAAACTTGAAAAGCATATGGAGCAATAATAGCATGATCAAGCAAAAAAGGATAAAAACAATAGACCATGGCAAGATCAAACAGGCAATCACTTACGCAAATGTGATCGCTATGCTCATTCACACAGGGAATGACCATCCGGACATGCAAGGTGATAAGCTCAAATGAAGAGTACCATTTGTAAGTCCAATACTCAACCAATGCGAAATACACAAAGTATTTGCATCTAGGAACAATCCTACTAGGGCACAAGAGTGTTGTATCGAAGTAGAATGTATGACATTAAACTTCAAGTACACATGCATAAAGGCTGCATACGCAAGGAACTGCATATGCATGGCACAAACCATAAAAGCCTACATATATGCAATGAAATAAACCCTAAAAGCTTACAAAAGCAACATGGGCACAAACAATAAACATGGTATGTCCTCATTACTAGCCAAAACTTCATCCATAAACACCTTCTCCATAACCAAACCACTTTCCCATTAGGGTTCTTGTGATAATCTTTTCTAAGACACTTTTCCAATTTATACTACATCTTGGAGGGGCATTTAATGTCGGGGCATGCTGCTTCCTTCGTTGCCCGTGGCAGTGAATTCAAAACTTGCGTGCAGTGGAAAGCGAAGAAGGGTGAAAAAAAAAATTTTGGAGTGAGGGAAATTAAATGCATAGCCAGAAGTTACAATTAATTTACAATAAATAGGTGCGTGCAAGAGTGGTACCGCTGAGTTTATTTGTTGTTGTCTTCTTTTGCAAAAAGCAGCCAGGCCTTCCGATATTCCATTACTCCTTCAAAAAATTCTATCCCTTCTCAGTTTTCACTTCAAGAATTCAAAGAAATCCTCTTATCCATTCTCATTTCGAGACCACAAATGCTCTCTCACCCATTGACTCATCCGCACAAAGAACCCTCCATCATCTCATAACCTCCATTAACGCTGATCTAATTCCAATCTCATTTTCAAGATCACGAACACTACACTTCACATTTTACATAATTTTTGCTTAGGTAATAATTGTTTTGTCTTTTCCTTTACATTTTTGTCAAGTGGAGTGTGTGTACGTTTTTTTCTTTTTATTTAAATTTTTATTTCTTGTGGTTGATTTTCTTTAGTGATTGTTCCCTATCTAGAGATATTTACGATAAAAATTCCCCTACCCCTAACTATCAAATTATAAAAAATAAAAAATATTCTCAAATTTTTCTAAAATCTAAACAAAAAACTTAATCACCCAAGAACACACAATTTCTCATCTCTGTGTTAATTGATCATTCATTTTTCTCTTTGTAACCTAGGAAAGGAAGAAACACAATGTTGACAACTAATGAAGAATTGCCTGAGGACTTAGTGATACAAATTTTGCTATGGCTGCCTGTGATGTCACTACTGCGACTCAAGTGTGTCTGTAAATCATGGTGTGATCTCATTAGTGGCCAAAACTTCATCACTAAACATCTTCTTCACAACCAGACCACCTCTAACAAGAATATGAATGTTGGTTTCCTTCTTCTCCGGCGTGAGAAAACTTCCCATAATTATGTTTTCTCTAAGCTTCCATATGAAACTCTTGAAATATCTTCGACACAAGCTGTTCCTTCATCGTGTTTGGGTACTAATAAGACGGACAAGTTTGACATCGTTGGCTTATCCAATGGTCTTGTTTGTTTGCGTGTTCATGACTCCTTGAATATTATTCTGTGGAACCCAGCAACAAAAGAAACAAAAGTTGCTCCACAGTCTCAAATATCCTATCCACAAGGCAAAGCCTTCCCTCAAGATCTTGGGTTTGGTTTCGACAACAAATCTAATGACTACAAGGTGGTCATGATCTTAGAAAACTATGACCATCCTGAATTACCCTTTTATGAAAGAAGAAGATTTAGTGTTGCTGAGGTATATTCTTTGAGTACTAATTCATGGAGAAAGGTTCATGCATGCGTGCTGGGTAATATTTTAAGGTTTAATTTTTCTCATAGAACATACACGAAAGGGATGCTTTCTTGGTGGGCATATCATAGTGGTGTGTAAATGCAATCAGTGCGTTATATCATTTGATATGAGCAATGAGTTATTTCTAACAACAACTCTACAAGATAATAGAGCAATTTGGTATGGACATTATAGTCTAAGATGGTTTTTCGTGTTAAATGAATTGGTTTCTCTAGTTATTTTTATAGAAGATATAGAATTTTCAGGGAGTTTTTTTCATATATGGTCGTTGCTTGAATTTGGTGTTAGGGAGTCTTGGACTAAGCTATTCACTATTGGACCTCTTATGGGAATTGAAAAACCATTAAGATTTTTTAAGAATGATAGCATGTTCTTGGAGAATAATGAAGGGCAATTACTCTTGTATAACCTCTCTACCCAAGAAATGACTAATCTTCAAATTGGTGGAGTACGGAAATCGTTGGAAATAATTACTTACGTGGAGAGTCTAATTTTTGTCAAAGGAGAAAATGACCTTGGGGACCAGAACAGCACATAAAAGAGGTTCCTATATCCTCAAAGCTTGTAGCCTTGTGGCTCAGCTATTATTGTTCTGTTTTTGTTCTTTAAAAAAGTTGCAATTATCAAAAATATTTGTCGACTACCATGCAATGAATTTTTACAATATTTTCTACGAAAATGTGAATGTTGCTTGATATTTTAGAACCTTAGTAGTTACTAGTGCCATTATTAAAAAAAAAAAAAAATAGTGATTATGGTAAATTACTAAATTTAGAATTTATTGATGCCATTTAAAAGTGCTTAAAACTTTTACCATAAAAATAAATAAATAAATAAATAAAATAAAAAAGAGAGACATTAATTTTGGGTAAAATCCTCTCCTTTCTTTTTTAACTAGACAGTATTACTATATTAGGATGGTTTCACATACAGTGTAGTGCAATAATTCTTTTAGCTTTCCAAGCACAGAAACAACACAATATACACTCAGAATGAGGGGACAGCCCATAGTTATATGTTAGATCATACAATTTGGACAGTGTACAATCTTTTTTATCTTTTTTCTTTTCCCTATTATATTACTTGCACAAGATAGATAAGGAACACTTTAATTACAATTCTAAGATTATAGAAACCACCTAAAAATAGTTTGAAGGAAACCATCCCCTTATTTGTATAATAATATATACAAAAACATAATATAAAAGTAGATAAAAAAAAAAAAAAGTGTTTTAAAGTTTGATTAAAAACTTGTTAGCATCACATTGATTTTTGTAATTTATACTTATGATATATTTTTTTTTTTTTATATATTCAAAAGTTAGAGAATGAGGGATTTGAATTTTAAATGTCCCCCTTAGAAACTTCAACTTAGTATGTTATTTTTTTTTTTTTTAAATTATCTTCAAAATTATTCTTTTTAAAAAATTAGTGGCCATGCAATAATTGTCGTTTCTCAAAGCGTGTTTCATTTAGTAATTTCGTCAATTGGAATTTAGAATATAAAATTCAAAAGGAGAGAAATAAGGTGTGCAATTGGAACTGTTGATTAAAGTTTAGTTTTTTTGTTTTTTGTCTCAATTTTTTTTGCAAATAATTTAGTTTATAGCTTTTTAGAAATAAATAAGTTTTTAACTTTTTTGTAAATAGGTTAACGCAAATAAGCAATTCCCAAATGGCGTCAACGACTTGTAGATTATACTTCAAAATGTTACCAAAAATATTGGTGGGTTGAATGTCAATAACATCGAAGAGGACAAAGGATATATATATATATATATATTTTAATGAATTTTAGGATTTAAATTCTTGCCCTTTTTCTTTTAGAATACAAAGCTAACGTTAACACTTTAATGCCCCTACATAGGTTACAATTTTGTGTCACTGAACCAACTGACAAAGGAATGAAGGATGCTGTTCTTTAAAATCGTTAAAGATGGGAATTAGGAATAAAATGTTATCTTAAGATTGCTATGTTTTCTTTTTTTTTTTTCTTTTCTTTTTTAATATTATGTATTATGTGCTTTCCAGTTTCAAACAAATAAACTTATAATAAAGTATCATTACAAGTATCTTTTGTAGAGAAGTATTGAACTATTGATTGACCTTTAAACTTGCGGGTCATGAAGGTGGTTGTGAATTAGGTTTAGATGGGTTGGACAGCGAGATTAGCTTCTAACAATATATTGTGCGGATTAGATAATCAACATAACAAGTGGCAAAGGTTAAGTTAGAGGTTTCTCTCTACAAGGGTGAAATGGAGAGAGGTTTCTCTGGTACAATAGGAACACGCTTCCTAGAGCTCAGTAGAATTCGTGTCCCTTCTTTTGGAAGGAGTTGTGTGTTTCCTTGGAATAACAAGTTATTCCAAGGCTAGTGGGTTTTGTTTTTTTCTGGGGTTCGGAAAACAGACATCAATTAGAGCTTTGCCTTTTGTTCCTTCAAGAAAAGCAGTGCTTTCCGTTCCAGGTTTTTACAAGACAAAGTTGGGAGTATCTTCGAAGTCAGGTATTCATGAAGTTGGGAGCAGGACTGAATCGGTGAAGGTGAACCACAAAGCTCAGGTAATGGCGCACGGTCCAGCGGTGGTGCTCAACATTATGAATCCAAGGGACACTGTGATTGAGCAATTAATGGATGAAGCCGTTAATTTGGATGCTCCAGAAGTAACGCATATAGTAGGGAAACGTATAAAGGGTGTAATCAATGTCTCATTATCAACCCCACAATTTTCGGGTAATCATAATACCGAGAATCAAGGGGCAGATTTTTCAGCCAAAGAATTTGATGCCAGAATAAATGAGATTGATTCAGAGATGGGAAAATTCGATCACATTAATTGCATGACCCAACCAAGCAATATTTCCCAAGATATCTTAGGTGAGGCACGTGAGAAGCAGGTGTTAGCCAAACCATAATCAACTCAACGCATCTGGACCCGATTGGAAAGGAAAACTAATAAAGAAAAAACACAAGAACACTTAGGGGGTGTTTGGTAGAGTAGTTTGAAAATTGTTGTTTATTGTTTTTTGAAATACGTGTGGGTGAAAAAGTGTGTTGAAATGCGTGAAATGCTGTTTAAAAACTAAAAAATGTTGTTTAAAATAGCAAACCAAACGGGGCCTTAGCCTCCAGCCTGAGTACTAGGAGTAGAAGCAACAAACACATTAGGAAAAAGGCAGTGAGTACCAAGGAAAAAAGCAAACTAAGTGGAGGGAAGAGAAATGGGGAAGCCCATCTGGAGTTACCAAGTAAGTGTAGGCTGGTTTCAAAGGATGATGAATATAGTTCAAACTCAATGGTGGAGGCTGAGACTCAGCCCCGCCAATTGCAATAAGATGCTTAGTATGCCAAGGAAAAGGCTGGCACACATGGTCGGAATCATCCCTCTCCCTTAACTGTCATAAAGCTTGAAACTTTGGCTATATCGAAGACTATACAGTTTGATGCTAATATGAATTTGGAAGATGTCACCCCAGAGGGAGTTTCAGATATTGCAATGAACACTTTAAATGCAGATTCGTAGTCTTTGAAATCCTTTGGTTTACTTAGTCGTGATATTAAATTTTTTGCAAGTTTATTTCATTGTATTAGGTTTTCACATGTTCATAGAGAAGGATTATTGTATTCTCACATTAAGAGAAACGACAATGGGATTGCTCATAGTCTAGCTAAAAATGCATTATGCATACCAGATTTTCAAGTATTAATGGAAGATGTCCCATCTCATATTGGTTCAATTTTACAATTAGATGTAGTTGAATTTTATTAATAAAATCCATCAGTTTCTTTCACCAAAAAAAAAAAAAAAAAAAAACAACAACAACAACAACAACAAGAAGTATTATTTGTCAACTTTAAAACTGAGCTTAAAGTGTATTCAAAACTTAATTTTCCAAGCAGAAAAACTATTTCTTAATTTATTACCATATTTACCTATCATCTCATCATGCACTATTTAACACCCCCAACCACCCAATTGTGACATCTTAGAATACCTATATAACATATAGATTAGACAACTATTGAATTTTGTTGGACAAATTCCTGTCATAATTCTAATATATATACAATGCAAAGATTAGTAAGTAGAGTAAAATGCAAAATTCAATAAATTCGACTCTTATACATACATAATCACTATGATAACTAGTGTGCAGCTATGCATATATATGGATACATGCAATTGAAAAAATCACAATTATACTTTTTCAAAAAGAGATTCAAATTATATATAGTATTAACTTACACTTTCATTAAACTATACATTTCTAAAATATGTAATGGTTTCTCATTATATATATATATATGATTTAAAATTTAATTGGATAAAGACTTTTTGGTTTTTTCATCCAGTAATTCACTTGTTCACTGGCTACAAAAACTAATAAAATAAATGAACACGTGACGAAAAATTAGACTCCCATTGAAATTCAATTTAGAATCTAATTGGATTTAGACTTTTAGATTTTTACACTCAACTAGCTTGTAACCCTATGCATATGCATGGATATACTTAAAAATATACAATAAGATGCATAATATAATTTCTATATATATAATTTAAATACTTTTGATAGTTATTTTTATATTAGGTTAACTCTTTAAAAAAAATTGTAAGGATATTATTAGGTATAAAATGTAAATTGTCCCTTTTTTTTTTTAATTGTGAAGCACCTTTTTTTTATGATTCATTTATTCTAAACTCTTTAATTTTTGTACTTAATAACTCACTTGGATGAATATTTATCATGTGGTCCCACATTTGATTCTAAAATTAAGAAATAAAACTCTTTAAAAATAAATAATTTAGGATACATGACGCAAAATTAGAATTCTAATTTGAATTTCTCTCAACTTCACATATTATTATTATATATATAAACTAATGTGTAACCCTGTGCATATGCACAGGTACATTTAAAAATAATCACACAGGCATACACATATATGAATTCAAATTAAACTTGATTTAAGAATTACAACTTACACATTTATTAAGCCAAGAATTTCAAAAATATATAATGGTTTCTCATTATATATATATACACACACACTAGCATGTATCCCATGCAAATGCATGGATGTATTTAAAATTAAACACACTTTTTATTATAAAAATGTAAATAATTAGTCAAATTTAATATATCAAAAAAAAAAAAAAACCCATGTAACACATGCATACGTATGGATACATTTAAAATTAAACAAAATTTTTATCATAAAAATATAAATAATTAGTCTAATTATTTTTTTGAAAAAGTAAACATAATTAGCCACATATTAAAATTTTGGACAAAACTTAAGTATATTACCTTATGTACTGTTCCTTAGGTTCTCATCTTAAGATTCGGTTATGAAAGTTCAAAATGGGTATGAAACACCCTTGAACGTTTAGACCCCAAATAATAAAATAACCAATTTAAGCTTTATATCAAACAATTAATGTGCGGAACATGATAACA
The DNA here is from genome assembly GCF_002906115.3 of Quercus suber. NCBI lineage: Eukaryota > Viridiplantae > Streptophyta > Magnoliopsida > Fagales > Fagaceae > Quercus > Quercus suber. The sequence goes on from NW_027069568.1 coordinate 973,877, forward strand.
AGCTCACAACAGAATTGATAAACAATCTAAGCCAAATATAAACACATCCACAGCAGTAAATATAAGGCAAAGATAAAGGGAAAATCCGTAAGGAGGAGGAAAGGGTAGTGTGTGGATCTAGTTGGTAGAGGTTGAGAGAGGAGGAGACATGGGATGACGTTATGAAATTAGGAAGAGATGTTGTTTTGCTTTTATAGTCTTTCTCGTTGGACTTCTTGGTTCTGGTTGTAGGATTAGAAAAGCTCCAGACTCTATTGAGATCACCCATAAAAGTGTGCAGGTGAGATGTTCTTGCTTAGGCCAATGAGTATTATCATTGTGGTTTTCTTGGCTTCCGTGTTAAATGTTAATACATCATTTATTTGGACACAAAAATTAGAAAATTTAGATAAGATACATGACACAAAATTTGAGTCCAATTTATAATCTCCATAAAAATGTGCAGATAAGATGTTCTTGCTTAGGCTAATGAGCATTATCATTATAGTTTTCTTGGCTTCCGTGTTAAATGTTAATGCATCATTTATTTTGGCACAAAAATTAGAAAATTTAGATAAGATACATAATACAAAATTGGAGTCAAATTTATAATCTAATTAGATTTTTTTTTTTTTTTTTTGAGTTTTGGTTAGGACAAGTGGCACAAAATTGAGAATCCAATTGAAATCTAATTGGATTTTCTCTCTGCTTTACCTATTATTATATATATAAATCTCTGTGTGTGTGTGTGTGTGTGTGTGTGTGTGTGAGAGATATAGAATCTAATTGGATCTACACTTTTCGATTTTTGCACCCAATAATTCACTTACTACAAAAATAAAATAAAAAAATAAATAAAACATATGGCACAAAATTGAACTACAATTAAAATCCAATTCACAAATTTAATTAAATTTATATTCTTTGATTTTTGTACCTAATAATTCACTTAACATACAAATTTAAAAATTAGATAAGACACATGACACAAAATTAGATTCCAATTTAGAATTTAATTGGATTTTCTATCAACTTTGGCTACTACTATATATATATAGATAGATAGATAGATAGATAGATAGATAATTCACTTGGCACAAAGTTAAAAATTAAATGAGACACGTGGCGGAAAATTGGACTCAAATTGAAATCTAATTTAGAATCTAATTGGATTTAGACTTTTTGATTTTTACACTCAATAACTCACTTTTCATAAAATTATAAATTAAACAAGACACGTGGTGCAAAAGTGAAAATCAAATTAAAATCTAATTAGATTTTCTCTAAGTTTTGGCTATTAGTATATATTATAGATATATAGATGTGGAAGCTCTTCACAAAAAAATTCAATATCAAAATAGCTAGGGCCAATACAAATGCGAGGAACTATACAATTTCGCAATGGACTACCTTTTTCAAAAATAAGACATAGGTACTATACAATCATGTGCGGTCCAAATGTTACTAAGACATAGTCTCATGCACCAAGTGCATAAGCTAGAAGTGCTAAGAAGAGACGAAGTTTTTTTTTTTTTCCTTTTTCTTTCTTCCTTCTTCACTCCAGCACAACTCTTTTTTTTTTTTTTTTTTTGTTTCTTTGCAGCTACTTCTTCCTTCTTCTTCTTTTTTCCTTCTTTCTTTTTTTTCTTCATCTCAAGCACACTGATTTGTCTATAGATCTAGTTTTTTTTTTTTTTTTTTGGTTATTTGTGTTTATGACTTGATTTGGATTTGAGTTTTGATTTTGAATTTTTTGGATCTATGCTTGAATTTGTGCTATTACGTTGCTGATATTGTGCTTATGTTTAGATGGGTTTGTGTTCTTCAGCATGTTTTTTTATGTTTCCGAGCTTGTGCTTTTGTGTTCCTTGAATGGATTTAGTGTTAGATTTGGGTTGGTTTTGTTGAATGAGAGGAGATTCATGGATTTGTGTTCTTATATTTGGAGCACGTTGTGTTTGTATTGTCAATATGTTGTGTTTGATTTTGAATTTTCTGGGTGTGTTTATATTGTGAGTATGTTGTGTTTGATTTTGAATTTTCTGAGTTTGTGTTTGATTTTGAATTTTCTAGGTGTGTTTGTATTATGAGTATGTTGTGTTTGATTTTGAATTTTCTGGGTTTGTGTTTGATTTTGAATTTTTTGGGTTTGTGTTTAATTTTGAATTTGTTTGGTTTGAATATTAAATTTTTGGGAAAAAAACCAGAATTTATTAAAAAAAAAAAAAAAAAAAAAAAAAAAACATATAGCCGTGTTTCAAAACTGCAGCGGTAGGAGGCTTTAGCCGCATTTTTAAAACGTAGTCAAAACTGTACCTATAGCCATGTTTTAAATGCAGCCCAAAACAAGTCTATAACTGTGTTTTGTACAAAACGGCAGCTATAAGANGAGGGCAAAAATGCAGGAAAAACAAGAGAGAGAGAGAAAAAGAAGAAAATTAAGAAGAAACACTGAACATTGAGAGAGAGAAAGAGTAGTTTGAGAGAAAACTATGTCATGATCTCAAAGTTTGACAAAATTTCAAGGTAGTTGAAACTTCAATAATGGCACTTAGGTGTTGTGAATTTGTAAAAACAAAGCCCATGTAAATAGTTTGTTCACCCCATTTGAAAACAAAGCCCAAGAAAATATATTGTGATTGACTCTTAGGCATAGAGCAATCTTAAGGGCAAAAATGTAGAAAGAACGAGAGAGAGAGAGAGAAAAAAAGAAGAAGATTAAGAAGAAACACTGAAAATGGAGAGAGAGAGAGAAGAGAGAGAGAGAGAGAGAGAGAGAGAGAGAGAGAGAGAGAGAGAGAGAGAGTAGTTTGAGAGAAAACTATGTCATGATCTCAAAGTTTGACAAAATTTCATGGTGGTTGAAACTTCAATAATGGCACTTAGGTGCTGTGAACTTGTAAAAACAAAGCCCAAGAAAATAGTTTGTTCACCCCATTTAAAAACAAAGCCCAAGAAAATATATTGTGATTGACTCTTAGGCATAGAGCAATCTTGAGGGCAAAAATGCAGAAAGAACAAGAGAGAGAGAAAAAGAAGAAGATTAAGAAGAAACACTAAACATAGAGAGAGAGAGAGAGAGAGAGAGAGAGAGAGTAGTTTGAGAGAAAACTATGTCATGATCTCAAAGTTTGACAAAATCTCATGGTGGTTGAAACTTCAATAATGGCACTTAGGTGCTGTGAATTTGTAAAAACAAAGCCCATGTAAATAGTTTGTTCACCCCACTTAAAAACAAAGCCCAAGAAAATATATTGTGATTGACTCCTAGGCATAGAGCAATCTTGAGGGCAAAAATGCAGAAAGAACAAGAGAGAGAGAAAAAGAAGAAGATTAAGAAGAAACACTGAACAGAGAGAGAGAGAGTAGTTCGAGGGAAAACTATGTCATTATCTCAAAGTTTGACAAAATTTCATGGTGGTTGAAACTTCAATGATGGCACTTAGGTGCTGTGAACTTGTAAAAACAAAGTCCAAGAAAATAGTTTGTTCACCCCATTTAAAAACAAAGCCCAAGAAAATATATTGTGATTGACTCTTACGCATAGAGCAATCTTGAGGGCAAAAATGCAGAAAGAACAAGAGAGAGAGAAAACGAAGAAGATTAAGAAGAAACACTGAACGTAGAGAGAGAGAGAGAGAGAGAGAGAGAGAAAGAGAGAGAGAGAAAACTATGTCATGATCTCAAAGTTTAACAAAATCTCATGGTGGTTGAAACTTCAATAATGGCACTTAGGTGCTGTGAACTTGTAAAAACAAAGCCCAAGAAAATAGTTTGTTCACCCTATTTAAAAACAAAGCCCAAGAAAATATATTGTGGTTGACTCTTAGGCATAGAGCAAACTTGAGAGCAAAAATGCAAAAAGAACAAGAGAGAGAGAAAAAGAAGAAGATTAAGAAGAAACACTAAACATTGAGAGAGAGAGAGAGAGAGAGAGAGAGAGAGAGAGAGAGAGAGAGAAAACTATGTCATGATCTCAAAGTTTGATGAAATTTCATGGTGGTTGAAACTTCAATAATGGCACTTAGGTACTGTGAGCTTGTAAATAGCAATTAATTTAAAAAAAAAAAAAAATCTCTTACAAAAACCGTGAGAATCGTCCATGGTTTTCAAACACATGTTTTTCAATCGCAGTTCAAACAATTCTTTACTTCTTCTTTTTTCTTTTTTTTCTTTTTTGCATAGAATGGTTCTTAAGAAAAAAAAAAAAAAAAAAAAAAAAAAAAAAAAAAAAAAAAAAAAACCATATTGGTGAGAGGTTCCTAGGCAGTTAATGAAAACCATGCTTACTGGTTAATTACATCATACATATGGACATGTGTTGACACCCCATTTTGCAACCCGCATTTCACCTTAGAAATATGTATTTTGATTTTGGCCATTAGATCCTTAATCTCATTTTACCAAAATGATTTTAATGTTGTAACGATCAAATCGACTGGTCATAGACCCTAATCAGACCATCAGATTGAAAGTTATCATCAAATCAAGTTTTAATAGCTGAGATGCACTATCACAAATTAAGTCCGATTATATGTGATTATGAACAACTGATTTCAATTAATAATAAGTGTAATCAATTGGAGATTAATGATGTGTCATAATTTGATTGGTTAGGACTACATTTTATGGTGAGGTTGCATACACCTAATTAATTAGATAGTTAAATATTAATTATTCAATGAGTAATTTGTGCAATTATCTTTTAATTAGAGTAAATTTGGAACCAATTAAGTCTGAAATGGGAGTGATTGGAGCAATTTAGTATTAATTGGGAGCTAATTTGGAACCTATTAATGTTAATTGTGCTGAAACTATTTTCTAACAAATGACCTCTGCCCACCATTTTATCGATATCTCTCAAAATATTTTGAATCTGTGAATGAGGTTAATTTTCTCAAAAACTAGACATCCGAGACTTCAATTTTAGTACAAGAACGAGGTGATTCCGATCAGAATTGAATGAGATATGATTTTTCAAAATTGGCTCTACAGGCTGTTATTGCAGCTATGGGAAATCTGAATTTTGACTTACTCTTCACTCCCACCAATCTCTCCATTTAATGCACCAGATTTTCTCCAAGGCTAAAATGAGGTTTAGATTCATGATTCTTTGTCAACCCTCATTAAATGACATTCCATTCATATTTCCTCCACCACTAATATATACACCCTCGCTCTCCTTCATTCCAAGACACAAAAAAACCCTCCTTCTCTTCTCCTCTCTTGAGTTCTAGTGAAGTTGAGTATTGCATTGGTCTAAGATTAGGAATACACTAGTTATAGTTCCTAATGAGAATTTCATAGGAAATAAAATATGAGAAATGATATGTCTACAACATTATTTTTACAATAAGTCTTATGTGGCAAGTTGTTACTTGTTATTACTTACTATTACTGGTAGAAATAAAAATAATTTCAGTATAGGATTCAACTCAAAAACCTATAACAATATGTCAACTAGAGTTTGTTGTGAAAATGTTGTGGACATTACACATCTCATAAAATATTGCCAGTAATTTTGATTTATTTCTTTTTTGCCGCCACCATTAAAAAAAAAAAAAAAAAAAGTCTGATTTCCACTTAGAGCCAATAAAATTTGTATCTTAGAAGTATTAGGTTTTTAAGATTTGATTAAGAAGATAAGCTAGAACTTGTATTTGAGTTTTAAAGTAATCCAAAAGGCTTGGAGCCAACAGTTTTGGACAAAATTTAGCTACAAAATTAGTTGTAGTCTAATGTTACAACCTTACTCAACATCTTTTTATTAGATATGAATTTTGACAAATCCACAATTAGATTACATCTTCTTCTTATATCTTTCTTGATTGTGAAATTTCTAAAAAATTAAAGATCAATAGTTTTGTCATTAATAATTTGTTTAAACTGCAAGTTTTTATAGTTTAAAATTATGCACAAAATATAAACTTATAGATTATGTAGTAAATAATATTTGATTGACACAAAGCCTGACATATGTATTAAGAATGTAAAGAACATGCAATTCAACAATTAAAATTATGCATAAAATATAAACTTATAGATCATATAGTAAATAATATTTTATTAACACAAAATTTGACATGCGCATTAAGAACATAAAGAACATGCAATTCAACAGTTAGATTTTTAAAATATGTATTAATGTTTATTTTATTAAGTAAGGTTATAACCTTAGGCTACAATCAATTTTGTAGCTAAACTTTGTCCTTATTTGTATTATGGTATTAGTAGGTTTTTCAGGTTTTTCAAATTTGATTAAGAGGAAAAGTTACAATTTATATTTGACTTCTCAAGCTTTCTCAAAAAAAAAAAAAATCTCAAAGTATTCCAAAAATGCTAGGAGCCAATTTTGATAAAGAGTTGATTTTTTGCATTTGTAATTGAAGATTTAATATTCCATTTTTTTGATAAATTTATTGTAGTGTAATTTTGGAAACTTATACCTTTTTATAAGAGAGATAAGATGAACGGTTTTAGACCCCTTAAAACACAACCAGATTGAGTAGCCTAGTTAATTAGCCAAGTTGTTACTTAGTCAAATTATGCAATTCTAAGTTAAAACAATCAAACAATCATATCAAGAATATAAAGCAGTAGAAAAGTAAATAACACAAGATATGATCACCCAGGAAACCACACGGTAAAAACCTGGGGAAGATTTGACCTAACTATCCTCAAGGTAAACCTGAATCCACTATGCGAAAGAATCGAAGTTCATACAGAAGGACTACAAGCTCCCCACTTGACTTCCTAATGCTACCTACCAGTAGAACTTACTGACACGACCACGTGCAAGCTCCGAATCCACGGACTCCTTCTTTCTTGGATTCTCCAATCAGCTACAAGCACCCACGCTTGATATTCTTTAAACTTCAATGGTAGCAACAGAGTTAATCATCAAGATGTTGAAGTAATCTCTACCTTGAAAACCCTAAGTTTTGTGTAAAGGCAAACTCCTCTAGATCTCATAAGAGATTTACACAAAACAGAAAAGTATGAGCAACAACTCAACTGGAGCAACTCTAAAAACGTGGCTAGGGTTGTTCTTTATATACCTAGGGTAAAAACAGAAAACTCAAAACGTTTAATGAGTTAGGGCTGAGCTGGAATTTTCTTTGAGAGAAAACTATGTCATGATCTCAAAGTTTGACAAAATTTCATGGTGGTTGAAACTTCAATAATGGCACTTAGGTGCTGTGAACTTGTAAAACAAAGCCCAAGAAAATAGTTTGTTCACCCCATTTAAAAACAAAGCCCAAGAAAATATATTGTGATTGACTCTTAGGCATAGAGCAATCTTGAGGGCAAAAATGCAGAAAGAACAAGAGAGAGAGAAAAAGAAGAAGATTAAGAAGAAACACTAAACATAGAGAGAGAGAGAGAGAGAGAGAGAGAGAGAGAGTAGTTTGAGAGAAAACTATGTCATGATCTCAAAGTTTGACAAAATCTCATGGTGGTTGAAACTTCAATAATGGCACTTAGGTGCTGTGAATTTGTAAAAACAAAGCCCATGTAAATAGTTTGTTCACCCCACTTAAAAACAAAGCCCAAGAAAATATATTGTGATTGACTCCTAGGCATAGAGCAATCTTGAGGGCAAAATGCAGAAAGAACAAGAGAGAGAGAAAAAGAAGAAGATTAAGAAGAAACACTGAACAGAGAGAGAGAGAGTAGTTCGAGGGAAACTATGTCATTATCTCAAAGTTTGACAAAATTTCATGGTGGTTGAAACTTCAATGATGGCACTTAGGTGCTGTGAACTTGTAAAAACAAAGTCCAAGAAAATAGTTTGTTCACCCCATTTAAAAACAAAGCCCAAGAAAATATATTGTGATTGACTCTTACGCATAGAGCAATCTTGAGGGCAAAAATGCAGAAAGAACAAGAGAGAGAGAAAACGAAGAAGATTAAGAAGAAACACTGAACGTAGAGAGAGAGAGAGAGAGAGAGAGAGAGAAAGAGAGAGAGAGAAAACTATGTCATGATCTCAAAGTTTAACAAAATCTCATGGTGGTTGAAACTTCAATAATGGCACTTAGGTGCTGTGAACTTGTAAAACAAAGCCCAAGAAAATAGTTTGTTCACCCTATTTAAAAACAAAGCCCAAGAAAATATATTGTGGTTGACTCTTAGGCATAGAGCAAACTTGAGAGCAAAAATGCAAAAAGAACAAGAGAGAGAGAAAAGAAGAAGATTAAGAAGAAACACTAAACATTGAGAGAGAGAGAGAGAGAGAGAGAGAGAGAGAGAGAGAGAGAGAGAAACTATGTCATGATCTCAAAGTTTGATGAAATTTCATGGTGGTTGAAACTTCAATAATGGCACTTAGGTACTGTGAGCTTGTAAATAGCAATTAATTTAAAAAAAAAAAAAAATCTCTTACAAAAACCGTGAGAATCGTCCATGGTTTTCAAACACATGTTTTTCAATCGCAGTTCAAACAATTCTTTACTTCTTCTTTTTTCTTTTTTTTCTTTTTTGCATAGAATGGTTCTTAAGGTTTAAAAAAAAAAAAAAAAAAAAAAAAAAAAAAAAAAAAAAAAACCATATTGGTGAGAGGTTCCTAGGCAGTTAATGAAAACCATGCTTACTGGTTAATTACATCATACATATGGACATGTGTTGACACCCCATTTTGCAACCCGCATTTCACCTTAGAAATATGTATTTTGATTTTGGCCATTAGATCCTTAATCTCATTTTACCAAAATGATTTTAATGTTGTAACGATCAAATCGACTGGTCATAGACCCTAATCAGACCATCAGATTGAAAGTTATCATCAAATCAAGTTTTAATAGCTGAGATGCACTATCACAAATTAAGTCCGATTATATGTGATTATGAACAACTGATTTCAATTAATAATAAGTGTAATCAATTGGAGATTAATGATGTGTCATAATTTGATTGGTTAGGAGAGAGAGAGAGAGAGAGAGAGAGAGAGAGAGAGAGAGAGAGAGAGAGAGAGAGAGTCAACCCTACTCTAAATCAAACCCAAACCCACAATTGAAAAGAAACCAATACCAAAATGTAATCTCAATAAACAAAACCACCACAAAATGAATCATAAAAAATTCAAACCCATAGCTCAATTTCCACACACAATCTCAAAGTCTATTGTGATTCCACCTTAGTTCAATTTAGAACCTATAAATACCAAATGGAAATCAATAAGAATCAGAATTTAAAATTCCTAATGAATTTTGAATTTATATCCAAAATTTAAAGGCTCACGGATTAATGCCTACAAAGAAACTATACACTAAAATCAAATTATTAAGTGGTAGTCACATGAACCTAGATAATAATTCACATAATTAAATATAAAAAATAAATAAATAAATAAATAAGTAGGACTAACAATACCCAACGAACATTAAAACAATATTTAGAAAGAGAGAGGGAAAGATTAGACACACATGATATTAAGACTATTTCACCTGTGTAAATTGGGCCTAGAGCTCGAAGCATTGGTAAGTGGGCTTGCTTGTTATGACATGCATTGGAGATCTTATGATGGCTATGATGGGTAATGGCATTGGCAGCTATGGCTCGGTCATAGGTGGGAGAGAGAAGGAAATTAGGGAGGAAGTTCTTGGGTCTGTCTTTTGTGCCTTTGGAATAGGGTTTTTTTCAGAAACTATTGGGGATATAGAGAGAACGGCTTAGAAAGTCAAAGAAAAGAGTTTGTTTTTGAGAATTGAGAGAGGCAGAGAGAGCGGCTTTTAGAGAAGTAAAGAAGAAAGGTTTATCGGGTGGGAAGGAAGTAAAAAAATTTAATATGCTGACATTAATTACCACTAGCTTTGCAATTTTGGAATTACTACTTGTAATTGCAATTTTGGAATCATGTTCTGGTTTTGTCCACACAAAAATATTATTTCTTACCGTTGTAATTTGTTAAATTGGTCCGTATTGCACCCTATTTGTGGCTTCAATTTGAAAGCCTTTTCAATTTCATCTTAGATTTCCATGTTATAGGTTGAATGCCAGGCTCAATTTGTGTATATACACAAAATTGTAGCAATTTTTTAGATAAAAACAATTGCATATTTGTTCTTTTCTTCATCTCCAAGGATTTTTATGTTGATAAACATCATAATTTGATTACAATTTAAATTCTTCATCTAATACTTTATTATTAATTTAGTTTTTACTACCTTAATTTTTACAAGAAGTTTCTTAATACACTAAAAAAATGACTACGTTCAGATTTGTTTTTTTAATATATATATTTTTACGGATAGATGACTGTGTGCAAGTATATCCACATATTCACAAAAACAATATTATTATTATTTAGATTAAATAACAAAATAGAATTCAATGGATATATATTATAATAGAGTTTACGGTAATGTTAAAATCAATCCATAACCAAAATAAAAACTATAAAAGCATAAAGATCTATGCCAAATGGATGTTCTTCTGCTTCAAGGAAAAGTTTGAGAATTTCAAATTGTCATAGGTACTTTGAATGGGCAAAATTTTTTTTTTTTGGCGGGTGAATTTATGATATTATGTTATATAAACTAATTGTTAACGAGTATGATGCATGAAAAAACTATTAAAAATAAAATTTTAAAAAGAATATTTTACTAATTTTGTTTATATTACATCTTATTTATGGTAGTTTAAATGATTAATTCAAGATCTCATTAAAAAATGACAATTTTTTATTTTAGAAAGAACAATTTTAATACATTGAAACACAAAATACTATATTGACCAATAGATATTACAACTTTAAAACCAAAACATGAGTACTGATTTTGAATGGATAGGTGTGGGGACTCAATTTGGATTGACCCTGAGTACGAATGGGTTTTCAGCCCAATCAAGCCCAAACAATAAATTTATAGAGAGTGGGTTAAAGGTTTAGGCGCTGGCCGTCGATCACCAAGCATGAACTTTCTTTATAAAAAAATACTAAGAGTTTTCTTTACAAATGGAGGAATGCTCCTCGGCCTGTGGCCGAGGAGACCTTTTTGTTCTCTCTCTTTTTCCCTCCCCTCTTTTACTTTACTTCTTTTCTTATATAGTTTTCATCTGCCTATCTCCTTATTCCATCTGTTGATCATCCATTTGCCTCTCTTCTGGCCGTCTGTCCCATCAGAGGCCTTATCAATACTCAAGTGGTTCACTCTGACCAACGTTGCCCTGGTAAGGGGTTATATCCCCATTAATGTAGCTAGAGGAGTTAGGTGAATGCATTAAGTGCGAATGTGACAGCTTGCTCTGAGCTTGTCCCTTCCCAAAGATTATCCTTAGAATGCCGAAGACGAACAGGTCCTCGGCGTGGGTCACAAAAGAGGCTGTCTAACTTAGCCTTGGTTGGTCAGTCCTCCTCGGCATTGGCCTTGGGCCTAATACCCGATGGGCCGAGGCTATCGGGCTCACGGGCCCCACAATAGCCCCTCAAAACCCTGCTGCACGTTCCCCCGGATGGGGAGGAGGGTTTTGATACCTGCGGGCTCTCTAGACGAGTCGCCCCACTTCGGTTTGTGCTAACACTGGCGGCTTTTTGACTGCCCGATGTGCGTTTTTAGCGTTTCAAGACTTAATGGGTGCCCACATTAAATTTTGGCGGCACCACGTTTCCCACTTTCAACGGCATGATCTCTTGCTTTTATGAGCAAGCGGTTACATTTGGGGAACCTAAGGGGGAGTATAAGTACCTGTTTGAACCGCTCGATTTCATCATTTTCGCGCTTACAATTGTTGACGCGTATGATTTGAATCTGGTTGGACTTGTACACTATCTGAAGAGTACCGTCATACTTCTATAAGTCTTCTTTTTCTATCGATCTCAAATTTCCTTGATTTTACTCCTCCTTTTCTTCTCATAGAACTTTTAGTCATCTTTGGGGAATGGGTAAATTTAAGAAGTTGGTTGAGTCTGACGAGATGATGAACAAATTCATCGTCGACTATGGAATACCCAATAATGTGAGTTTGAAGTACTGTGAAGAAGGGGAGTGGTACCTTAAGAGGAGAGAGGGTGAAGTTGTGATCCCAATATTCGCTTTTGTAGAAGGAGGGATGAGAATCCCTATGAGGCCGGTGACCCTCAATTATCTTAGGCATTTCCGCCTGTCTCCTACCCAGTGTGCCGCGAATGTGTTTAGGATATTAGGGTGCGTAGACATCTTGAATGAGAAAATGGGGCTGAGACTAACTCACCATGATGTGAACTGGTGCTATAACCTTCATCACCTGAGGGGTAAGACGTATTATATGAAGACAAGGGACGATAGGATTCGTCTCATCCAGTGTCTTCCTGATTCCAACAGGGGGTTGACTCAAGATTTTCTTATAGTGTCGGGAGAGTGGCACAACGGCTTTCATTGCCCAACAGTAGAGGGAGAGCCAGGTAGGACATCCGAAGTAGGAGATAATTTAGGTTTCAGTATTCTCAAGTTTTATAACTGTATATTCGATTTGGTTGACTAACCATAAGAGTTTCACTTTTCTTGCCACAGATCCGCACGCCTTTGCACGTCATTTCCATCTGGTTAACAAAGCGGATTTGGAGACCGTTCTTAGGTCGGACCTTTTCCTAAACGAAACCGATAACCAGGTCAGAGCTGCTCATCACATCCTCGGATGCGACCCAGCTCAGAAATCATTCCTAGTCCCGAAGCACGTAATTAGAGCTCGTGACCCTCGGCTTACGCAGATCACCGTGGTGGAAGACGGTTTTGCATTTACTGAGGGCTCTTATATACCTGAAGGCATTCCGCTAGCAGGTCCCTCCTCATCCCAGCAAGTAACGGTGGCCGAGGAAGGACTATCTAAGAAGGCAAGGGAGGTGGTTGAACTGAGTTCTTCTGAGGACGAATATAGCGTGTTCAACCTAGCTGATCAGTCCGAGGATCCCTCTGGTGATCTAGGAGACCCTCATTTGTCCGAAGCCGATCTCCAGTCCCTAAGAGTTGGTACTCCGACTGAGATGGGTTTAAAAAGACAGCCCCAAACCAATCTTCTTGACCTACTCGAAGGCGGTTCCAAGAAAGGTGTACCAGAAGAGTTGCAGCCCCAGCCCCCAGCACCTCCGCCCCAGATTTTAACTGTGCAAACCAGGTCGTCCTCTGCCCCCACAGTATCAGACCCTCAGACCGAGTCTCATGACCCGAAAAGGAAGAGACTTTCCAAGGGTAAGGAGCCAATGGATGGGAGCAAATCCCATTCCCCGCCCGAGGAGGGTAGGTTTCGCAGGCCTCCGAAGCAACTGAAGCTCGGTGATCAACGGAAGGGTAAGAAGGCCATCCAGCAGTCCGAGGCTCAAGCCTGGCTGCCCGCTGCCATGCTCCATGATCAGCCCCTGATGGATAACGCTTCGATGCGGGAGTCTCAAGGAGCTGAGGGGGCTCTCGTAGCCGAGGCCCTGGAGAAATCTCTTCTTCTTCCCACTGACATGGCCGAGCTAAGAAATATGAGTGGGGTAGAGGTTGTCCTCGACCTTAAGAAGTATCTAGGAATGGTGGGTCCTTTGGCACCTATTCACTTTATTCAAAGTTTGTCACTTAATACCTTCCTTTCTCTTTACGGAGTTACTTGTTTTTATTGGCAGGCTATCCAGGCCCTTTTCAGGTTAGGCGAGGAGGTCGATGACCATAGCAATGCCTTAGCGCAAGAGCGTGACAAGTTCTTGGAGGCTGCCAATACTCTCAAGAGATCTGAGGCCGACCTAAAAAAGGCGACCGAGGATCTGGAAGAGATGACGAAGGCCAGGGATACTGCTGTCTCCGACCTAGCCGTGGCCAGGAAGCAAGCTGAGGATCAAACTAATCGCTTGCAAGACGTTGAGGGTCAATTACAAACTGCCAAAGAGAACATTACCTATATGAAGGGAAAGTTGACCGCGGCAATCCATGAGAAAGGTGTTGCCGAGTATGCCAGGGACGAGGCTGTGAGAGCCAAAGACGAGGCGGTATTTGCAAAAATAGACGCTGAGCGCTCTGTAGAACAGGCAGAGGAGAATGCTTTCGCAGATGGGGTGGCTAAGACTGAAGCCACCCTTCGGGCTCAAGTTCCTGCAGTGTGCAGGCATTACTGTTCTCAGACCTGGCATGAAGCCCTCAACCAAGCAGGGGTTGATGTCTCATCTGATCTTAGGAGGGAGGACAGGGTATATTACCCTATTGCCATTCGCGAGGTTGCACCTGCTGCTCCCGAGGAGGGGTCCTCATTACCAGCGGTTGAGAGTCACGATAAGACCGCCGAGGATACACCGTTAACTGACCAACCATCCGAGGAGGTTGAGCCCCAGAGAGCGTTGGGGGAAGTTATACCCGAGGGTCAGGGAATACCACAAGACGTGGCAAGTCCTCCGGCGGACCTTTCGAGACCAAGCCCTTAGGCCTTGGCCAAAGCCTTTTGATTTACTTATTGACTTAATTTGCCTACTGAGTTAAGGAGACTAGTATACGACATAGGATAAATTTGTTTATTTTCTCTTTTATCTCATTTTGTTTCTTGCCTCAGTGGCGTTGTAAGGGAGTTGTATACTTTCCGTTTGAACTGAATACTTAATACTTCGCTTCCAACTAATGATATTTTCTTTTGTTTGCTTTACTATTGTATTCTGCTTAATATTCGTATTCTATTCTGGAGTTAGCCTCATGAAACCATCTGTTATCCTTCAAATATAAATCTAAAGACCGTATTATAGCTTGACTCTAAGTAACGCTTTGGTTTTTCTTCAGATAGTTATTTTCTCCATGGGTTCGAGTCCGAGGACCATGCAATACCCTGGTTATGCCTAGTACTTCTATTTTTCTATAAGTATCTAGTTTTCCATAGGTTTGGGTCCGAGGACCATGCAATACCTTGGTTCTGTCTACCACTTCTATTTTTCTGTAAGTATCTAGTTTCCCCATAGGTTTGGGTCCGAGGACCATGCAATACCTTGGTTCTGTCTAGTATCCAGATATAATGGTGTGTGTAGTTTTACCATAGGTTTGGGTCCGAGGACCATGCAATACCTTGGCTCTGTCTACCACTTCTATTTTTCTGTAAGCGGAGGTTTGTCCTCAGACCGCTTTACTGGAGATGATTCCTCTTTGGGTCAGATTATGATCTTTACACGTGGCATTGATCTCGCCTCCAGTTCGAGGCCCCATCTTTTTCATTTATGAAGCGCCCTTTGTCTGTTCGTGTTTCGCGCTGGACGCCTCGGTACGCGAAACACGCTTTCATTAATGTCCTCATGAATTAACACGAGTCCAACGGTCTACGGCCTCCTTGGAAATTGATGGCTTCATTATTATCCCAACTGATAATTCTCTTTTTGAACTCCGCATGAATTAATTCTTACCAACCCTCAACCCCTATATAAAGTGGGGAGATGGTTTCTCCACAACCCATGGACCTCTCAACACAAACAGAATAAAACACATTCCTCCAACTCCCCAAGCGCTTTTAACAACCCCGCCGGAATTGTTACCGGGATTAACAAAAACTGGTATGGCCGCAGCCCCTACTGGGCTTTCGGTGCGGCAGAGTCTAGGCGTAACCCTAATGGCGCCCTTCGAGGTGTCCCAGAGGGGTGTTGTTAGAGAACCTAACGTCTTTCCTCGGAGCACACCCCCGACGAGGAAGATGTGCGAATTCACCTCATGGGCGGTGCTCGAGTGTTGCCGTCTCCAATGGCCAACACTCGAGAGGATCGGAGAGAATCGAGGGAACATCATGGGAGAAGGTATCTCGGAGCCCCTGCATCTGCTCCTCTCTTTGTTCCAGCTCCGCCCGGCCGAGAAGGGAGTTGTTGGTGGCCTGAAAACATGATTGCCCTTCCCCTTCTCCGCCTCTTGTCAAGCTCTCCCATTCTCTTTATACCAATAAAGGGACGGCTTGACACTTCCCACCGGCAAGTTTTTTCTTAGGGCGGCTCCACCTGGGCCTCTGATTGTAGAAATAGCTGGTAGTATTAGCTTGTAAATTTGTATGTGAAACACACCTGCCTGAGCCTCTGATTATAACTTGTACTTTTTCTATTCATGAAATAATAAAATCAAGATCTTTTTTTCTTTTTTACTGTCAAATCTTCTATATTTTTTTTTTCAACCTACTGTAAAACGAATACTTAGAACACTCGCCTGGTGCGCCGGCCAGCACCCTAATCCTCCCCACAGACGGCGCCAATTGTGGGGACTCAATTTGGATTGACCCTGAGTACGAATGGGTTTTCAGCCCAATCAAGCCCAAACAATAAATTTATAGAGAGTGGGTTAAAGGTTTAGGCGCTGGCCGTCGATCACCAAGCATGAACTTTCTTTATAAAAAAATACTAAGAGTTTTCTTTACAAATGGGGGAATGCTCCTCGGCCTGTGGCCGAGGAGACCTTTTTGTTCTCTCTCTTTTTCCCTCCCCTCTTTTACTTTACTTCTTTTCTTATATAGTTTTCATCTGCCTATCTTCTTATTCCATCTGTTGATCATCCATTTGCCTCTCTTCTGGCCGTCTGTCCCATCAGAGGCCTTATCAGTACTCAAGTGGTTCACTCTGACTAATGTTGCCCTGGTAAGGGGTTATATCCCCATTAATGCAGCCAGAGGAGTTAGGTGAATGCATTAAGTGCGAATGTGACAGCTTGCTCTGAGCTTGTCCCTTCCCAAAGATTATCCTTAGAATGCCGAGGACGAACAGGTCCTCGGCGTGGGTCACAAAAGAGGCTGTCTAACTTAGCCTTGGCTGGTCAGTCCTCCTTGGCGTTGGCCTTGGGCCTAATACCCGATGGGCCGAGGCTATCGAGCCCACGGGCCCCACAATAGGAATAATAGAACTCAGTAGAAAAGAATCTAATTTAAAGTTTTGTGGAGTAACATAGTAGTAAAAATGCCGAACGGAAGCAAATACATTTGGGTTCTTTCGAAAAAAAAAATATTTATAATAAAATGATAGTTTCTTCTTTTTTAAAAAAATATTTATAATAAACAATAGTGTATATAAAAATGCTTCGATTGTTTCAAAATAAAATATTTTTAAATGTAATGTAAAATATTTTCAGGTAAAAATATTTTCAGTTGTTTAGTTGCATTTTGGAAAGTACATCAAAAAATAGTTTTCAATGTTGGTTTGCACAAAAAACCCATTTTTAATAGTCAATACCCGTGCATCTAAAATTTGGGTTTAAAAAATATTTTTGTTAATTTGTTTTTGTTATAGACAATTTTTTTTTTTTTTTTCAATTGTGGTAGTTTGAAAATTTATTCCAAATGTTTATTTCATTATAGTTAGCTGGGATATTTTTCATAAATGCATGAAATGTTTATAAATAGGAGAAAACATTAATGATATACTATATGAGTATATATAGCAATTATGCAAGATACCATTCAAATATCAATATTAAAATAAAAATTGTGATCAATAGAAACACAAAATATGGCTAGAGATGTTTCATTCACCACAACTGAATCTGAGGAGAACAGTATCGATCAAATTATCAATCACTCAAACTCCTTATTTGTACTCAACTGCTATACTGATTGATTCTCCAAATTTGACATAAAAAGAGGGTAATATCCAAAGCCTATACTAATGACATGGCCTATCTATATACAATTCTAGTATATTTGAGACATTTACAAGACTCACTGAATGAAAAACTTACAAACTCTTTTCAAGAACATGCATTGAATATGTACATAGAGAATTTCCTAAACCACTCTGACAAAAGCACTCACACCTATTGTGTTTAAAATGAAGCTCTTGTAATTCTAAAAGCAAGGCCAAAAAACAAAATGTAATTTATAGCCTCCAACTCTGGCATTCCTTTTCCTTCAATTCTTATTTAACTATTGTTATTTCTAAAAAAGTTCAAATTGCGTGAATGAAGATCATATTAATTTTATCACGGTGAGAATGTCACAAATTGTGAGTAGCCAAAGAAAAAAAAATCAATAATTCTACAAATTCCATCAGTAAAATTCTACCAGTTTTAATATTAATCAAACTTATATTCACATAGTCCATGGATCAAAGACTATCTATCAAATATAAAAGAAAAGAATCTATCTTAGTGAATCATATCGTAAATTCTATGGCTAATCTCACATATTGTAATTTTCTTTGATAGCTTACACTAGAGCATATGCGTATGGCATAGATAATGCCTAGTTCTGATTTAAGTCTGTAGGCAAAGAAGCAGATTGGAAAATAAAATTTAGTCCTAGCCAGCTTTCAATTTGGTTTAGACCTTTTCTCAAACAGTTTGAAGGTGATCAAGGATAAGCTAAAATTTAACCCATATCAACTATGTCACAAGATCAAAGTGAATCCTAATCTCTAACACCTATCATATGTAGTCTCTACACCATTTTTAAACATTCTCACATAAAAATAAAAATTCGATAGGGGTAGAAACCCAACGACAAACCCAGCAGCAAAAACCTAAGTGGTTTTTCAATATTTTCAACAACAAAAATCCAATGGTAGAACCTAGAATGGCATAGAAACCTGATGGTAGCAATCGAGATCAGCACCCACAAACCATCCCAAATTTTTTATGCTAATCTTATCTAATTTCAATTTATGTACTAGATATTTTTAATTAAGCCATCTATCACATAAGCATAAAGTTTTTGACTGATAAGTTTATGTATAAATAATTTAGGGTGTTAAATGTTGATTACTTATTTGATACATTGATATTACTTTACGATATTAAATGTTGATATAAATTTTGAGCTTTGCCAAATTTTGAAAGTATAAAGCTTTGATAAAGAACAGTCCTTAAGAAGAATAGGGATACACTAAAGAGGGATTCAACAATCTCCTAGAAGCATGATGCATAAAGAGGTATTTAATAATTTATGATATATATAATAGAATTTTAACTTATGATATTTGCTCCATGATTATTGCTCATTATCATTTGGCGAAGACATCAATCATGTTTTGCTATTTAGATGCAATTTTTTTTTAATAAAAAATGCAATATTATTATATACACTACTTAGATGCTTTTTTTCATTATTATTATTGCAAACAAAAGCTTATTGTATTACAAATTCATTAGCTCTATTTAGATGCAATTAGTTATGCTTATCATAAAGAAAGATGCAATTAGTTAAAAATGTATTTATTTTTTTTAGAATGAATTTACAAGTGTATTTATGTCATACATTAGTTGTTATATTTTACTAAAATAATATCTGCCGTGAGTTTATGATCAAAACTGTGCCACGCACAGGAATTCAACTTTTCTATATACAAAACAATTAATATTTTATTTTCTAAACATAATTCAACATAGTAATAAAAACGTAAACCATTTAATTTTTTAATCATCGTAGATAAGCCCACTACCCATATATAAATATAAAAAGGAAAAAACCCAACGGAGGGCAAGGTCAAAAAAATTGGAGGGAGAAAAACAAATGGTGATTTTAGTCCTGATTTTGGACTCCCACAAGCTTCATTAGAACTTTCAGGGCATGGAACATTATGCTCATTCTGTTTTAGCCACATCCCATGAATGGTGAACTCGTTTGGCAAAATAATGTTAAAGTAAACATAGCCTACAATGCTATCGTTGCCATAACCAACACCCAATACGAAAATGAAAAACAATAAGAGAAACAAAGTATATTTCATTTTTGCGTTATAATAAAATAATATACGCGTGAAGAATGGGGATTATATATAGGTATGAACCACTCGATTTCTTTAAAAATTTGGGAAATTAATGGTTGCTAAATAAAGCAAATGATCGTATGTATCATATGCATGCTGATATAGTTCGTAAATAAAATAATGACGTTACCAGAAACTAATAATAATGAGATCATGAAATAATAATCCCTACCTTTGGATTAATTATTAAGGAAAAAATTTAGCAACAACCTTACTTGTAGCCTAATGCTACATCGCTCAATATCTTTTTATTTAATGTAAATTTTGAAAATCCTTCATTGAATTATATTTTCGCTTTATATTATTTATGTTTGCAAAATTTCTAAGGACATTCTAGGCTTTTGCCCTTAATTTTTTTTTTTATTTTAGCAAATTGCCCCTATTTCAAAAATATATAGGAATCTGCCCCTGTTTTGATACTCGATTACCTTAAAATCGAGTTTCAATGAAATACTCGATTCCTAGAAAATCGAGTTTTGCCCGATCAAACTTTAAAAAAAAAAAAAAATGCATGGAATATGATTTCACAGAAATCGAGTTTTAAAACACCACTATCGGGCTTAAAAACGTTACTATAGGGTTTAAAAACGACACTATAGAGCTCCCTAAACCTGGTATATAGCGCAATAAGACTTACAAAAAAAAATTTGCAGAAAAACGCCGCTGGTTTAAAAACGCCACTATAGGGCTTCCTAAAATTTTTTTGCAAAAAACGTCATTATAGGGTTTAAAAACGTCACTATAGGGATCAAAAAGGCCACTATAGGGCTCCCTAAACCTGGTATATAGGGCAATCAGACTCATAAAAAAATAGTTGCAGGAAAACGCCACTATAGGGCTTAAAAACGTCACTATATGGCTTAAAAACGCCACTATAGGTCTCCCTGAATATGGAGCTATCAGACTTATAAATTTTTTTTTGCATGGAACTCGATTTCCCTAAACTCGAGTTCCATGCAATTTTTTTTTTTTTTAATTTTGATCGAGCATAACTCGATTTTCTAGGAATCGAGTATTTCATTGAAACTCGATTTTAAAGTAATCAAGTATCAAAATAGGGGAATATCTCTATATAGTTTCAAAATAGGGGCAAATTGCTAAATAAAAAAAAAATTAAAGACAAAAGCCCAAAATGTCCAAATTTCTAAAAGAGCAAAAATCAATAGTTATGTCATTAATCAAATATTAAAATTTCAAGTCTTTGTTTTGTAATATAAAATTATGCATAAAAATAAATTTTTAAATTGAATAATAAACAACGTATGATCGACATGAAAATTGACATATGTGCTGTTGAACATAAAGAAATAAAGAACATGTGATTCAATAGCTAAATTTTCAAAATATACAGTTATTTAAATTTTTTTTTTTTTTTAGTGAGATTTGTAGCCAAATTTTATCCAAATATCAATGAAATGTCTATTTCACGGTTTGTTGATCTCTAACATGTGTTAATAACTTTCCCACCGAAGAAAAAAAAAGAATGTTAATATTTTTATATTAAATGTGACTACATTGTTTAAGCAAAATGACATATACAACCATTGATGTGATCCAATCTCTCATAGTTGCATTATATTATACAAAATGATCCCTAGCTATTTTAAAAATGTAAACCAAAACGCTGTTCTTTTCAAGTATTTGTATTAGAGAATTAACAATTTCGGAATCACTGCCACCAGTTTCTTAATCACATGAATATAATTTATTATTTTCATTATTTCATTCTTTGTATCAAATATATAAAATGGAGCGAATCTTGTTTGTGACATAATTTTTTTCTTGGCAAAAACTTGGTCCATTTTGGTCGTCGTTAGTCCCTTACGACCCACTTTGGTTCTTTTCAATCTGTTTTGGTCCACTTCTATCCATTCATTCCATTTCGGTCTCTTTGGACTCACTTTGATCCATTATAGTTTATTTCGGTCCATTTGAATCCCCCTTCGATTTGTTTCGGTCCCTTTGGATACCCTTTGGTGCAATCAATGCCGTTGGCAGGTGGTCACTGCTTATTTTCTTGTTAATGTCGTCGCATGCTCTTTTCTTCGTGCATGGGCAGAAGTTTATAGATACAATTAGGTGCATGCAAGAGTTTAACCTAAACAAAGACTATTTATATCTCCCCAGCGGTCTTCTTTGGCAGAACCAGCCCCTCTTTTCTTCTTTACTCGACACTTTTCACCTCTGCTTCATTCCACCACACTTTCAAAATATTCTATCATCCATTTTTCAACTTTCACTTCAAGAATGGGTAAAGGAGCATTTACGGCTTAATTAGGTAAAACTTCATCCAACCAGCCCCACATGATCTCCTAAGTTCCATAATCACTTGTCCAATACCTACACTTTTCATCATTTTGACTTAGGTAAAACGTTGTTTTAACATTTTCCTAAATTTTTTGTTAAGTGGAGTATGTGTACGCCTTTTTTAAAAAAATTTATTATTCTTGTGGTTGATTTTTTTTTTGTGATTCTTGTTGCTTGGGTTAGGGTTCACATTAGACTAATATTTGAAGTTTTGAGCCCATTTTCAACCCCCGAAATTGATATCCTCTCTTCAACCCATGGTAAGGGTCTATATATGTAAACCTGTTTTTTACACGAACCCGAGAATCCACCAAAGGGTGTGTGGGAAAATATGTTGATTGTTTATGATTCTGTCCATGTATATGTTGTTGTGTGGTTACGATTCCAACAATATAGATATTTTTAGATTTATGTGTTTCATGAATAGAAATGTTAATTTTTATATGTTTATATTTCCATCAATATATGTATTCCTATATGTTTATATTTCTATCGAAACAAAGATATTATAATTCAACTTCCTTCTCTAAAAAATTCTAATTCAACTGTGAATTTTTTAAAATCTTTTTCTAATAAAAAAAATATTGACTAGTGTAATATATATATATATATATATTTTGCTTACATATGTATTTATGTTTCCGTAATGTTAACTTCATTAAAACAAGTGTGTCTTTGCCCTGATACACTAATATTTTTGTCAATAAAAACGTTTGCTTTTGATAATATGTTTGTATGCACACTATGTCATATTACATATGCATTTGATGGTAGGGACATCAGATGTAATACATTAATGTGATCTCAATATAAAAATACAGTATTATATTATTTAGAAATGTGATGAGATTAAGATGATGTGATATACTTTATATCCTTATGTTTACTAAAGCAATCGTAAGTAAGATCGAGAATGGAGAGAATTTTTTGATAAAGGAAGCATGAAGAAGTGGGGTTCTAGATGAAATCTTATCTAATATACTATTCCAATTAATACTGCATCATATGTTTACCACTCCAATTGATCGCCTATAAGATATCATGTCCAAACCACCATTATATTATTTCTTTTAACAATGATCCTTTTCTATATTGATTTATTTCTCACATAGTTATTATGTTATTATTAGTCTAGACTGTAGAGATTGTTTGTGAATTTGAGGATTTCTCTCCTAGTATATAAATTTTCTCTTGTGGTTGTGGTATTTCATTAGATAGAGTTTATTTTCAAAATTCAACTTATTGATTGTGGGTTCCAGTAAATTTAACTGATAAAGTCTCTTGTCATCAAGTAAGAAATTTGGGATTTGAACCCCACCTTCATCAACAATCAGTTAGTATATTTGGCCTGATGATAAAGATTAATTATCATAAATTGAATGTCATACCATATATATCTTTTCTTTCATTTCATTTTGCTTTGCTTTCTTCAAAACCAAGGGAAGTAGAAGGTAGTTGAGCTTTCAATTCTGGGTTTTTAACACCTATTTGGTTCCCATGATAGCAAATTAGAATGAAATGAAATAAAAGATAATTTCAAATAAAAAATTTAACCCTAACCTTCTTCTTTTATGCTGACCTGGCAATTCATGTGACACAAAAATATTATTTTATTTTAGTTGTTAGCTACATCTGCATTTTCCATCCATCACATAACAACATGCTAGGTATGGAAATTACTCATGATAGGAAAGCAAAGAAGCTATGGTTATCACAAGAAAAATATTTTGAGCATATATTTGAAAGGTTCAACATGAAACATGCTCTTTGTCATGAAACATGCTCTTTGTGATCATGTAATGCGTTTCTTGAATTTTGATAGGATTAAAGAAATCCTATGCTCATATTAGAGGCCAAATTTTGTTGATTGAGCCATTGCCTAATATCAATAAAGCCTTCTGAAATGATTGATTATTCAGGGTTTTGACATCTCATTATTGTATTCATATTATAAGTCACATTTGGAATGCATGACTAGAATCTATTCTTTTGTACGTCTTAATTACTCCTCCTCTTACACTGGCTTAAAAAAAAATACCCTAATATTGCTTTTATATTTTCTGAGTTGGAATGCCCTTCCAATTAGAGTTTTGTTGATAAACAGGTTTCTTTCATCTCGTATTCTTAAGAGAATCAGGTACAAGAAAGGTCCACCGTGAATTCAACCTATTTTCGGTAATGGGGTCTTAAATGATCAACGTGACAAAGAAGCAATGGTATATTACTTGGTTTTGCTGTTTTTTTTTTTTTTTTTTTTTTTTAATAATAATATGAATCATTCGATCATCGCTTTTTTTTTTTTTTTTTTTGGGCTGAATAAGAATAAGCAATGGTATAATACATAATAAGATAATGTTAACATTACACATTATACTGTTATGTCTGGAAAATAAGAAACAATGACCAATTCTTTAAAATAAATAAATAAATCAAAGGAATAATCAACACAAGCAAATTGAAGGAGTATTAAATATGAACTTAACCTTTTAGGTGATGACACGTTGAAATATGATTGACTAAAATATATAAATATGAACTTAATAACATTACCTTTTAGGTGACACGTTGAATATGATTGACTAAAATATAAATATAAACTTAGTAACATTATTTTGCTTAATATGCTGACAGTTTAATTACTTCTGGTTTTTGGGAAACTGGAATGGTTCTCGGACACATGTAGCCTTGTAATTCAATTTTGGAGTTGGTTCCAGTTTTGTCCACGCAAAATATTATTTCGTACAGTTGTAATTTGTTAAATTGGTCCGTATTGCACCGTATCTGTGGCGTCAATTTGAAAGCCTTTTCAATTTCATCCTTGATGTCCATGCTTAGGTTGGCATGTCAGGCCGAATTCCTGTTTTAGAAAAAACCAAAAGAACAAAAAATTATATATATATAACAATGTTTATTTTTTTTCAACACAATTCAACATCATAATAGAAATGTAAACCATTATTTTTAAGTATCAATAAAACCTGATAATAATAATAAAAATGAAAACCTGCCGAATACAGTTTTGAGGATAGGGGAAGTTCTGCTGCTATAGAAACAACTTTTGCGAAGTACTCGGCTTGAGTGAAGGATGTGCAGGAGCCATGAGCACTCCATTCGTGACTCCAAAAAGGTTTGTTATTTGGATTCTCTACTTTAATTAAGCTTGGCCAGTAGTACTAGCTATGAGGTTATCATGCAGCTGCAAAAAAATGTGAAGAAAAATAAAATCCAAGACCACAACATAACAATAATAGTACTGGAAGTACTAAAATTAGTATTGGTAGAAAAAAAAAAAAAAATATATATATATATATATATTACCTTTTCTAAATTGAAGTAACGAGCTTATTAGAAATTTTAGGGCATGAGACCGTGTACCCATCCTTTTGTGGCCACATCCCATGAATGATGAACCAATTTGGTCGGTCATCATAACATGTTACTTTGCCTGTGTTGCAATAGGATTCTGGCCATTGCAACACAAGGTGAAAGTAATCATAGTCTATCCCCTCATTGTTGCCATAACCAACCCCCAATACAAATACTAAAACCAAAGAGACAAACAAAATAAGTTTCATTTTTGCTCCCTTACACTACCCAATCTCACAAGTCATGATAATAAAATAATTCACAAAGTATGGGGTTTATATAGAGTCCCCAACCAGCCTATTTGTTTGAAAATTGGTGAATGTTTAGTGATGTTACCAAAAATTAAAAAAATAAATAAATAAAAAACAAAAACAAAAATGAGACCATGCAATAATAATCCCTACCTCTAGATTAATTATAAAGGACAAAATTAGGCAAAACACTTGGATTACGTTTTCTTCTTATATTTTTCATACTTATGAAATTTCCAAAATAACAAAAATCAATAGGCATATCATTAATTAAATATTTCAATTTCAATTTTTAGTAGTCTAAAATGATGCATAAAAAATAAGTTTCTGGATCGAATAATAAATAACATATGATTGACACGAAATTTAGCATATGTATTGGTAAACATAAAGAACATGCAATCTATAGTTATATTTTTAAAATATATTGTTATTTTAATTTTCTTAGTGAGAGTTGTAGCCAAACTTTATCCAATTATTAATAGAATGTCTATTTCATGCTTTGTCCATCTCTAACATGTGTTAATGACTTTCCCATTGATTTTTTATTCATGCTTTTGTTAAAGTAAGGAGGAGATAACTTACCCCCTTTTTTTTTAAGATAAGAAACTTGTAACTTTTATTAAAATGAAGATAACTTACCATTTTATACCGTAGAAGCAATAATACCACTAAGTTATCCAATTGCATGCATGATATTTGAAATTTATTTAATAGTGTATATATATATATATATAGAAGTAGACTTTTGACTTCCAAAATCATAAAATCAAGGTGTTTAAGTCATTGAGAATTGATCATGTTTTTATTGTTAATTAAACATTTTCTCGTAGTGAAAGATGGGAAAGTAATGAAAACAAAAGATAACCACACAAAAATTAATCTAATAATCAATTTTCTATATTGGATTTTTTTTTTTTTTTGAAATAACAGTTAGAATAATTTTATTCCATAAATTTATGTTGTTCGTATACAAAATAAAGCACCTGAAAAAAAAAAAATTGACTGCATGTTAATTTAGTGAGAATTACAATATGGTATTTTAAAATTTACAAGAATTGTATTAGCTGAAAATGGATTTTTTTAAAGAATATGTTAAAAGGAGTGTAAAAAAGCATGAATATACTGCTTAAAATCATGGCTTCTTGTAATTTATATAGTGGGTGTTGCTAAGTGAGTTTAATTAAGCTTTTTTTTTAAACTAAATAATTAAGCTTGTTTTGATGCATATAATTTGATAACACTTCTTGGTAATATATATATATATATATAGAGTGTCTTCTTGGTAATATATATATATATATATATCAAGAAGACACTCAATTTAATATCACAAGTCTATTACACAGTCCAATATATATGTAGCACTTTAGTTTGGGTTATGTTTTTCTTTTCTTTTTTTAAATCATGCTTAACTAGGTTGACAAATTGATAGTTGATTGAAAAAAATGCAACCATCGGGTCCCTCTGCACTAATCCTATCATTGTGAATTATAAAAAATATTTTGACTTTAATGCAAAGATGGAGGAGTTGATTTTGAGTCCATTCATAAATGCACAAAATTGTCTCTTGTTCATGGTCATGTACCACAATGGCATACAGCTGCATAAGATGATGAGGAGGTTGCTACATTAATATCTTTGTGAGTTTTAATTACTTTGCAATACAAATAACATTTATGTTCCATCTTTTTATTATTTTTCATCATTTCCTTATTGACATATTTTTTTTTTACTTAATTTTACAAATTTCATTTTTATGTGTGTTTGTCTTTATCTATTCACTTGTAAACCACTTTTCTTTTGGACTGAAGTGAACCAAAACAGACCAACATAAACCGAATGGACCTAAATGCACTGAAATTGACCGAAGTGGATCCAGAGGGAAGGAAGTGGATCGAATGAGTCTGAAATGGACCAAAGTAAATCCAAAGGGACTGAAAAGGATCAAATGGACTGAATTTTACTGAAAGAAACCAAAGTGGACCCCCAAAAAAAAAATTGAGATAAAAATCCGTCAAGAACAAGATTCACCCCACTTTATATATTTGATACAAAGAACGAGGCAAAGAACATCTTAAATTATGTTTCATGTGATTAAGAAAATGGTGGCAGTGATTTCATCAAAAATGTTAGCCCTCTAATACAAATGTTTAAAAAAAAAAAACAATGTTTTGGTTTATGCTTTTAGAATGGCCAAAGATTGCTTTTGCTTTGTAGAATATAATACAACAAATGTGAGATTGCATCACATCAGTGGTTGTACATATCATTGTTCACAAGCGTTGTAGTCACATTTAATATTAAAAAATAAACATTCTTTTTTTCATTGTTCAATTTTTTCGTATGTAAACATGGGTTACAACTTAATAATAAATAATTGGGTTAGGCTAGAGGCCAATATTGATTCTTTGACTGAATTGATTGTGGTCTTGCAATAGTAATATTCATCTTACCGAATTAACAACAAATACTATATTACAAATTAAAATGAGATATTGTTTAGGGATGTACAAAACACATATATTTGAATAGGATATAGTTATTTGTGTTGCAAAGTAATTAAAACTCACAGAGATATTAATGTGAGTGCTAACAGCCTATATTTTAAGGCAGCAAGATCATAAGTGTAAGGTTGAAATTTATGTAAAACTGCTCTATTGTTAGAAAAAGTTGGCAGTTGAGCAATAAGAGGTACCAGTTGAACCCCGGATGTTTTCAATAAAAATTTCAATTGAGCCATAAGACTTTTGACATTCATGTTTCACTTAATTGTTTTTGTCTGAATCCTTTCTTATTTCAATGAGAACTTGATCCAACTGCACATCTTGCGAACAACGATCCAGCCATTCAGGTCGTTTTGTGTGCATTTTAATGCCTCTTCTTGTGTTTTTGTGGTATTCTCGTATTTGGGTCAACTTGATATAAACTAGTGCGATTTTTCTTTTTCTTTTTTTAACCAACATATTAAACGCAATAAACAAGTTCCAACTTCCAAGTACCCTTTTGGGGAAAAAAAATCCAAGTAATTTTTTTTTATAATAATAATCACATATACATCATTCTATATGCGAATCTGTGTGGGGGACATGAATGATGATAATCACTTACAATTAAGATTCTCAAACAGCCAAACAGGTGTTTATACGGAAAAGAAAAAAAAATGCAAGGGTTGGTCTTACAAAATATTATGCGCTGTCTTTTCATACCAATTTTTTTTTTTTTTTAATATAATACATTAGTTTTAAGTTGGATGAGAATTTAAACTTTGAATATCTTTATTGAAAATGCTAGAAGATACTAATCAATTGAATTATAAGGCTTTTTTTTAATGAAAATCAAAATTTTTTTATTAAAATTGCAGATTTTGAACAGACTATACTGAATTTCCAACTAATGCTTGCTTAGCTATACCACATCAAAGAAAACTTGAGGGGCAGAGCCTAAATAAACAAACCAGCCAGCTTGTTCAATAAAGACCAGGTTGCTAAGCAATGAGCTGCACCATTTGCTTCTCTTAGAACCTAGTTAAACTGTATATTCTGAGAGAGATTTTCCAGCCTAATTGTATCAACAATCAAAATTGCAATTCCCCGTGGATCCTCTCAAATATTCACCAATAAATAAAAAATAATTTTTTTATCAAAGGAAAACTAGAAAAGGAAAAATATTTTAATAATGATTGTTTGTTTTTCTGAGTTTTAAAGTGTATAAATCAGTAATGCCTATTTGGTATGTGAATTCAAATAACAGTTTTTAGCATTTAACAATGAAAACTGTCGACCCAAAAAAAAGTGTGTTTGATAGGAGTATTTGATTAAAAGTCTTTTTGAATCACAATTCTTAAATTTAAAGTGTTTAAACACTATATTTTATGAATTTTTCTGAAGTAGGTTTTAGTTTTTATGTAACAATTTTAAGTAGCATTATTGTAATTATTTTGAAAATTATGAAACCCAAATGATGTTGTCGGCACATAAAACACACTGTTTTTCTTAAAATATTAGTAGTTAGTGTCCCTTATGTAGGAAAATGGTCCCATGCATACAGCTTAATTAGGTGAGCTAATCAAGTTGCCTTGTTTAACATAATTGAATCTACTACTACTATATTTTGACGTACTGAGATTCCCATCCCAACAGACACAGAAACATTTAAAAAGCAGCCTTAGCTAGCTAGCGTGATAGTGCCTTTGGTGGGAGACAATCAAAATAAACATATAACATAAAATATATGCATCTAATGAACTGGGTTACTGGGGTATTAACTATTAACTCTTTGCAAGCCTAGGGCACTCGAAGAATTGAGCATCTGTAAGATTGAGTTATTTAACACACGAACTCTATTTTGGCCACCACTTTGAAAGCAAGTATTTTTCGATGTATATATATATATATATCGAATGGAAGAGCCATATGGATGTGAAACCTCTCAAGCAAAGACACTTCCTTGCCCAGATTCAGTGCAAATTAAGCAGGCTCCGGGACATCTATAGAAGCGTTATTATAGATTATGGATCCAGCAAGGAGAATATAGGGCCAAACAGGAGCAAGCTAGCTTTGGCCACTATAGAGGCCAATGATTTATTCGACCTCATATACACTACCAATTGAATGCAGCAAAAGACTTTATAAATAGTGTACAGCGCTTAGCACATTTATTAAGTTTTGATACTACTTTCATGAAAAATATAAAAATTTGTAAAAAAATTAATTGCTTTTTTTCAATAAAAAATTTATAAAAATATTTTTTTAAACTAATACCTTTAGAGCATTCGTTAACATTTCTCGTGTGATGATAGAATGATGAGTAGAAGCATAATCTTCCAAACTTGTTAATGTTCTGTTGGTCCTCCCAAGTCACCTTTGTCTCAGATCCTCCACCCTTTGTAAATCAACAATTTTAAATCAAATTCAGACCCACAGGGGCCACAGCACAACACAACAAACACGATAAAATGGATAGAATATATGAAGAAAAAAAAATGAGTGAAGAGAGAGTAAACCCAGAAAGCAAATAAAAAAAACAAAATTTTGAAACTTGAAGGCTTTAGCCACAAAGCCACAAACTTGAAGACTTACACAGAGAACAGAGGCAGAAAGCTGAGGGAGGCGGAGAGAGAACTAGGACAGAGTAGGGTTTTTTTCCCAAAAAAACAATCGGGTTGAAGTAGTGTATTTAAATGACCCAATGCCGACTTGACACCGACCCGAACCCGAAATTAACCCAAAATTTTGACCCGAAACCCGACCCGAATATTCTCAAACCCGCCCAAAATCTGTTGGGCCGGGTCGGGTCGGTCCAGGTTTTCGGGTGGGCCGGGTCCTTACTCAGTCCTAACTGAGATTCCCATCCCAACAGACACAGAAACATTTAAAAAGCAGCCTTAGCTAGCTAGCGTGTTAGTGCCTTTGGTGGGAGACAATCAAAATAAACATATGATATAAAATATATGCATCTAGTGAACTGGGTTACTGGGGTATATATTAACTATTAACTCTTTGCAAGCCTAGGGCACTCGAAGAATTGAGCATCTGTAAGATTGAGTTATTTAACACACGAACTCTATTTTGGCCACCTCTTTGAAAAGCAAGTATTTTTCGATATATATATAGAATGGAAGAGCCATGTGGATGTGAAACCTCTCAAGCAAAGACACTTCCTTGCCCAGATTCAGTGCTAATTAAGTAGGCTCCGGTACATCTATAGAAGCGTTATTATAGATTATGGATCCAGCAAGGAGAATATATAGGGCCAAACAGGAGCAAGCTAGCTTTGGCCACTATAGAGGCCAATGATTTATTCGACCTTATATACACTACCAATTGAATGCAGCAAAAGACTTTATAAATAGTGTACAGCGCTTAGCACATTTATTAAGTTTTGATACTACTTTCATAAAAAATATAAAAATTTGTAAAAAAATTAATTGTTCTTTTTATAAAAAATTTATATAAATATTTTTTTTAACTAATATCTTTAGAGCATTCGTTAACATTTCTCGTGTGATGATAGAATGCTGAGTAGAAGCATGAAAGAAAGAGCACACATAAAATTTTACACGATTCAGTCTAACAGCCTACATTCATAGTAAGAAAACCGTTGACAACTACATATTATATTAAGAACTTGTGTTACAATGAATAACCCAGTATATAGTTTATATAACTTTAAGCTAACCATAGACCAACCTAAAATTAAAATATGCTTGTTTTACAAATACATGAACCTACAATTGTTATTATAAATTTTTTTAGTGAGAGTTATAGCCAAACTTTATCCAATTATCCCATTTTTTATTCATGCTTTTGTTAATGGAAGGAGGAGATAACTTACCAAGTTTTTTATTTTTTTATTTTTATTTATTTATTTATTTATAAGAAACTTGTAATTTTTATTAAAATGAAGATAACTTACCATTTCATACCGTAGAAGCAATAATATCACTAAGTTATCCAATAGCATGCATGATATATGAAATTTATTTAATAGTGTATACAACGTGCGAAACCAAATGTATATAGATGTAGACTTTTGACTTCCAAAATCATAAAATCAAGGCGTTTAAGTCATTGACAAGTGATCATGTTTTTAGTGTTAATTAAACATTTTCTCGAAGTGAAACTTGGGAAAGTAATAAAACAAAAGATAACCACAAAAAAATTAATCTAATTACCAATTTTCTATATTGGATATATATTTTTTTTTTTTTGAAATAACAGTTAGAATAATTTTATTCCGAAAAATTATGTTGTCCATATACAAAGTAAAGCACCTGGACACACTTCCCAGGCTAGGCAATAGCCATACATTGGATTATTATAAATAAAATAAAATAAAATAAACATTTGACTGTTAATTTAGTGAGAATTACAATATGGTATTTTAAAATTTACAAGAATTGTATTAGCTGAATATGATTTTTTGTTTTTAAGTATGTTAAAAAGAGTGTAAAAAAGCATGAATATACTGCTTAAAATCTTGGCTTCTTGTAATTTATATAGTGGGTGTTGCTAAGTGAGTTTAATTATGCTTTTTTTAACTAAATAATTATGCTTTTTCGATGCATATAATTTGATAAAACTTCTTGATAAGGATATATATATATATATATATATTACCCAGAAGACACTCAATTTAATATCATAAGTCTATTACACTGTCCAATATATATGTAGCGCTTTAGTTTGGGTTATGTTTTTCTTTTCTTTTTTTAAATCATGCTTAACTAGGTTGACAAATTGATAGTTGATTGAAAAAAACAAATGCAACCATCGGATTCCTCTGCACTAATCCTATCATTGGGAATTATAAAAACTATTTTGACTTTTTTTTTTCTTTTTTTAGTACAAGATAAAATTCTACTTTAGTAGAGTCTAAATGTGTATGTGTATGAAGCTCTCACTTAGAGACTTGAACCCCGACCCTTACCCCCCACATCCCACAAGCACTTATACTTATAGAGTGACCATCGCACAAATAGTGTGTGGTGGTAAAACTATTTTGACTTTAAAGCAAAGATGTAGTTGATTTTGAGTCCATTCATAAATGTACATTGTAGGGACCCAATCTGGATTGAGTGTTGGGTTTCAGCCCAATAAGCCCAAACAATAAATTTATAGAGAGTGAGTTGACAGGCTTAGGTGCTGGCCATCGATCACCAAGCTCAAACTTTTTCTTATAAAAAAGGCTAAGTGTTTCCTTACAAATGGGGGAATGCTCCTCGGCCTGTGGCCGAGGAGGCCTTCAGGTTTTTTCCCTCCCCCCCTTTTCTCTGGCTTTACTAGCTCTTCTTTTATAGTTTTCATCTTCCTATCTCCTGCTTCCATCTAAAAAAAAAAAAAAAAACCTGGGATTGAGGCAGTGTGTGTGAAACTGGTGATTGGACCAGCCACAAGATTATTTACAAAACAAGTCGAAGTCATACCCACTAAAACATTATGAGCAAGAAAATATGCTCACTTTATCATTTATTCCATGCAAATAACTATCTTACGCTGCTAGCATCAGTTTTAGGCAGAAAATTACTACATAACATAGACTACAAATCATACTGACCACGAGGCCAAAACACATATAGAGAGAATGGACATGAACATGATTATGGCCTATTTTAAGCTGCTAGCATCAGTTTTAGGCAGAAAATTACTACATAACATAAACTACAAATCATACTGACCGTAAGGCCAAAATACATATAGAGAGAATGGACATGAACATGATTATGGCATATATATATGCTCACTTTATCATTTATTCCATCCAAATTACTTCCTTTACTAATACTGATCAGGCCACAAGAATGCCCCCATTGCATATGCCCTCTTTTCATCAAGAGTGCCTTTGAAGCTTAGCCCATATTGGCTGAGAAGAAGGTCCAGTTTCGATTCCTCCATTTGCTCATAGTCAGCTTTCTTGTAGCGTGGATAATGAAGAGGCATTTGGAACCCTGAAGCTGAAGGTTTCATTTCCTCGCAAGCTGGTTGCATCATCTCAGGCACTCCATTAGGGGTCCTCAAGCTGCTATTGACATGCATATTAGTGATTTTTGGTGACCCTAGAACATGACATGCAGAGTGAAGAAGCCAACTCAAAGCCATCTCTCTCTCTCTCTACCTCTCAGACCTTATGAGAGAGAGACACAAAGTTGCTTGAGTTTGTAAATTTATATAGGCAGCAATTAGCAATAAGACCCGTGAACGACAAAACTGGGTAACTTATGCATTAATACAAGGAAAGTTTGGAATTTATGCCATTTTTCAATTTAATATCTTTTCGTATAGAAGCCACGCCCTATACAATAATAAAATAATAATGACTGAGTTGCGTATTGAGGTACTATGACCCTACTATGAAACCTTTGACGTCATCTTCAATAATGTTGAGTGGCTTTGTAATTAAGCTTTCTACAGAGACCTTATTAATGGCTTTGTTTTGACATAAACCTATGCAATAATGCATGGAACCTGCATTGAGTGCGGCCAACGCATGGGTCCTGCAATTGATGGCGGCGTGATGCAATTGGGAGTCTTTAGACTCCGTTTGATTAGAGGGGTGAAAAAATAAAAAAATTATAAAAAGATAAAAGAGTGAGAGAATAAAAAAAATTAAAATTTTTTTTATTATAAAATTATTTATACTTAATTTCAAACTTTTTTTTTAAAACATCTTATAGCTTTTTTAAGGGGTTCAACACTATTTTCAAATATAAATAAATAATCTAATACTGTAAACCATACTATTATATATTATTATATTGTTATTACTGTTATCTATACAGAGCTTTAAATCAACAAAACTAATATATATATATATATATATATATATATAGAAACAATAAAATAAAACAAAACTATTTTTATGTAAAATGCTGTACAGCTGTAGAGAACTTCATTGCTAGTCTAGAAGTTTACTTTAGTTGGCCAAAGGTTAACTGCACAGCAGTGCTTAGCAATTGGCACACAGACGACTAGATGCACTTGTTTTTTTAGATGCAAATTGTACTCATTAAAATTTTGCATTTTTGTTCTACTAACATTTATTTTTAATTGGTAGTATAACAGGACTTATTCAAGTAATTCGCCCGTTTCTTCCTTTGTCACAAGTTTTCGAAATTATCAGTAACTTGGTTATGAAATACTTCCCCTGGTTTGTAGACTTTTTTTTGTTTGATCAAAATACAAAGCTTCATTGTTCATCTTGAGAGCTTCCCCATTACTCATCTATAGCGATAGTGGTGCCTTGTGACTTGGATATGCCGAGTCATCCTGCACTTGAATTGCCTAATAGGAGAGGCTTTCAATGCCTGAGATGTCCTTTCACTCAGGTGGCATAAAGTCCTTGAGAGTTGACACGAAATCCATATACTCACTAGGTGNTATAAAAAGATAAAAGAGTGAGAGAATAAAAAAAATTAAAATTTTTTTTATTTAATTGGGGATAGAAAAGTGGAGAGATGAAAAAAAGTAAGTTTGTATAAATTTATTCATATATCCTTATTAAAAAAATAGTGCCCAATTAAAACCAAAAAAAGTGACAAACAACCAAAAAAAAATAAACAATCACCTAAATTTATTAAAAAATAAAATCATGATCAGAAAAAAAAAATTCACATAAAAAAAAAAAAAAAACAAAACAAAACAAAGCAAATATATATATGAGCAACGTACACTGGATTCCTGCCCAGTAAAAAAGAAGGAAAAGGAGAGGTAATGTCCAGGAAATAAATAAGAAGAAGAAGAGTAAGAAGAGAAGACTACGTCCAGGAGGAAGGATTAAAAAAAAAAAAAGAAGTAAAAAAGTGAAGAAGAGCAAAGTACAAATGAAGCTCATGTGCAGCAAGTGCACATGAATATATTCATCCATTAATCAACTCTATTTTTATTTATTTTTTTAGTTTTTTCTTTATTTTAGGGAGAAAATTTTTTGGTGAGATTGAGAAGAAAACACCTAGATCTCACTATTATTTTCTTTCCTTCCCACCCAATTAAATACACTCTAAAAAGGTTTTCTTTCATTTGAGTCTGAATTCCTTTGCTCTTTCTTTGGCTTACTTATTTAAAAAGAGAAAGAAAAAGAAACCACCATTCACAAAACCAACTATAATATATTTACAATGTTCTTCTTTTGTTTCTATTTTCCTTTTTTTTTTAGAAGAAAGTAAGCGAAATTTTATTAAAAAGATTAAGGTAAATCAGATTGGAAAATAGACTCCAAATCAAAATGTAGTTCTTCTACCCATACAATAGTATCTGCAGTAGAAACTGTTCTCATAGCTAAATCATGAGCCAACTTATTCCCTTCCCAACCAACATGTTAAAATTGACACTGTCGTAAGGAACAACCAATCCTCTTAGACTTCTCAATAACGTGCCCAAACAACGTATTGCAATGACCAGAACACCTTAGACCTTGAACCACTCGGAGACAGTCACCTTAAAAAATGACATCAAACAAACTAAGCTCCCTAGCCAGCATCACAGCTCGTCTCGCAGCCAAAGCTTTAGCCAACTCAACCAAATGAAAGGACTCAATCCTCTGACTTAAGGCAGCAATAATGCTACCTGAATGATCCCTAAACACCACACCTATCCCAACAAAGCTCGTTCCGTAAAAAATGACAGCATCAAAATTAGCTTTATAACTAGTTTCAAGTGGAGGGGACCAGTGAACAAGAGGACGACGGGTAGGTAGCTGCTGCTCCCTATGATTGACATCCCAAAACTCCTGAACAGGTGCCTTAGCTCTGTCCCCAATCTTATGCAGTTGCCAAGTTTACTGTTGTACCCTTAGTTTGTTCCGCCGCTGCCACAAGCACCATGCTACCGTAGCAAACAGAGCACGCCTAAAACTAGACCCTTCGTTAAACAAAACCTCCAAGAGCTCAAAGAATGACCTGCAATCCTTTTGAACCAAGAGAAGAAGCCCTGGATCAGATTGCCAAACTGAACAGGCATGATCACAAAGCCAAAGGCAATGCATGAGGGATTCCTGGTAATCACTGCAACCATCACAAAGATCATTGATAGGAATATGCCGAGTTTTCAAATTCAACTTAGTAGGGAGAGAATCTTTCGCAGCACGCCACAAAAAATGTCGAAATCTATTTGGGACTCTAAGCTTCCAGATTTTCTTCCACTTCACCTGTGCATTACTTGGTGAAGAAGAACTCGGTAGAGAGAGGGTTTCAGCTTCAACTAGCATACGATAGGCACTTTTCACACTATACTCACCATCCGGAGTTAAAGGCCATATCAAAATGTCTTCAACCCGGCCCTCACTCACATGAATCCTTCCAATCATCAAGGCTTGGATCCCAAATCCTAGAGTTAGGGAAGAATAGATCACAGACTCGAGAAACAGAAGGACCAATTTTCGGAGATAAAATCCTACTATTTGCAGGATCAGGCAGCCAACGAATGCCAAACATCAATTTTTTCACTATTCCCAACCCTCCAAATTGCACCTTTATGGATGACTTCACGAGCCTGCAAGATACTCCACCATGCATAAGTGTCTTTGTGATGAATAAGATGCCACACCCGTTTAGCCAACATAACATTATTTAACTTTTGGAAATCCCTAAAACCCATATCCCCAACAGATTTAGAGGAACAAAGAGAACTCCAATTAACCCAATGAATTTTCTTTGAATCAACATTACCCCACAAAACTTTCAGATCATTGCCTCAATATATTTACGAAGACCAACCGGGAGCTTAAAAACACTCATAGAGTAAACAGGGATATATTGAACCACTGCCTTAATCATAACTTCTTTGCCCACCTGAGATAAGAGTTTTTCCTTCCACCCCTGCATCCTAGCCCAAATCCTCTCTTCAATCTAAGTAAAACATGCAGTCTTATTTCTACCAACAAATGAAGAAAGCCCCAAATATTTCTCATAATGCCTAATGGCCGGAACATTAAGTGCCACTTTGATAACTTCCTGCGAAGCCTCATTTGTATTCCTGCTAAAAAATAGAGTTGTTTTTTCTAGCAACTTCATAATAAGCAAGCAACTCCTTGATTTTATTACACTCATCCAAAGTAGATCTGCACATGATTAAACAATCATTCGTAAAAAATAAATAGGTTAGTTTGGGACCATTTCGACATAAAGAAAACCCCTAGATTTCACCTCCTGCAACAACATTGCAAAGCAAAGCATTTAACACTTCTGCACAAAACAGGAACAAATAAGGAGAGAAAAGATCCCCTTATCTTAGGCCTCCTGAAGGTATGATCATACCCTTCAGTTCTCCATTAACAAGAATAGAATAAGACACTGTGGTAATACATTTCATAATCAAATCCACCCACGAATCCTGAAAGCCTAATTTGAGAAGAATTCTTTCAAGAAAACATCATTCCACCCTATCATAAGCTTTGCATATATCCAACTTCATAGCCATGAACCCTTTCTTCCCTGTGCAACTAGTCTTCATATGATGCAGGGACTCAAAAGCAATTAAGATGTTATTAGTTATCAATCTATCTACAATAAAAGCACTTTAGGTCTCTGAGATAATAGAATTAAGCATAGGCTTGAGGTGGTTAACAATCACGTTACTAATAATCTTATAAATCACATTACAAAGGCTTATAGGTCTAAAATCAGATACCCTTTTTGGATTATTAACTTTAGGAATTAAAGTAATGAAAGCATGATTAATATATTTCAGAATGGAACTCAAATCTAAACTAGAGAGAACAGCCTAAGTAATATCCGTACCTACATCAATCCAATAAGTCTGAAAAAATAAGGGAGGCATACCATCCGGACCTGGGGCTTTGAGAGGTGCCATCTCCCTGTTTGCAGTAGCTACCTCCTCACTAGTATAGGGTTTACCAAGTTCAGCTCTCATCTCTGCAGTGACCACTGTCTAAACCCCCCTCTAAGATACATTCAAGATCATAAGGGTTTGAAGAAGTAAAAAGCCGGGAATAGAAGTCAGTCAACATGGCCAAAAATACCTCTTCATCCTCCTGCCACACCCCATCCCCATCACGTAGTCCCTTAGTGAAATTCTTCTTCTTCCTTTGATTTGTCATTCCATGGAAAAATCTCACATTCTGATCTCCACTTTTCAACCACTGAATACGGGACTGTTCTTGCCACATCTTTTCTTCTTTATCCAAAAGGTCATTCAAGTCCTTCTTTAGCCAACCCACCTCCTCATGATCACCAATACTGACCGAAGCCACTTCTGCCTTCCATAAACAATCCTTTACATACTTAATATTCATTTTCACGTTCCAAAAATTTTCTTGGCTCCAAACCTTCAAACTTTTCTTACACTTATTAAACTTCTTTGTAGCAACAAACATTGGCGTACCCTCCAAAGAACAATCCCAAGCTTTAGTGATAGTCTCCATGCACCCAGATTTTGATACCCACATAGCCTCAAAGCAAAAAGGTTTTCAACGCCATTTTTGGTGCTCCCCATTCCCATTCAGAGATAATAGAGTTAGTCGATGATCTAAGGTGAAGCAATTCAAATGTTTTACCCTACTTGTAGGAAACTTAGTCAACCACTCATAATTTGCAACCCTCCTATCCAATCTCTCCCAAATCAACTCCCCCCTTCACCAACCATACCAAGTATAATCCGGCCCTAAGTACCCTAAATCCACAAAACCACAATTATCTAGAATCTCACGAAAATCTTGCATTAAATTATGAGCCCTAGGACCCCCTTCTTGCTTATCTTGCACCTCTAGCAATTCTTTAAAATCACCAAAACAACACCATAGGAGTTTCGGTTTTGAGCTCAACAATCTTAACATATTCCATCCCTCGCATTGGCGGCTTGTATTAGGCTCGCCATAAAACCCAGTCAATCTCCATGCATTCTCCGAACCACCATGAACAATAGCATCAATATGGTAATTCAAAAAGCTATCTATCCACACATTAAGACCTGCTTTCCAAAGAAGGGCCAAACCCCCTCCCCTACCCTCAAATGGTACTGTAAAACAACCATCAAACATAATCCTATCACGAACCCACTTCATATGCTCCTTGTTTCTACTCTCCTTTATGGACTTGTTACCCAAATTTTCTTTAATAGAATGAAATGTATTTCACATTTTAAAAAATTATGTTTACATTGTACTTGCAATGTGTTGTTCCTAAGAACAACAATTGGTAAATAAATTGAATTTCATTACATTCAACATATCATATAAATAATTAAAATTCTCATAATTAAAATTTACCATAAAATTAGAGAATAGTGGAGAGATGTTATCTTAATGATACTTTAAAATTGATCTCATAACAAGAAGCAATTTACCGTCAC
The DNA here is from genome assembly GCF_002906115.3 of Quercus suber. Taxonomy (NCBI): domain Eukaryota; kingdom Viridiplantae; phylum Streptophyta; class Magnoliopsida; order Fagales; family Fagaceae; genus Quercus; species Quercus suber. The sequence continues at coordinate 1,014,232 of NW_027069568.1, forward strand.
TTCATATACGTTTTTAGATGACTAGGTTAAGGACCATGTCACTATCTTGAGATGATACATGCGTCTACGGAGTTTCCAGTGTAGTAGACTAAATATTTACATGCCACCTCTAGGATATAACAACCTAGCCACCTTCGTTGATTATCCTTACAAGCCTACACCACTTGTAGGATTTGAAAATCTCAAATAGTACTTTCTTTTACCAAAAAAAATATAATAGATGAAGATAATATATTTTTTTAGAAGTAGGAAGAAGAAGTAGAGAAGATAAAGCATCAGCTTTCTTTCTTAACTTTTTGTTCAATTCTCCCTTCATTGGCCGAACATGAAGTCCTCTAAATAGGCTAAGCAATCAGCCATTTTTTAAATCCATTTTTTATGGTCATAATGCTATTAAATCAATAGTCAATAAATAGTCCATAATGTGGTTGATAATAATAATATATCAATATTATAAATTTGATGTATTGACTTCCCATTAATTGAAATAACAAACATTTATATACCAATATAAATTTGGCGAAAAACCCATTTTAGTCCCTACATTTTCACACGATTCCCACTTTGGTCCCTAATGTTTTTTTTTCATCGATTTTAGTCCCTATCCTGGAAAACGCGTTTTGTTTTAGTCTCTAACGTTACATTAGAGACGGAAATTGCACAGCTGGCAAACGGAAAAATTTTAAAATATTAAAATAATGCCCACTGTGTCCATGTGGCTTTCCACGTTAGCCTCTAAATTAAAAATAATAATTTATTAATTTTAACTAAATAAAAAAGAAATAAAAATCAAACCTAACAAGAACAACAATTTTTTTTTTTTTTTGAAAATACAAGAACAACAAATTTAAAACCCAGCAAATTTAAAACCCAAAAAATTAAATTCAAACCCATATTTCAAACACACAGATCTAACACACTTCTTCATCATCAAACCTAGATCTAACACACTTCTTCATCATCAAATTCAACCATGCCACTTCTCTTTCTTCTACTACTCTTTAATTTTTTGTTTGCATTTCATCTCTCAAAATGCTTTACCCTATTTCCTTACACTTACTCTCACACTTCAGCTCTTAGACCCCAAAGCTGCCGACCACCCTTAAGCTCACCTCCTCCATCCTCGCCCAACTGCGCCGCTACCGTGGTTCCTTCATATGTCATCTTCCTCATTCCTCGTCCCTAAAACCGAACCCACAACGTGCCGCTACACCTCCGTCCTCCTGCCTCATCCCTGAAACCGAGCCCAGAAATCCACAATCGCTCCTCTACTCCTCAAGGCTGATCGGCAATGCGTAAGGGCACAACAAATCCGACAACTTCTCTGAAGATTACCAATACTAGTGTGTGTCAATTTTTCTCTCATTTTATATATGCAATTTTTGGAAAAAATGAGAATAAATTTTTTGGGTTTTAAATTTGCTGGGTTGAATTTGATGATGAAGAAGTGTGTTAGATCTGTGTGTTTGAATCTGTGTGTTTGAAATATGGGTTTGAATATGGGTTTGAATTTAATTTTTTGGGTTTTAAATTTGCTGGGTTTGTGTTTTGTTGATCTTGTTCTTGCTGGGTTTTAAATTTGTTGTTCTTGCAATTTCAAAAAAAAAAAAAATTGTTGTTCTTGCTGGGTTGGTTTTTATTTTTGTTTTTAATTTTTTTATTTAGTTAAAATTAATAAATTAATTTTTTTTTAAATTTAAAGGCTGACATGGAAAGCCAGTGGACACAGTGAGCATTATTTTAATATTTTAAATTTTTTCTGTTTGCCAGCTATGCAATTTCCGTCTCTGATGTAACGTCAGGGACTAAAACAAGACGCGTTTTCCAAGATAGGGACTAAAATCAGTAAAAAAAAAAAAAAAAAGTTAGGGATCAAAGTGGGAATCACGTAAAAATGTAGGGACTAAAATGAGTTTTTCGCCTATAAATTTCATATAAAAAAAGGTCAGAATATAGGGTTGTTCTACAGTACCCTCTATTCTTTTAGTTAGTACGGTGCCCACTAATATCTTGACCAACAATTCTAATGCTTTTAATCCAGACCGTATATATAAGTTTAGTGGAATACCAATTACCGGTAGAGCAAGTTATCATATAAAACCAAAAAAGAAAAAAGAAAAAAGAAAAAACAAAGAATTAGATTATTTAAGTGTTTGCATAAGCTGTTTATGGTGTAAATTCCCAAAAAGGACTTAACTATTTTGTTAATAGTATACTGTCATTTTTCCAGTAATCAGTGTTTATTATTATTATTGAAAATATGTAATTAATCTTAACAATTAAATTAATAATAACAACAATAATGATGTTGTCATTATAGAAATTCATGGAAAGTCTATCAAATTTAAAATATTGAAAAAAAAAAAAAAAAAAAAAAAACTCATCAAGAGAAAGAATTGCATAATTTGTTAAGGTTAGGAAAATAATTATATTAAAATGTTCATCGCCAACAATATCAATACTAGACAATCCATAATTCTTTTTTAAAAAAGTTCTTATCCAAAACATTAAAAACCAAAATAGAAATAATAAAAATATTGGTTACAACCCACAAATGGACCAAGCTATTTTGTCACGAACAAATTTCATCTTCTCATCTTATATATTGAGCCCGTATGCCTATTTGCTACTACCTTCTCCACTACTATTACTTCTTGGTCTGTCCAAATCATGCTCATCCCAATTGAATCCCTCATCCTCGCTATCATGTTTTCTAATAAAATTATGCAAAACACAAGTAGCAACTATAATGTTTCTTCGGTCTTTAATGTCATATGATGGCATTTGCTTCAAAATTTTCCATCTAAATGCAGAAATTTCATGTAAATGTAGATATTTCATTTACCACTTGAGTTGTAGAAGGGACAATAAGAAATTCCGACAAGTTAGAAGTTGCCCTATTGAAAACTTAGGGATAAATGATCTAGACATGAAGACCCATTGCAAGCTGCTTTTGATTGTCTCATTTTCAATTATTGCCGTGATGGTATTCAAATATGGATGTGAAGGAAATACATTGTAGTGGATTTCCTTTCTAAAGAATTTTTTTTTTTCCTTCTTGTGATGAGAAAGTAGCAAAGTAAGTAGTAGTCAAGATACTTATAATGAATTTATTTGTAGTCTGGCTTCTTCCTTTAGATACTTTACAACAAGAGACCTATTTGTAGTACATGAAAGTGGGTTATAAATTTTGGGGTCAAATGTCCATAATATATAGATCGATTATGATTATCCTCTCCATTGACAATGATTATGATGGAAATAATAAAAATTATTTTTAGTTATACGATAAATTCATATTTTGCAAGTCCAAGTTGTAACTAATAGCAAATTATTAGTTGTCTATGATGACAGATTTTTAGTCATCATCTTGTTAATTAGGTTATCAATAGCTTTTTCATTACCTCGTTTATGTATTAAAAAAGTTACTAAAATGTAAAAGGTTTAAGAAAAATAATAATTTGAAAAAATATTTTATGATCTTAAATCCAATTCTAAATCCAAATTCAAATTTAGGTATCCAAACAATGGAACTTCAAATAATGAATTTCAAATCTTGAGTTCTACAAAAAGACCCAAACAAGAAATTTTGAAATCAATGGATTTCAAATCAAGGCATTTTAAATCCATTGATTTAAATTTCAAATCCAAATCCAAATTTTGCCATCTAAATACAACCTTAAGTTTTTTTGCCGGAATTTCAAAATAAAAATTAAAAAAATAAGTGTGTGTGTGTGTGTGTGTGTGTGTGTACTAGATAGTTTTTTTTATAGATAACTTATCATCTTTTAAATTACAATAACTATACAACAAAACACAACAACTTAGGTTCCCTAGGTTTCAAGGTAATTTCCGTCATTTTTAGGTTCTAATGGTATTTCAGTTATTTTTTAGGTTCCAAGGCCATTTCGGTCATTTTTAAGAATCTATAGGTATTTCGATCATTTTTTATGTTACAGGAGTATTACGGTCATTTTTTTAGGTTTTAAGGGTATTTCAGTCACTTTTTAGATTACAAAGTCATTTCAGTCATTTTTTTAGGTTTCAGGGTCATTTAGGTCTTTTTCTAGATTCTAAGGGTATTTTGGTCTTTTTCTTTTGGTTTTAATTGTATTTCGGCCATTTTTAGATTTTAAGAGTATCTTAGTATTTTTTGAGTGTTTTTGGGTATTTTAGTCACATGTGATGTTGGTATTGCTCAATTTAACAATAGAACTGTCAAATGTGAGGGAAAAAAAAAACCATTGAATGTAATAAAAGTACGGTCACATGTGATGTTGATACTACCCAATGTGAGAAAAGAACTGTCAAATATGAGAAAAAAAATAAGGAAACCATTGAATGTGATAAAAGTACAGTCATATGTGATGTTGGTATTGTTTAATGTGACAATGGAACCATCAAATGTGAGGAAAAAAAATAAAGGAACCATCAAATGTGATAAAAGTATGATTACATGTGATGTTAGTGTTGCCCAATGTGACAATGGAATTGTCAAATGTAAGAAGAAGAAGAAAAAAAAAAAAAAAAGTCATTTTTAAGAATCTATAGGTATTTCGATCATTTTTTATGTTACAGGAGTATTACGGTCATTTTTTTAGGTTTTAAGGGTATTTCAGTCACTTTTTAGATTACAAAGTCATTTCAGTCATTTTTTTAGGTTTCAGGGTCATTTAGGTCTTTTTCTAGATTCTAAGGGTATTTTGGTCTTTTTCTTTTGGTTTTAATTGTATTTCGGCCATTTTTAGATTTTAAGAGTATCTTAGTATTTTTTGAGTGTTTTTGGGTATTTTAGTCACATGTGATGTTGGTATTGCTCAATTTAACAATAGAACTGTCAAATGTGAGGGAAAAAAAAAACCATTGAATGTAATAAAAGTACGGTCACATGTGATATTGATACTACCCAATGTGAGAAAAGAACTGTCAAATATGAGAAAAAAAATAAGGAAACCATTGAATGTGATAAAAGTACAGTCATATGTGATGTTGGTATTGTTTAATGTGACAATGGAACCATCAAATGTGAGGAAAAAAAATAAAGGAACCATCAAATGTGATAAAAGTATGATTACATGTGATGTTAGTGTTGCCCAATGTGACAATGGAATTGTCAAATGTAAGAAGAAGAAGAAAAAAAAAAAAAAAGGGGGAATCATCGAATGTGACAAAAGTAAAGTCACATATGATGTTAGTATTACCCAACGTGACAATGGAACTGTCAAATGTGAAAAAATAAATAAATAAATAATGGTGCCACAAAATGTGACAAAAGTATGGTCAAATGTCATGTTGGTATTGTCCAATGTGACGATGAAACTTTCAAAAGTGAGAAAAAAATGAGAGTACTACCAAATGTAACAAAAGTACGGTCAAATGTGATATTGGTAATTTGTTATATATATTCGTCGATTATTAGGTAATTCAGTGGGGTTAGGTTGGGTTGGTTGCATCCATATGTAATGTTGGTACGGCTTAATGTGACAATGAAACTATCAAATATGAGTAAACAAAAAGAGAACCATTGAATGTGACAAAAGTACGGTCATATGTGATATTGATACTGCCTAATGTGACAATGATGTGACGATGAAACTGTCAAATATGAGAAAAAAAATTAGGGTATCACTAAATGTGACAAAAGTACGATCAGAAGTAATGTTGGTATTGCACAGTGTAGTAATGGAATTGTCAAATGTAAGGAAAAAATAGGGTACCACTGAATGTGACAAAAGTACAGACAAATGTGATGTTAATACTACCTAATATGACAATGGAACCATCAAATGCGAGGAAAAAAAAAAGGAACCACCAAATGTGACAAAAGAACAGTCATATGTGATGTTGAAATTGCACAATGTGAGGATAAAACTGTCAAATGTGAGAAAAAATAAAGGAACCACTAAATATGACAAAATTACAATCACATATGATGTTGGAACTACACAATGTGAGGATAAAATCGTCAAATGTGAGAAAAAAAAAACCACCAAATATGACAAAAGAACTGTCATATATGATGTTAGAACTGCATAATGTGAGGATGAAATCGTCAAATGTGAGGAAAAAAAAATAAGGAAACCACTAAATGTAACAAAAGAACTGTCACATATGATGTTAGAACTGCAAAATGTGAGGATGGAATAGTCAAATGTGAAAAAAAAAAAAAAGTAAGAGAACCACAAATGTGACAAAAGAACTATCACATGTGATGTTGGAACTGCACAATATGAGGATGAAACTATCAAATGTGAGAAAAAAAGTAAGGGAACCACCAAATGTGACAAAAAAAATGTCACATGTGATGTTGGAACTGCACAATGTGAAATTGGAACTGTCAAATGTGAGAAAAAAGTAAGGGAACTACTGAATATGACAAAAAAACTGTCACATATGATGTTAGAACTGCACAATGTGAGGATGGAACCGTCAAATATGAGAAAAATGTAACATGGTATAGCAAATTACCTAATGGAGGGTACCATACTCCCTTTTTTTGGGGGGTATAGTAGAATTATCCCGGAATATATATATATATATATAAACATTTATAAGTAACTGCATTTGACAAGGAAATATTGCCAGATACATCGAGCCACAAAAATTCATTTAGTCAGTATCATTGAGGAAAAAAAAAACTGACGTACTTGAAATTATTATTAGACCTTTTTTTTTTTTTTTTGAGAATGAAATTGAAATTATTATCAGACTTGAATTTCAATAATAACAAAGAAACTGATATAGCCACTAAAGGATAAAAATTAATTTAATCAATTCACTTGAAAAAATAAATTTTAATATTTTTATTTAAAATAATCCAATACAATGTAAATTTACATTGTAAACACACATAAAGTGGCAAATGTTATTTGCAAATGTGTATTGTAGGGTCTATTTTTGTAGCCCTAGCCCAAAGGATATGGGTTAAGGGCCCAACGAACCCAGGACAATGAATTTGTAGAGAGTGGATCGAAAGAGCTGGGCTGGATATGAAGCACAGAACAGTTGGCTAGGTTACGTGCAGTGATGATAACGTGAACTGAAGCTTAGATGACTCTGTGAATGAATGCCTGAAGAGGCGTCTTATTGAATGAACTGTGATTACAATATTCAGAGCTACAGTAAAGCTTTTCTCTTTCTTTCTTTCTCTTTTTCCGATCCCTTATTATCAAGGACCCTTCTTCTTTATATAGCATCCCTTCCTATCATCTCCATCGTCCACTTGTTCTTCATCCACGCATCCACTCGAGTGCATGTCACGTCGTGTGTCTACTTTACTTCTTTGTGAGTGGCGGTAGCTGAGGTTACACTGTTCAGGGGTCTTCTCCACATAAATGCGGCCAGAAAAGCTGTTGCAGCGCATTAAATGCGGTGGTACCAGCTTTTCCTTCAGATATTTTTTAGTTCTGATCATTTCTGGATCCACCCAGGATCTGTCATGGCCGTTGGGAAGATTAGTCGGATCCTCCACACGTTCGTTTGATCAAGGCTCATCATAGCCGAGGAGAAAGACATCCTCGAACAAATGGTGACCTCTTCGGACAACACTCCCCTTCTGCTTCTGGGCTTCCTGCCTTAGATGGGCCGTCCCAACTACCTATTAATCTTCGAAAATGCAATAGTCCTTAACAGGCGGTTCCAGGCCCGTTAGGTAGCTTTGGACTTTTTCCCCCCACAACAGCCCCTCAAAATCTTAGTTTTTCCCTCGCCTCCGAAGGGAGAAAATGGGATTTTGACTCGTTATGGGGTGAAGGCTTGGAAACGGACAAAAGTTCGGCCTGGCACGCGTGCAGGCATAGATGCGCGCGTTCCATCATTAATGCCGTTGTTTTCCTGATTCCCGAAGCGCTGCATTAATTACGCCAGGGGGCGTCCTGTCTGTTGCATCCAACGGTGGGCTACTGATCCAACGGACGGGGTTCTTCCTCGGGATTTTGGCAAAAATAACTTCTGCCCTTTCGTTTGACCTGGTATAAAACCCCAGAGGTGGACGTTTCTCCTCACTTTGCAACTTTCAAATCATCTCGCCAGAACAAGCACACAAACGCTCAGAGCTCTTTCCAATCGCCGATTTTGCTTCTTCCCAAAGTTCCCAGGAATCCTTCTGCGAGTTCAGAGATCAGTCTCTAGCCCCGCTCCTGTAAGTTTTCACCATCTCAATCCTTCAGTTTTCTCTTCGGCCGTCTGTCTTTCAGTTTGGGCGAACATTTTCCCACTGCTACGTTGTGCCTCTGTTTTTCCGTTGAGTGATGGGTAAACTAGAGTATCTGGTAGACAGCCCCATCTAGCTAGAGAAGTTCAGGGCCACATACCGCATACCTCCAAACGTGGGGGTGAAGTATTGCCCTCCGGAGAAAATACTAACTGACCGGGAAACGGGGGAGGTGGTGATCCCTCTCATCGCCTTCCTAGAAGGGGGAATGACGATTCCCATGGGCCCTATCATCACTAGCTATCTTATAAACCATAGGATTACCCCTTGGCAGTGCACGCCTAATATGTTTAGGATCTTAGGGGCCATTGAGGATCTCAACCGCCTCCTAGGATTGGGGCTCACTTGGCACGACGTGGTGCACATGTATGAGTTCCACAGCCAGCAAGGGGCGGGATATTATTTGAAGTCTCGGTCCGACATTGTTAGGCTCATTTCCTGCCTCTCCAAATCCAATAAATGGATGAAGGATGACTACGTGATCATCTCGAGCGCGTGGTATGACGGTCCTCACTGGCCGACCAGAGCAGGAGAGCCAGGTGGGATCCGTTAGACTTAGGCATACTAACCATAGGCTCAGGAGCTTCGTTTTTTAATAGTTTTTTTTTTTTTTTGACTCCTAACAAAGCTCTGCTGCAACTTGTCACAGATAGAAGAAATATATCTCCTTGGCTCAGCCTCACTAACTTCGCCACGCTCAACTATTTGCTGCGATCCGAGATCTTCGTAAGCGAGGACGGGCAACTCCGATCGGCTCCCCTTATCCTGGGGTACGAAACGAGGCGAAAGGACCTCCAACCGGTCGGCAACGCGATAGTCCAGGGGGACGAACGTCTTAAACGTATTGACGTTTCGTTCTGGGGCTTTTTGGCACCGCACGACCTTCCACTAGTGCCACATCTGAACCCCCGGGCTATACCCCCTCTCGTCTGGCCACTACAGCAAGTTCCCCTCGGACCAGAGGTTGAGGGCGAAAAGGTTGGCTCCTCCACCTCCTCGCTAGAAGAATAAATAGACAAGTTTCACTTCGGGGGGGAGGCTTCAGGGGCGAATCAAGTAGTAGAGGCCTCGAACGCCGAGGAAGGAGGTGGCAGGCATTCCAGTGTTCACCCGTTTCTGGTAACTGCCCTCCCCGACGACTCTTCGGACGAAGACATGGCGGATTTAAAACTCTTGATGAAGAATAGAGGTAGAAAGGCTGAGCAGAAAGGTGCTGCGACCTCCCAACCAGCAGAGATCCTACCTCCAGCGCCCCCCGCGACTCTTGGAGTCGACTTGAAAACAGTGCCGAACCTTCAGAAGAAAATGCCCCATGAGCCCGAAGAGAGGGAAGTGGGGGTGCCACCCAAGGTGAGCAAGCAGCAGAGGACGGCGAGGGACCGAGGCAAGAGGGCCTCTTCCATTGAGAACCGCGACGAAAACGTTGCGGCCGAGGTCCGCCAAGGGGCAGGGCCTCGCATATGGTCCCCGAGGCTTGAGCTGGATGACACCCCCATTCTTTGGGATACGTCCCTCAGGAATTATGACGGGGGAAGGGCGGGATACGTTGCTGAAGCCCTGCAGCAGCCACTCCTCCTCCCTCATGATATGGAGTCCTTCAGGCGCTTCAGCCAGCAGGAGCTCTTCTTATCCCTTAAGAGGGACATGGCCATGGTAAATGAACTTGCTCTCTTAATTTAGGTTCCATTTTTTACTTGCATTGCTTCCTTTCTTCATCTTGTGCTGAAAATGTGGTTATGCAGATTACTCAGCAGATCAACGTGGCTGAGGAATGGAACAGAAAATCCTCCCTCGAGGCCCAAGTAGCAGCCCAGTCCCAATCCAAGGCGGAGAAGGCTCTTGGTCTGCTAAAGGATGATTATGCTCGCACATCCGAGCAGCTTAAGGCCGTGACCCGGGAAAGGGACAACTATAAGGCCGGCCTTCAAACCGCCGAGACCCAGGCCGAGGAGCAGCGCAAACAATTGCGCGCGTCAGAGACCAACCTAGCGACCGAAAGGAAACTGGTGAAGGGTCTCAGGGCTGAACTCAAGAAAGCCCGGGAATGCGCCTGAGCAGTTGAGCAGGCGGTTCAACTGGCCAAGGAGTCAGTAGAAGCTAAGAGGAAAGCGGCATATCAGCTAGGAGTGGATGAGATTGGGAAGCAGCTTATAGAGCAATTCGCTCGGTTGCTCGTGAGTACTGCGACGTAACCTGGCAAAAGGCACTGGACGTTGCTAGGGTCCCTTCGGACTCTCCCCTGAGGCTACCTGGGAGCATATACTACCATCCAGACATCCGAGAGCTCTCAGAGACTGACTCTCCTCTTGCTCCCCAGCTCTTGGAGGCCACGGAGCAAAGCTTAGTCAGTGTAGCTTCCCAATCCGCCCTTGATGCACCCCGAGATGCTGGTTTGCCAGTTGAACCGGCCAAAGACAAAGGCCAAGGGTTGGACGAAGAGAAGACTCTTGCTGAGTCCCAGAGCCAAGCCCCAGGAGCCGCTGTTCAGGCAGGCCAGGTTGCTGACCCTGAGGTTCCTTTAGCTCAAGAGTAGACACATAGGGCCTCCCTCTTTTTTGTGTTTTCTTTTTGTAAGAAATTTGTAAGCTTTTTTCCTGATTAATGAAGCAGTTTTTCCTTTGTATTCATTTGCTCTGCTGTGTAATGTGACTCATTATTACCACTAAAGCTCTGTGCCTTGACTTTAGTGTGATCCTGATATCATGTTAACAACTCGCATGACTAAGATTGATGTTAGAAAAAGAGGCAGAATGCATGAGAGCTGTGATAGCATGTTTACTTAAAAGACTTAAAGTTTAAGGATTCAATGCAATTGTAACAGCGCTAACTAATCCCATATCATTTGGTCCGAGGACTACGGACATGAACGGATTTAAGTTTAAACACTTAAATGAATCGTAACATAGTATTAACTAACCCAAATCATCTGGTCCGAGGACTACAGGCATGAATGGATTTAAGTTTAAATACTTAAAAGAATCGTAACATAGTGTTAACTAACCCAAATCATCTGGTCCGAGGACTACAGGCATGAATGGATTTAAGTTTAAACACTTAAATGAATCGTAACATAGTGTTAACTAACCCAAATCATCTGGTCCGAGGACTACAGGCATGAATGGATTTAAGTTTAAACACTTAAAGGAATCGTGACATAGTGTTAACTAACCCAAATCATGTAGTCCGAGGACTACAGGCATGAATGGATTTAAGTTTAAACACTTAAAGGAATCGTAACATAGTGTTAACTAACCCAAATCATCTGGTCCGAGGACTACAGGCATGAATGGATTTAAGTTTAAACACTTAAAGGAATCATAATAGATTGATATGCTGATTAAAAGAAGAGTTTGATTAATAATAATACATTTTGAGGTTATTTACATTCCACGGGCGTGGTATCACGTGATTGTCTAGGTCTTCAAGGAAGTATGCCCCAATGCCAGCTCCTGAAGTAATACGATATGGTCCTTCCCAATTAGGCCCTAGCTTTCCCCACGCTGGGTTCTTTGCAGTGCCAACCACCTTTCTTAGTACGAGATCGCCAGGTTCCAGAGGTCTGAGCCTTACGTTGGCATCGTAGCCCTGTCTAAGCTTTTGTTGGTAATGTGCTAATCGGACCATTGCATTTTTCCTCCTTTCATCAATGAGGTCCAAGCTCTTCTCTAGCAGCTCATCGTTACCCGTCGGACTAAACGAGCTAGTTCTCAGTGTCGGGAATCCAGTTTCCAAAGGTATGACAGCTTCAGCCCCGTAGGTCATTGAGAAGGGGGTCTCTCCAGTAGACCTGCGTGGAGTGGTTCTGTAAGCCCAAAGCACATGTGGTAATTCTTCTACCCATTTACCCTTCGCGTCATCTAATCTCTTTTTCAAGCCATTCACAATGACCTTGTTGACAGCTTCAGCCTGGCCATTACCCTGGGGATAAGCAGGGGTGGAGTACCTATTTATGATCCCCAGCTCGCTACAATAGCTCCTAAATGCTTTGCTATCAAACTGCAGGCCATTGTCCGAGATGAGAGCATATGGGACTCCAAATCGAGTAACTATACTCTTCCACACAAACTTTTGCACGTCTACGTCTCGGATGTTTGCAAGAGGCTCTGCTTCGACCCACTTGGTGAAGTAGTCAGTGCCGACCAGCAGATATTTCTTGTTTCCTGCAGCCTTAGGGAATGGTCCCACGATATCCAAGCCCCATTGGGCGAAAGGCCATGGGCTGGACAGCGGGTTGAGAGTCCCCCCTGGCTGATGTATATGCGGAGCAAATCGCTGACACTGATCACATTTTTTGGCATAATCCAGGGCTTCCTTTTGCATGTTCGGCCACCAATAACCTTGAGTGATGGCTCGGTGAGCCAAGGATCTTCCTCCAGTGTGGCTTCCACAGATTCCTTCATGCAGTTCCTCTAATAACAGCTCAGCCTTTTCAGGATGCACGCACAACAAGTACGGCCCTGAATAGGAACGTTTGTATAGTTTCTGATCCTCGGACAACCAGAACCTGGCTGCCTTCCTCCGAATTTTATCGGCTTCTCCCTTCTCTTCAGGCAGGATATCTTCCTTCAGAAACTTAACCAGTGGGTCCATCCAACTGGGTCCAGCCCTGACCTGATGTACTTGAATTACTCCTTTTCCCGCTTTGGTAGGCTCATGCAGGTCCTCAACGAGGATAACTCTCGGCAACTCTTGTGCCGAAGAGGTGGCTAGAGTGGCCAAGGAGTCGGCGTGTGAGTTGCCACTCCTAGGGATATGCAGCAAGCTGAAAGACTCGAACCCCGACTGCAGATGCTTAGCTCGGCTCAGGTATCCCTGCATTCTTTTGTCCTTTGCCTCAAACTCTCCCTGGACTTGACCCACAACCAGCCTTGAGTCCGAGAATACTTTACTGCCTTTCCTCCCATCCTGTGGACCATACTCATCCCCATCAATAGGGCTTCGTATTCCGCCTCATTATTCGTTCGAAAAGCCTAACCTTAATGCTTTTTCAATAATGATTCCTTCGGGGGATATCAGCACTAGCCCCACTCCGGAGCCTCTCTGGTTTGCAGCACCATCCACGTACGCCTCCCAAAGGGAGGGCTCTTGTTGAGAAATCATGCCAACCGATTTTTCATCCATGTCCGATGTCAGCTTCACCTCTTCTAGTCGCGGCTCTGTGAACTCGGCTACCAAATCAGCAAGCACCTGGCCCTTGACCGAGGTACGTGGCATATACTTGATGTCAAAAGCCCCTAGGATCGTCCCCCATTTTGCAATTCTCCCAGTGTAGTCTGCACTTCGGAGTATAGCCCTGAGCGGAAGCTGGTGAGGACGATGACTGTATGGGCTTGGAAATAATGTGGGAGCTTTCGTGTGCCGTGCACCACTGCTAAAATAGCCTTTTCCAACGGTAAATAACGGACCTCGGCTTCATGAAGCGACTTGCTTACACAATAAACGGGTTTCTGCACACCGCCAGTCTGCTCGGATCAGGACCAAGCTTACAGCATGGGTGGCTACCGCGATATACGCAAACAAGACCTCGTCGGGCTCAGGGCTGGACATGTTGGTGGTCGAGCTAGATAATCTTTCAACTGTTGGAAGGCCATAGCACACTCCTCTGTCCACTCGAACCCCTTCCACTTGTTAATCAAGGAAAAGAAAGGCCGGCATCTATCCGCCGATCGAGAGATAAATCGATTTAGGGCTGCCGTCATCCCTGTCAGCTTCTGAACCTCCTTGGGGTTCCGAGGAGGTTGTAACTCATTAATGGCCCTTATCTGGTCAGGGTTGACCTCAATTCCCCTGTGAGTCACCATATATCCCAGAAACTTGCCTGACCCCACGCCAAACGAGCACTTAGCAGCGTTCAAGCGTAGCTTGTACTTCCTGAGAACTTCGAAGGTGCTTTCCAGGTCCTTTACGTGCTCGGACACCACTTTGCTCTTTACCACCATGTCGTCTATGTAAATCTCGATATTTCTTCCCAGCTGTGGTTCAAACATCCTCGTCATCATCCTTTGGTAAGTAGACCCGCATTTTTTAAACCGAATGGCATCACCTTGTAGTGGTAGTTACCCGTGGGGTCACAAAAGCAGTCTTTTCCTGGTCTTCCAGGGCTAGGGTATCTGATGATAGCCTTGGAATGCGTCCAAGAAGCTCATTCGGGGGTGTCCGACGGTGGCATCTACTAGCCGATCGATTTTAGGCATGGGGAATGGATCTTTAGGGCATGCCTTGTTTAAGTCGGTGAAATCTACACATACTCGCCATTTCCCGCTCTTTTTCTTCACCACCACAGTATTTGCCAACCATTCTGGGTAGAAGACCTCTTTAATAGCCCCAGCTTGTTTGAGCTTTGCCACTTCTTCTCTGACTGCCTCGCGTGTTCCTTAGACGGACGCCGAGGAGGCTGCTTCTTAGGGGTGATCATGGGGTTTACTTTCAAATGGTGGCATATAAATTCCGGATCCACCCCGGGGCTTCATAAGCATCCCAAGCGAATACGTCGAGGTTTTCCTTAAGAAGTTGCACTAACTCCTCTTTTTCCTGCAACGGCAATTGGGATCGAGTTGAAAGAATTTCTCGGGATTATCCCCAATGATGACTTTGTCAAATCTTCGCACCCCGCACCCTGGATCGGATCTTCAATGGGCGATGACCGGTGCTTTAGTTGCTATAAACCCCTGGTTGATGACCCAGCTCCTGGCTCGTGTTGAATGGCAGCCACCAAGCATTGTCTTGCTACGGATTGATCCCCCCAGATTTCGAAACTCGGCCTTCGGAAGGATATTTGATTTTTTGATGCAAGGTGGAAGAAACCGCCCCCAGCGCTGAAGCCAAGGTCTGGCTACAATTGCCGTGTAGGGTGAAAAAACTCTACGACTATGAAATCCACCTCCACCACCTCTGAGCCAGTCTGCACAGGCAGTCGTATTTGGCCTTTCGGGGTAACAACTCTTCCTTCAAAACTGATCAGCGAAGAATGATATGGTGTTAAGTCACTAAGTTTGAGGTTCAGCCCCCTGTAAAGATCAGGGTACATTATTTCCGCAGCGCTTCCTTGGTCAACCATCACCCGTTTCACATCGTATCCCCAATTCTGAGGGTGACGACCAACGCATCATCATGAGGCTGACGGTACCCACCTTGTCGGCGTCCGAGAAGCCTAAAACCAGCTGATCATCAAGTTTGCCCTTCTTCAGACCCTGGCCAGATTCCCCGCAGGTAACCGATCCACAGACAAGACCTTGGATGGCCAGGATCATGTTCTACCTGGGGCCGCAAAGATAACGTTGATAGTTCCCAGAGAGGGTTTCAGAGGGTCATCCCTCTGGGAGTCCGCGCTCATCGGACCTCCTCGGCCACTGGTGTGATGTAGGAGATGTCGCAATTTTCCCTCGCGACTAGTTGTTCCAGATGAATCCACAAGTCCCTGCAGTCCTCAGTCGTGTGCCATGATCCTGGTGGTATTGGCAGTAGAGATTGCGATTACGTCTGTCAGGATTCCCTGCCATCTTTTCGGCCACTTGAAGAACGCTCGTTCTTGACCTTTGCCAAAACTTGGTGGACTAGGTCTCTGAATACGGTGTTGACGGTCTGGGGATTGGCTTTCCTGACTGCGCAGAGAAGTCTCTCCTCGGCTTGCTGCTGGTGTATCGATCCGACCTGAAATCCCTCCTTTCCAGGGGGATAACCTTCTCCTTGCCTTTCCCTTGTTGTTGGTCTTCTTCAACTCTTTTGTACTTCTCAATGCGGTCCATTAGCTGGCGAATGCTAGTAACGAGTTTACCAACAGGGATGTCCTTAAACCGTGATCGGTAGAGAGGCCGAGCTTAAACGTTTCCAAGGCCATCGCGTCAAAATTGCCCTCCATATCGTTAAACATTTCCCAATATCTATCCGAGTACACCTTCAGGGATTCTCCTTCCTTCATGGTCAAAGACAGCAGAGAGGACAGAGGTCGGGCCACTCTTTGGCATGTAACAAATCGTAAACCAAATGCTTGGGTGAGCTCTTTGAAGGAGCTGATGGAATTTGGGCTCAGCCCATCGAACCACCTCATGGCAACTGGCCCGAGACTGGAAGGGAAAACCTTGCACATCAGCGCTTCGTCCCTGGAGTAGACAGCCATCCTCTGGTTAAAATGACTCACGTGTTCCACGGGGTCTGTTTTGCCGTTGTAGATGGTGAACGCTGGTTGGTTAAAGCGCCGAGGAAGTCTAGCCTCTTCGATCCTGCACGTGAAGGGTGACCTGGAAATCTGGTTTAGAGCCTTACTCATGGCGTCGCTTCTGACGTCTCCGCGTGATGGACTTCTGCGTTGCCCCTTGTGAGGAGACTCCCGTTCGTAGGTATAGGTCTCGCTAGCCGGTGTCCTGGATTTGGGTTGATAAGTGACGTCCGGCTCATCATCAGGGTCCTCATCAGAATACGAGGGAGCCCGTTTCCTCTTTGCATGGCGTAATTCCCTTTTTAGCTTTTTAACCTCCCGCTGCAAATCTCGGTTCTTCTCTGCATGGGACATGTGGCTTCCGCCATGTGACTGGCTCTGACTAAGGGGTACGGTGTGCACGCTACCCTCGCGGTCCTGCCTTCGCTCCAGGTTAAGGAAAGGGTCCTCGTGCTGAGGCGCCCTAGACTCCGCTTCTTGTTCACCGTGTTCAGCCATCACCTACTGTTGTCTCCACCCCTGCGCAAGCTCTTCCCACAGACGGCGCCAATTGTAGGGTCAGTTTTTATTGCCCAAGCCCAAAGGATATGGGCTAAAGGCCCAACCAACCCAGAACAATGAATTTGTAAAGAGTGGATCGAAAGAGCTGGGCTGGATATGAAGCACAGAACAGTTGGCTAGGTTACATGCAGTGATGATAACATGAACTGAAGCTTAGATAACTCTATGAATGAATGTCCGAAAAGGCGTTTTATTGAATGAACCGTGATTACAATATTCAGAGCTACAATAAAGCTTTTCTCTCTCTTTCTCTTTCTTTTCTTCGATCCCTTATTATCGGGGACCCTTCTTCTTTATATAGCATCCCTTCCTATCATCTCCATCGTCTACTTGTTCTTCATCCACGCATCCACTCGAGTGCATGTCACGTCGTGTGTTTACTTTAGTTCTTTGTGAGTGGTGGTAGCTGAGGTTGCACTGTTTAGGGGTCTTCTCCACATAAATGAGGCCAGAAAAGCTGTTGCAGCGCATTAAATGCAGTGGTACCAGCTTTTCCTTCAGATATTTTTTAGTTCTGATCATTTCCGGATCCACCCAGGATCTATCATTGCTGTTGGGACCGTTGGGAAGATTAGTCGAACCTTCCACACGTTCGTTTGATCAAGGCTCATCATAGCCGAGAAGCAAGACATCCTCGGACCAATGGTGACCTCTTCGGACGACACTCCCCTTCTGCTTCTGGGCTTCCTGCTTTAGATGGGCCGCCCCAACCACCTATTAATCCTCGGAAATGCAATAGCCCTTAACAGGCAGTTCCGGGCCCGTTAGGTAGCTTTGGGCTTTTTCCCCCCACAGTTAATATCTCATTTTTTAAAGTAATATTATTTATTCATAATAATTAAAAATAGCATTATTGGAAAATTATTTTGAAGAATGCCCTCTATTTTTTTAAATCTTGTTTCTCAAAAAAAAATTTAAATTAAATCTTGTTTGGAAAACGTTATTTTAAGCATTAAAATTTCAAATTTTGCACTGAAGCAATCTGTATGTGCAAGTTAGATTTTTAGAGGCTGTATAAAAGTATATCTCTAAATTCTAACTCAAGTACATTTGAAATACCGTTTGTCAGAGCTAAAAATAGTATTTCTCTACTACAAAATATAAGAGGAGAATTAAAGCAAATTACTAAAAGGAAATATACTCAAAAAGTATGTGGAAAACCCTAAAGAGAGGGGAGAAAAAACCAGTGTGGAGTAGGGACTGAATACCCTTATTCCCCATATAGATTTTTGTTGCTCAAAAACGTCTACAATGGAATAGAGCTTTTTTTTGCTATTGCTGAGTGTCTCTTTCTATCTTTTTCCTTTCATTCTACAGGGAATGACTAGTGTCCTTTCTTTTATAGTATAAGAAGGCACTTGGTGTACAAGGACAGACGGCAGCACTCTATTAGAACTCGAGAGAGGGAGGACAATGCCAATTGAGGTCATGGAGAGACACGATTATGGGTTGTCCTTCCTACAAGCCATTGAGGATGATACATGTGTATGATATGCTGCCCAAGCAAGCAACTGACCAATGAGGATACTCAATGCATCACCATTTTAGGAATGCACCGGTACCAATCAAGGTAGTGCTCAGGGTATGGCATAGTACTTCAGAGAGCGTCTCCCTTATCCTTATGACCTTGCAGATGTATCTAGTGTACGTGTGAAGTGGGTGG
Organism: Quercus suber; assembly: GCF_002906115.3. Classification (NCBI taxonomy): domain Eukaryota; kingdom Viridiplantae; phylum Streptophyta; class Magnoliopsida; order Fagales; family Fagaceae; genus Quercus; species Quercus suber. Next base: position 1,032,823 of record NW_027069568.1, read on the forward strand.
GTTTGGAGTTGATATAATTGAGTTGGGTATATAAAACTCATTTACCAATTAAAACCTATTTAACTAATTGTTTCTAACCCAAACCCAACCCAACCCAATTATTATGGGTAAACCCCAGCCCACCCAATTACCTAATTATCAAAATTACCAAAATGCCCCTAAAGTGAAAATGACCAAAGTACTCTAAAATCTTAAAAAATGACCAAAATACCTCAAAACCTAAAAATTACCAAAATACCTCCCCAAGACCTAAAAAATGACCAAAATACCCTCCGAAACCCTAAAAATTACCAAAATACCCCCCCAAAACCTAGAAAATCACCACAATTAGTCCGTTTGGACTGAACTTATTATTGCTGAAAACTGAAAAGACTGTAACAAAATAATTTTTAAATGTGTAATTAGTGCCGTGAGACCCATTTTTAATATTTTTTTTAGTGCGTGAACAGTGATGAACAGTGCGTAAACAGTGATTTTTGTCCCCTGCACAGTGAACCCATGTGATGTTACTGTTCACGCGTTGGGAAAAAAAAAAAATCTGAAAACGCAAAACGTGGATGCCACTTTCAGCTGAAACCAAACAGGTACGTAGTTGCAATATGATTCTTAGGCCTGACTAATGGAAATTTAGGTCGAATTTTTCATTTCCTTTGTGTTCTTACATTTTCTCATCAACCAAACGGAAAGTAACGGTGTGTTTGTGTTTTCTGGGTTTTGGGAGGTATTGTACCCGTTTGGTTTCAGCTGAAAGTGGCGTCCACGTTTTGCATTTTCAGATTTTTTTTTCCCCCTGCGCATGAACAGTAACATCACATGGGTTCACTGTGCAGGGGACAAAAATCACTATTCACAGCATTGTTCATGTACTAAAAAATATTTAAAATGGGTCCCACAATACTATTCACACATTTAAAAATTATTTTGCTACAGTGTTTTCAGTTTTCAGTTTCAGCAACAATAAGTTCAATCTAAACGGACTATACATCTATTTTAATTTTGCTAAATTACACATACAATCAATCCCTAAGCCACATAGAGCATTTCCTAAATGCTTAGAGAAATAGGAAATTACTCATTAATTAGTGTTGGATAGAAAAAATATGATGTAAAGTGAGTATTTTCCCTCATTTTCAAAGCAACCAAACAGAGAAAATTGTAGAATTGAAAAGTACGAAAAGATCGGATCTATGAAGTTGAGAAGGGCTTTACAAAGAAAAGTCGGACCGAGAATGCGAGAATGCGGATCAGGAGAAGGATGAAGAAAGAGAGAACATTTCCAAAAGCGTATCTTAAGGCGGTTCCGTTTGAGGTCTCCGAGGCTGCCATTGACGACCAAATTGAGCTCTGAATTAAGTGCGAGAGAAAGAGAGGGGCTAGTTTTTTTTTTTTTTTTTTTTTTAAATTTATGTTAAGGGCAGGGTTGAATTTGGGTTTATTGTTTTTGGGTTAAATGAGCCTCAATGGGTTTTTAGTTAAAACCCAATAATTATTGGGTCTAATTGGATAGATGCCCATTTAACTCAAATAATAGCTGGGTGGGTTTGGGTTTAATTAAAGTGGGTGGGTTTATTTTATCACCCTTAAGTGTACCTATTGGTGTGCCCTGTTGTTAAGCTCTTCTCACCTAGCCATGCCATTTCTTTAGTCCTTTCATGCATACATGTAAGGTCAAGATAGGCTATAAAGGTCCGGCTTGGTGAAAGACCCATGTACTCTTGGTTTTATTCTTAGTGACTATATAGTATACGCTATTCTTCCTAAAATCATGTTTTCAATTGTATCATACTGCAAATTTTGAAATTTCAATATTTTGAATCATGTTTTCAAAACACCATTTTCAAAGAGAAGCTATTTTTCCAAATAATCCGTAACACTATTTTTAATAATTATTCATAAAAGAATATTACTTTCCCCAATAAATCCTCCTTATCATTCTCTATCTCTCTTTTGTCACCAAACATGGCTTGGCTCCAAATCGGTTTGGAGTTATCTCTTTCAACCCATTACATAACGATTTATAAGATTACTCATGTGTGTTATTTAATTAAGTATGACTCATTAAATAAGTCATGTGACAAAAACTACAAATGGATGGTCTTTTCAAGCACCACATGGTAGTTTGAAGCGAGATAACTCCAAACTGGTTTGGAGTCAAACTTTTTCCCTTTTCGCCATATTAGAGTTTAATTTGTCCATAAAAAAAATAAAAAAATAAAAAATAAAAAAGAGAGAACTCTCAATCTTAACCTTAAGTTTTATAGCTCTTCTCAAATGACCAAATATCAAAAAAAAAGGTAATCTAATCAGTATTTTTATATTTTCTTTTGATTTCTTATTCAATTCAATGTTTATGAGATGTCAAAATAATTAAAGGATTAACTTTAAATGTTCCTATATTTTAAATCTAGTAAACTTGTTTGGGGCATATCATAAATCTATGAGTTTGTTCAAAATTAACCTCCTGCTCTTACTCTTTGGTTTTGCCTTCCCTTCCCGGTGCAACTGCTAAATAATGAGAACAAATGAAGGCACAAGTATGGAGATAATACAAAATAAAGAAAATTACATTTTATTTTAGTTAAGCCTTGGGGCTTGGCTTGCTTTTCGTTTCATTAGTTGTTATCTCAAAAACCGAGGATATCTCCTTCTCTTCCTCTATTTATTTTATTTTTGCTAAAATATAATTTTGGTCACTAAACTTTGTTAAAATGTTGTTTTCGCTCTAATTTTTTTTTCAATAGTTTAGAGAAAAAATTAGGGATGATAAAAAAAAAATTCAATAGTTTAGGGATGAAAAAAAATATTTTTTTAAAGTTTAAGGACAGAAGCAAAACATTTTCAATAGTTTAGGGACAAAAAAAAGACAATTTTAATAGTTTAGGGATAAAAAACAAACTTTTTTAAAGTTTAGGGATGAGAAATAATCCTTTGGTAATGTTTAGGGACTAAAATAATATTTTAGCATTTTTTTTTTAAACAAATTTTGTACTTTATTATAATAGGAAGATGACATGTGTTCACTCACAAAACCATATATATCAAAGACTAATGTGACTTAAATAATGCTCCCAAGTGCAGGATTGTCGTAAAGTAATAACTTGATGAGTCTGAGGTCGAATTCACAAGGAAAAGGGAATTAATTAGCAAACTATAAGTGTGGGGTCAGTTTTTGTTGCCCAAGCCCAAAGGATATGGGTTAAAGGCCCAACGAACCCAGAACAATGAATTTGTAGAGAGTGGATTGAAGGTTTAGGCGCTCGTCGGCGTGCAATGAGCATCAACTCTTTTCTTTCTTTGAAAAATACTTAGAACAATTTACAACTGGGGGAGCCTCCTCGGACTATGGCCGGGGAGGCTTTCTCTTCCCCTATTCCAAAGCCCCCCCCCCCAAAAAGCCCTCATACATTTTGCTCACATTTCTTATATATCATCATCTTCTTCCTCCTGTTGGTCATCTATTGGCCTTCCTCCTGACCGCCTATCCCATCAAAGGTCATATCCGTGCTCAAGTAGTTCACCCTGATCGATGTCGCCCTGGCAAGGGGTTACATCCCCATTAATGCGGCCAAAGGGGTTAGGTGAACGTATTCAATGCCGAGGTGACGGTTCGCCCAGAGCTTGCCCTTCTCCGTACCGAGGTCTCGGACGACCGAGGATAGGGTCATCCTCGACCCATCGTGCGTCCTCGGCGTGGCCATTTGGGCCTGGGTTGAAGTGGGCCTCGGCTACTCGATTTTCTGGCCCCACAATAGCCCCTCAAAATCTTGTCACGCATCCTCGGGCGGGGAGAAGGATTTTGACATCCTCGACCTTACCCGCCCCCCCCCTCGTCAGTGCAGGGGTCCATTCACCTGCCAAGGGCACGTCGCTGACGTTTCGGAGCACGTAACGTGTCCATCACTAAATTCAGGCGGCTCTGTGCTCCCCACGTCCAATGAGGCGTTACCCATCCAACGATGGAGATTCGTCTTGCATTTATGAGCGGGAAAACCCGCATGGTTCCTCGATTTGGGGTATAAATACCAGTACGAACCGCTTCTTCCTGTTCCTTATTTGTAATCGAGAGTATTTGTGCGCCCCTCCTGAGTTCAGCCATACTCCCACTAGCACCTCCAGCGCAAAAACCTGTCCGAAGAGCCCTTCCTCTTTTCAGTAAGTCGCTATGTCTCTCTCTGGCCTTTCTTTCTCTTTACCCTTCTTTCTACTTCGCCTGTTCTTTCTTAGTTCTTTTATGCGTTAACCGAGATGGGTAGGTTTAAGAAATACGTTGATACCGCGGAGGCGATGGAGGAGTTCATCAACGCCCGCAGAATTCCTGGCAATGTAGGCTTGAAATACTGTAAGGACGGGGAATGGCGCATACACAGGCAGGAGGGCAAGGTGGTAATTCCCATAGTCACCTTCCTTGAAGGAGGGATGACAATCCCCATGGGGCCGGTGATGAGGGATTACCTCATGCACTTCCAGTTGGCCCCCACCCAGTGTGGGATAAACATCTTTAGGATTCTGAGCTGTGTGGACGCCCTGAACGAGAAGATGGGGCTGAGGTTGACCCACCACCACGTGAACTGGTGTTACAACCTTTAGCTTCTTAAGTGCAAGTCGTATTACCTAAAGACGAGAGACGACAGGGTGCGACTCATTCAGTGCCTCCCCGAGTCTAGCAAGGGGTTCTATGAGGATTTCCTTATCGTGTCAGGAGAGTGGCACGACGGCCTTCACTGCCCAACAACAGAGGGAACACCAGGTGGGGCAGTGGGAGACGAATAAGGTTTCAAGCTCTCGTCTTTTTTCTTTCCCCTTTTTTTTTTTTTTTTTTACTAACGCGGTGGTGCTTTCCGTTTGCAGACCCGCACGCCTTTCAGCGTCACTTCCATCTGGTTAACCAGGAAGATTTGCAAAAGGTGTTGAGGGCACCGGTATATATAAACGAGGACGACAACCAGGTTAGGGCCGCCCACATAATTTTGGGTTATACATCTACCTAGAAATTGTTCCCGGTTCCGAAGCACGTCATCCTTGCCAACGATTCTCGGCTTCAGAGGATTACTGTGACCGAGGACGGATTTTCGTTCCCCGAGGAGCCCTCCGACCAGGAAGCTGTCACATTAGCCGTCCCCTCCTCTTCCCAACTGTTCGCCGAGGCCGCCGAGGAAGCTCCAGAGGGGGAAGGGGACGCGTTCGACATTTTCGCTCAATTTGATCAGTCCGAGGATCCTCCCGGGGACTTGGGTGATCCTAATTTGAGCGAAGCAGACCTCCTTGCTTCAAAAGCCCCTCCTCGGCCGACAATGGGTTACAAGAGGAAGCCCACCACCAACTTGCTGGACCTGCTTGAGGGCCAGCCGGGGGAGTCCCAACGGAAAACTCCTACTCCTCCTCCGAAGGCTAAGTTGACTTCTGCTCGGCTGAAGCTTCCTCCTCCTCCTTCTCAGATGCGCTTGCCCTCCAGGTCCGAGCCTGCTGGTCCTAAGAAGAAGAAGGATAAGGGTAAAAGGATCGTGGAGGATAGGACGGTGTCCTCACAGGAGGAGGACACTACTCTGCGACCGTCTAAGCAGCTTAAAATAGGCGGCCAGAGCCAGGAGAGGCAGGTCGTCGACACCACCTCCTCCGAGGTCCAGGCCTGGCTCCCAGCCCTGATGCTCTGCGGGGAGTCCTTGAGGGATAACGCCTCCCTCAGGGACTTCAATGAGGGCGAAGGCGCGCGCGTGGCTGATGCGCTGGAGAGGAGCTTGCTACTCCCAGCAGATATGGCTAAGCTTAACTCTTTGACGAAAGAGCAAGTCTTCCTCAGCCTCAAGCGATACGTGGGGATGGTAAGGCCTAGAACCTCGACTTTTCCCCCACTCTTTTTATTTTATTGGGCTTATAGCACATTGGTTGTTCTGGTAGACTGTCCAAGCTATCTTTATGTTGGAGGGGGCGGCAAACAAGCAGAAGGAGGACCTAAAACGGGAGCGTGCTGGGCGCTACCAGGCCACCGGGACTCTGAAGAGGTCCGAGGCTGACCTCACCAAGGCCCGAAAGGTTTTGACGGCAGCGACCAGGGAGCGGGACAGTGCACTGTCTGGTCTCAAGGGTGCCCAGACCCAGGCTAATGAGCAGACGACGCACCTAGGTGAGGCGGAGGAGCAATTGCGAACCGCAAGGGGTCTAATCGCTGATCTGCAGGCTAAGGTGACAAAGGCCGAGGAGTCCCAGATGGAGGCCGAATTGGCCAGAGACCAGGCTCTACGGGCTAAGGACGAGGCTGACCATGGCAGGGAGATGGCCGAGCGTGCCAAGGAGGAGGCTGAGACCGCAGCTTATGCTGATGGGATGGCTTCGGTAGAGGCCGCCTACAAGACTCAAGTCCCGGGGGTGTGTAGGCGATATTGTTCCCAGGTCTGGGCTGAGGCCCTCAAACAAGCTGGGGTGGAGGCCACGTCCGACCTATGGAAGGCAGAGAACGTGTACTACCCCCCCGCCATCTGCGAGGCCGACCTTGAGGACCCTAAGGTTGGGGAGATTGTTGAAGAGGTGGGGAAAGCTGAACTAGGGGAGCATTCAAGCGAAGAGGTGCCCCAAGAGATAGTGGAGATCCCTTCCGATGATCCAACCCCCACCCCTGAGAAAGCAGCTACCCACGTCGTACCCCCGCAAGCCGTCCCTCAGGCCAGGGCTCGGAGGTATCAGGGGTTGCCCCTGTCCAGCCAGAGCAAAAGGAGTAGGCTCCCTGGCGTCTCGGCTCGTCCTACTTTCACGTTGTCATTTTATTTTGTTGTGCTTCTCCTCTGTGTACTGTGGCTCTTGCCATGCACTTTTTACGAACTCATGGTTGTAATGCTAATTTAATCTCCTTTTATTTGAATTGCTTATTTGTGTACGCGCTACCTACTTTTCTTTTTTTTTCCTTAGATCTGTACAATTTTAGCTTGAATTGTATGTCGACCAATCGCGCCAGTAACGATGATAAGGAGAGAGAACGTATGCATGGGCATCTCTCTTGCGTCTCAAAGGCTAGGTGGGGCTTGGCCCTTTCCTGACTTGGGATATTTTGTAATTAGCCTCCCTGTAGGCCTAAGTCCGAGGGCCATGCGATGCCCCTGTCCTGTTCGGCACCCTAGTCTAATTGAGCAGTTAGTTTCCCCATAGGCCTGAGTTCGAGGACCATGCAGTGCCTTGGTTCTGTCTAACGCTTTCATTTCTCTGTAAGTATCTAGTTTCCCCATAGGTTTGAGTCCGAGGACCATGTAATACCTTGGTTCTGTCTAGTACCCAAGTGTAGAGGAGTGGTTAGTTTCCCCATAGGCCTGAGTCCGAGGACCATGCAGTGCCTTGGTTCTGTCTAACGCTTTCATTTCTCTGTAAGTATCTAGTTTCCCCATAGGTTTGAGTCCGAGGACCATGCAATACCTTGGTTCTGTCTAGTACCCAGGTATAGAGGAGCGAGTAGTTTCCCCATAGGCCTGAGTCCGAGGACCATGCAGTGCCTTGGTTCTGTCTAACGCTTTCATTTCTCTGTAAGTATCTAGTTTCCCCATAGGTTTGAGTCCGAGGACCATGCAATACCTTGGTTCTGTCTAGTACCCAGGTGTAGAGGAGCGGTTAGTTTCCCTATAGGCCTGAGTCCGAGGACCATGCAGTGCCTTGGTTCTGTCTAACGCTTTCATTTCTCTGTAAGTATCTAGTTTCCCCATAGGTTTGAGTCTGAGGACCATGCAATACCTTGGTTCTGTCTAGTACCCAGGTGTAGAGGAGCGGTTAGTTTCCCCATAGGCCTGAGTCCGAGGACCATGCAGTGCCTTGGTTCTGTCTAACGCTTTCATTTCTCTGTAAGTAGGGGTTTGTCCTCGGACCGCTTTGCTGGAAGCGATTCCTCCTTGGGTCGGATTATGATCTTACACGTGGCGTTGATCTCGCCTCCAGCTCGAGCCTCTATCTTTTTTATTTACGAAGCGTCCCTTGGCCGTTCATGTTTCGCGCTTGACGCTTCGGTGCGCGAGACGCGCTTTCATTAATATCCTCGTGAATTAACACAAGTCCAATAGTCTATGGCCCCCTTGGAATTTGGTAGCTTCATTATGAGCCCAGCTGGTAACTCTCTTCGAATTCTGCATGGATTAATTTTCACCAACCTTCATCCTCTATATAAGGCTTTTCGGGGGGATGCTTTCTCCATACTCCACGAACTTCCCAACACGAACAGAAAAAACATACCCTTTCAGCTCCCCAAGCCCCTTTAATAAACCCTCCGGAATTGTGACCGGCGTTAGTAGATATGGGGTGGCTTTGGGCGGGTTTGAGGACATCCGTGCCAAGAGCCGTTGTGGCCGCAGCCCCCACTGGGCTTCCGGTGCGGCAGAGTCTAGGCGTAACCCCGATGGCGCCATGCACGGTGGCCCGGAGGGATATCGTTGAAGTACCTAATGTCTCTCCTCGAAGCGCACCCCCAACGGAGGAGACGTGCGAACTCACGTCATGGGCGGTGCTCGAGTGTTGCCGTCTCCAACGGCCAACGCTCGTGAGGATTGGAGAGAATCAAAGGAACATCACGGGGAAGGGCATCTCGGAGCCCCTGCGTCTGCTCCTCGCTTTGTTCAAGCTCCGCCGCTCCGAGAAAGGAGTTGTTGGTGGCCTTGAAGCGAGCTAGCCTCAGCCCCCTTCCGCCCCCTTACTGTCAAGTTCTCCCATTCTCTTGATGCCAATAAGGGTACGGGTTGACACTTCCCTCTAGCTAGTTTTAGGACGGGTCCGCCTGGGCCTCTGATTGTAGGACTAGCTTGTAGGAATAGTTTTAAAACACGCCTGCCTGAACCTCTGATTGTATTCTATACTTTTCTTTTTATGAAATAATATCAAGCTTTCTTTCTTTGCTGTTGAATCTTCTGTCTCGAAATTTTATCTTTCTGCAGTGTTTGTATGATAGTTTTTTTTTTTTTTTGCATCACCACCAATCTTTCATAGAACGATTACTTAGAGCCATCGCCTGTTGCGCCGGACAGTGCACTAATCCTCCCCACAGACGGCGCCAATTGTGGGGTCAGTTTTTGTTGCCCAAGCCCAAAGGATATGGGTTAAAGGCCCAACGAACCCAGAACAATGAATTTGTAGATAGTGGATTGAAGGTTTAGGCGCTCGCCGGCGTGCAATGAGCATCAACTCTTTTCTTTCTTTGAAAAATACTTAGAACAATTTACAACTGGGGGAGCCTCCTCGGACCATGGCCGAGGAGGCTTTCTCTTCCCCCATTCCAAAGACCCCCCCCCAAAAAAGCCCTCATACATTTTGCTCACATTTCTTATATATCCTCATCTTCTTCCTCCTGTTGGTCATCTATTGGCCTTCCTCCTGACCGCCTATTCTATCAAAGGTCATATCCGTGCTCAAGTGGTTCACCCTGATCGATGTCGCCCTAGCAAGGGGTTACATCCCCATTAATGCGGCCAGAGGGGTTAGGTGAACGTATTCAATGCCAAGGTGACGGTTCGCCCAGAGCTTGCCCTTCTCCGTACCGAGGTCTCGGACGACCGAGGATAGGGTCATCCTCGAACCCATCGTGCGTCCTCGGCGTGGGCCATTTGGGCCTGGGTTGAAGTGGGCCTCGGCTACTCGATTTTCTGGCCCCACAATAAGAAAATAAAACTAAAAAATAAAATTATTTTGAGGAGAAATTTTGATGGTTTGGTAAAGGAAATTTAGATTGAGAGAAAAAAAAAAAAAAACAATATATTAAGGTATTAAGGTATAGGAATCCACATGCAACACATCTATTGGTTGTCTTAACAATATTTATTTTATAACTTAACTAAAATTCATACAAAGGATGATCTTAGTCAGATGATTTAACAATAAGAACTCAAGAATTAACTTTCTAATATAGTTTCATGGAATTGATTGATTTTAGGCAAGACCAACTAGTGAATTGATCCGGAGGGAATACTAAGTATTTAACGTGCCTAGAGTCTATGCTAAATCAAAGAATTATACAAAACTATACTTTTTTCTAGATAATTAAATCAATAAAAAAACACAAGAATATAAGAATTGAAACTATAAAATCATTGTTAAGAGCATACCAATAAATGGTTGTGTTTCACTCCTTATCTTAGTAAGGCTTCTAGTAAGCCATTACACCAAATAAGCTCTAAAAATTGTAAAGAAATTTTGAGAAAACCTAAATTTCATTCTACAGAACCTCCCCTCTAAATTTTGCCCAAAAAAGCCTTTAAATAGGCTAAGTAATCTTATTACAAGTTGTATTTCCTGTTTGGAGAAAATCTCAGGTTTTTAGGCTTCACTTAATCAACATTTTTGGCCTATTTAAAGTCTGAATTAAGACTTTTGGTAAACTACAAAGTTGTAGCCCTTTAAATTACCTTTCCATCCCAACTTAAATAATCTCAATTAGAAAAGTTATGTTCAAAATACTAACTAGTGTGCAGACTGACATCTTAATCTGAATTGAACTTTGATTTGGTACAAATTTCTTTTGATTCCTTACTCCAATTGGACTCAAATTTAATTGGGTTGACCTTCTTTAACTTTATCATGACCATTGTAAAAATAAATTCCATTAGCTTTCTTCTTTGCACAAATTCGCTCACTTAATTTCATTCTTCTACCCAAAAAAAAAAAAAATGACATGTTAAAATTCATTTAAGCACAAAATTAATTATTCAACATTATTCCAAAACCAAATATAAAATGAATGAATTAGCATAAAATATGTATGATAGTACTTTTTAATAATGATATAAATATGCAAAATTAAGGTATTATCAAAGACTAAAATATATTTTGGTACTTTAATATAAAACAACCTTATAACTCAATTAATTTACACAAAAAGACCAATTGATATTCTTGCAAAAATGGGTTGATGTCAAAACAACCCCCTTTTGTTTATATTAAATTTCCTAATCCTCCTATGATGTAATTGTAGTGACCCAAAAAGGGGGGTCTTGCATTCCATGGAATCCCACATCGCCTAGGGAAGCACATGGGAATGTGTTTATAAGGAATGACCTCCCTTCAATGTGTAGAGGCCTTTTCCCCAGCGCAACCTGAGAAGAACAAAACTGTGAGGGGTATGAGTCCCAAAACGGATAATATCTATACAGTTAGGGCGGGGTCGTTACACCTAACACAACACAAATATCATTTGTCGGAAAGAAAACTTTTTCACCCCCGACATTTTGGCGACTCCATCGGGGAGCCTACTAAAGTCAAGAATTCACTATGCCTCCTTTGCTATAGAATAGTCGGCAAGAAGGGGCTCAAAACAACAACACTTCAGCAGCATAAAGCCATCATAGCCCAACTGCACAAGATGAACAAGCTGACCAACATGAAGTTAATCAAGAGAACTCTGACCATTGACTCTCTTTTCTCCTGGAGATGTTACAAGGAATGCAACAAGCTTAATTCGAACTTGCTGAATCTATGAGAGTCTTGAGAGAGGCTCAAGAACCAGTACTCTAGCCATTGCCTAAAGGTCCAGATCCTAGAACACAGCAGGCGAGAGGATCAGCCACTAGAAATCCTCAATCTGATGAGTAAAATGCCTCTCCTCCTCAGTTTTTACATTATCTGACCTCACTGCTTTGCTGGAAAAGGAAAGAATTAGCCAGCCAAGGGAACCAAGGCACTTTGTTCAAAGGCCACCATACCCAGCTAAGTTACTAAGTAAGCCATATCCGGAAAAGTATGAGACTCCCACCTTCACTCTTTATGATGGGAGGAAAGGGAATGCACTTGAGCATGTCAATAAGTTTTTTGATTTTATAGGTCCTTTTACTAGAAATAGAGATCTTTATCTAAGGGAATTCTTAAAATCCCTTACCAACTGTGCATACACTTGGTATTCCACTCTCCAGCCAAGTTCCATAGCCATATGGGACGACATGGTTGAAAATTTCTGTTCAAAATATTTTCATGGTGAGGAAAAAGTTACTATCCTCACTTTCCATAGCACTAAGCAAAAGTCCTCTGAAAGACTCATTAACTTCATCCGATGATTTAGAGATGCTGATCTTGATTGTTATGGGTAGTACAAAGAATAAGAGCTTGTGTAAATCTGCATCGACAACATGTCTCATGAGTACTAGGCCTATTTGGAGAATCTTAACGTTGTTTAGTTTGTCCAACTGCTCCAAAAAGCTCGTAAGATAGCAGTATTAGTCAAGCCCTCCATCGTTGAAAAACCAAAGTTAGAAAAGAAGAATGCTCCTCAAGCTCTCACAGTCTCCAATAGTGGCTAAAGTGAAGCGAAAAAGAGAAGAGGAAGAACCAAAAGATTACCTTCATATATCGTACACCGATGAAGAAATGAATCCCGTCACTGACAAGTGGATGGCCGACAGCGTGCCTAGGCCCTTCAAGCCTGGTCGAGAGCCTACTTTGGAGGATATGCGAAAGTCTTTTTATTGTCGGTATCATTGATATGTGAGTCATGGAACTAGAGATTGTAGAGAAATCTGAAGTACATTTCACAAGAATATTTTAGATGGCACCTTAAACCTCACCCGTGAGCAAAAGGTCTAGCAGAACCCATTGTCTTGGCATCATAGAAGGAAAGCCGTAGCAGCTATACTATTTCATATAAGGGGTAATGAGGAGGAAATGGCCAGCAATGCAAGTATGCCGCTAGCAGCTATCTCTGCTCTTCAAAGGAGCTTTAATTTTCGAACTTTGTTTAACCAGTTGGGGCTCAAAGAGGAGTCAAGGAGAACAGCAACTGAAGCTTTTGTATCCATTGTTGCCAACTCCGGAACGCATTGCCTCAGAGCTAATGCTCATGCTAGCCAAGCTTTCCTAGATACTACCAATGCCATTACCTTCACCGAAGAGGATATGGAGATACAACACACTGATCATAGTAGACCATTATATGTTGTTGCTTAAATCAATGATGTTCACATACGAAGGGCACTTGTTGACACTAGTGCATCACTCAATCTTGTCCTAACCAGCACGCTCAAAGTAGCTGGAATCCCACTCAGTAGAATTGTTAGGGCCCCTATCGAAGTTTCTGGTTTTGTTGGAATTCATGAGTACACTATTGGAAGCATGCAGCTAGTCCTCAAAATGGGGCCTATTGTTGCTCTCACCAGATTTCATGTGATCGACTCCTCTGTCTCTTACCATGCTCTACTCGAAAGGCTATGGCTCCACAAACATAAGCTTGTGCCATCCACTTACCACCAATGTGTCAAGGGAAGACTTGATGGTAAGCCCATACGCATCCCTGCTATTCCTACTCCATTTGATTTATTTAAGGCACATTACTTTGAGGCTAATTTCTATGATGAGCTAATCTTAGGTGGAGAAGATTCTACTTCTAGGCCTGTTGGGATCCCATTACCCAGTTGGAAGATATTGAGAATGATCTAGAAATAGACATGAGGTATCTCCTCAATAAAAAGAGAGAGAAAAAAGAACATAGGGAAGCCTCCAATAGTGTCTCATAGCCACGATATGTGCAAGTCCACCAAATGGTTGTTTGGAGTATCGTTTATGACAGTACGTGGGGCCTAGCTGTCTTAAACAAAAAGGTCCTAGACTGAATGAAGCAAGCACTACACCAACATGTTACTATACTTAAGAAATAGAAGCCCTAGCGGTAGAAAAGAATTTGCCCAGCAGTCTGGCAGAATCGTCTGAAGAACCTCCAACAGTGACCAATTTTTCACCTGATGTGGAGCTAGAAACCATTAATCTCAGTGATGATCCTAGTGTCCAGCGACTAACTTCAATTAATGCAACTTTGCCACCGCTGGAAAAAGCTTAAATCATTTCATTATTAAAGGAGTACATTGATGTCTTTGCTTGGGAGTACCATGAGATGCCCTGTTTGGATCCCAACTTAGTAACACATGCTCTTAATGTGGAACTAGGGGTAAAACTAGTAGTACAGCCCATGCAGACCATCTATACTGATGTTGAAGCTCAAATTATTCAAGAAGTCCAGAAACTCCTTACAACTGGGTTTATCAAGCCCATCATACACCCAAAGTGGCTTTTTAACATTATCCTGGTCAAGAAAAGAAATGAACAAGTATGATGTTGTGTCGACTTCCGGAATCTTAATAAAACATACCCCAAAGATGAATTTCCACTTCCAAACATGGATATGCTCAATGACTCAACTGTTGGACATGCTATGTTTTCATTCATGGATGGTTTCAGTGGTTACAATCAGATCAAAATGTCATCCAAAGATGTAGCTAAAACAACCTTCCAAACTCCTAGTGGCAACTTTTACTACATTGTCATGCCCTTCAATTTCAAAATTCCAAAGCCACCTATCAAAGGGCTATGACCACAATCTTTCATGATATGATGCATAAAGAAATTGAAGACTATGTGGATGACATTGTTATGAAGTCAAAGACAAGAGAAGATCATCTTGCTATCTTATGAAAAGTCTTTGAAATGTGTCGGCTCTACAAGCTTCGTATGAATCCACTCAGATGTGCCTTTGGAGTCATGACTAGAAAATTTCTAGGATTTCTTATCCATCAAAGAGGCATAGATGTTGATACTAGCAAAGTGCAAGTTGTTGCTACTATAAAGCCACCTACTACACTCACATAGCTCAAAAGTTTTCTTGGTTGACTCTTTGCTAGGTCTCGTTTCCCTCATAACTGTCTCTAAACCATTGCTGAAAAAAAGGAGATCCTTCCACTGGACTTCTAAATGCTAGCAAACATTCTTCTAGTTGCAGCAACCTATGACTAGACTGCCAACCGTATATGCATCCATACTAGGAAAACCACTTAAGCTGTATTTGGCTACCGATGATGAAGCAATTGGGGCACTCATAGCCCAAGATGATCAAGAAGGGATTGAATGACTAGTTTACTATATTAGAAGAAAGTTAAAGGATGCCGAAACCCACTACCAAAGGGCTGAAAGGGTTGTCTTGCTCTAATATATGCTGCCCAGCAGTTGCATCATTATTTGCTAGCTCACACGATATAACTCTTAACAAAATCACACCCGATCCACTCACTCTTGAGGCGTCTAGTTCTTTTTGGAAGGCTAGCACAATGAATCTTGCAATTATTTGAATTTGAGATCATCACAATCACCCCAACAGTTATAAAGGGTCAAACCATCGCTGACTGTCAAATTTTCCTAGAGAAGACAGCTGAAGCATTACTGATGATGTACCTGGCGAGCTGCCATAAATTGCACTGTTGGAAATAGCTAGAGCTGTTTAGACTTTATGTTTTGATGGATCCTCTACCACTTCCGAAGGAGGAGCTAAAATAGTTCTGTCTAAGAATACCAGAGAAACAGTGGCTATGTCATTCAAGCTTGATTTTCCATGCACCAACAATATGGTTGAATATGAAGCATACCTTACGGGCCTAACAGTGGCCCATGAAATGGGTATTAAACATCTTCAAGTAATTGGAGACTCAAATTTGGTTGTTTGCCAAGCTAGAGGAGATTTTGCACTCAAGGAACCATCTTTAGCTCCATATAAAGCTATGGCTCAAAGGTTGGAGGGCTTTTTTGAAGAATTCAACATTGAACACTCTCTAAGGTCTAATAATCACTTTGCTGATGCTCTAGCTACCTTAGGAACAAAAGTTAGCTTTGAGGGTGCAACCACAGATGTCACTATTATGAAAAGGCCTATTCGAGTCATACAAATGCTGAAAGAAGAGTTATTTGATCTGGAATAGACAGATTGGCGGTCATCCCTTAAAGAAACACTATTATCACTCGATGAGAAAGATCATTTGAAAGTGCTCAAAGATTACACCTTGACGGCAGGAGAGCTATATAGAAAACTTCCTGGAGGAGTTCTAGCTAGATGCTTGAGCCCTGATGAGTCCACTAAGTGATTAAGAGAAGTTCATGAAAAATCCTGTGGCTCTAGTGGTTCTGTTAGTTTTTACAGACGCCTCTAGCGGTCAAGATATTACTGGCCAGAAATGACCAAACAGGCTGCCACTATCCAAGAATAATGCACCAGATGTCAAAATACTTTTGATTAGATGGAATCATATGCAATCTTTACCACAAGTGATTGGCATATACCCTTTCTTAAATATCTCATAGAGGGCATTCTGCCCAATAGCCATGAAGAGGCCTACCATTGGAGAAAATTGGCTACTCGTTACTTTGTGGAATGTGGTATTCTTTTCCAGAAGGGATTCAATGGGGAACCTTTGAGATGTCTAGGGACCCTCGAAGCACAATCAGTCATGCAAGAGGTACATGTGGGAAAGTGTGGTGACCATCAAGGCAAAAAGTGACTTCTCCAACAACTACTCAATCTTGGGTATTTTTGGCCCACCATGAAACAAGATGTAATTGAATGTGTGAAGACATGCCACACTTGCCAAGTTCATAGGAATCTCATACACACTCACCCCACCAACCTCCAAAACATGATGACTCCTTGGTCATTCCATACTTGGCGGCTTGATCTAATATGCTCAATCAAACTAGCATCCAAGGGTCCTATTTCGATACTAGTGGCTACTGAGTACTTTACACAGTGGGTTGAAATCATTCCACTAAAGAAGGCTATAGGCCTAGCTATTGCAAACTTCATCTGAGAGCACATAATCTATAGATTAGGCATTCCTTACAAGATTGTTACTGACAATGGAACTCCTTTTGTCAACAAAGATGTCTGGAAATTACATGACCATCGCCATATCAAGCACCGTAACTCTACTCTTTATTATCCACAAGGCAATGGTCAAGCGGAAGTTACCAATCGTGTGCTATTGAGAATCCTCAGCAAGATGGTACATGAATATGAGGGTGGTTGGATAGAACACCTGTTGGAAACCCTATAGACATACTGAAGCTTAAGCAAAACAGCCACCGGACTATCACCATTCTCTCTTGTATATGGTACCGAGGCTTTATCTCCAATTGAGCTATTAGTTCCTACCCCAAGGTCGTTCATGGCCAAAAAGCAAATATGGATGCTGCCACTTGTTTAGAAATCAAAACCATGGGCCTTGAAACCTTTGAGGAGACACAAAATCTTACTTATAACCGCACCCAGTGGTACTAGCAGCAGATGGCCAACGCTTACAACAAGGCCATGAAATCCAGGGCTTTTGTCAAACGACAAATGGTTCTAAAGGTAGCAGATCAAGTAAAAAGGAATCTCTCAACACCCTCCAAGTTTGCCCCAAGTTGGGAAGGGTCTTATCTTATAAGGGAAGCTAGTGACAGCGGTTATTATTATCTAGCTACAACAGAAGGTGAAAGTCTCACGGGACCTATTAATGGCAAATGGCTTAAGTTGTACTATGCTTAGCTCAAGTCTCAAGTATGTACAAAGTAACTCTCCTTGTTCAATCCTAAACTACAACTATGTGAATAAGATGTAAGCATTGCCTTTTGCCTTAAATATGAATCTCTTATATTTACAAGCACTCTAATATTACTTTCCATACATAAACATGCATACTTTGAACTATGAATAAAGAACAGGAATTATAAAAGATCCAAATTAAGGAAGAGCCATGAAGAGAGACTCGCCTTGCTTATAGAACACAGCTTGGTTGAAATTTAACCAGCCCCTCAGTGCCTACCTAACATGATTCAATGATAATCGAAGGGAATCAAAGTATTCAATAGTTCATAGGTAATCACATCTTAAAAATAAAAATATTTTGAAAATATTGTTTGAAAAAAGTTTTTGAAAGAGATTAGAAAGTAGTTTCTACCCTAATGAGATAAAGAGTGGTTTTGAAAAGCTAAAAACGTGCTCAATGATGTGTGTGCAGAAAGCTCAAAGTTAGAAAAGAGTTTTGGAAGAGTTTAGGTGAAAAATCCAGTCTCTCTAGCTAAGGTTTGAGTTTAGAGGATTAAGATTGTATTTATAGGTTTAAACTAGGGTTTTTTCACTCATTTAGAGGGTTTTGAATGTCCCAAAGGGTCTAGGGGTCGGGGCTCATCAAAGAGGGAGGTTTTGGGCTCTAAAAAAATGAAGTTATGGGCTTCTGGAAATCGGCCCACATACGCAGGTTTGGGGATGCACAAGCATGCATGCTCCCCATGCACACATGCATCCCTAGAAACCCTAGTTTTGATAGTTTTGATGGCCCAACTTCAAACAGCCATAACTCACTCAATGTAAATATAAATTAGGAAAACTTTATGTTCAAATTGAAGCCCAGGATGTTTACTTTCCAATAAAACCAACCTCACTCAAAATATCTTTGTGGATCAAAAGTTGTGGTCACAATAGTGAGCAAATGTTATTTTTCAACATTGTTTTCAAAGTGATTTAAGCACTTTTGAGTTGTGATTACTTCCAAACTATCAAAATAACTTCAATTACCTTTTATGGACATGTCAAGCTCATCATTAGAACTAGAGACTAAAATTTATTAATTGCTACAAAATGTGGTGTCTATAGAGGGCACGACTTCCTAGGTGCAAGGAAAAAGGGTAAGGATGCCAGCAAGAAGATGCAAGCCCAAAAAGGGCAATGTTTAGTAGATTACAAGGCCTAGCCTCTCTGAGTGGTTTCTTCTCTCTCTCTCTCTCTCTCTCTCTCTCTCTCTCTTAGCCTTTTCTCTAGAACCATGTACTAGGGTTTCCTTTCCATTTATCCTTTATCTTTCCCACACTTTGCTTGGGCAGCGTTCCTTGAGTATGGCAATGTCTGATTTACATTTCTTGTGCCTTGTTGGGCCATACCCTTGGAACGTTGGCAATGTTTGCTTTACCTTTTCCACTCTATGTGATAGCATTATGCATGATGTATGTATATCTATATAGCATTACTCTTTTAAAAAAGAATCAAAAAATGGTTGGATTTATGTTTAATAATAAGATATAATAAAATAAGTATATTAAATAGGAACATTGTGTTTTTTTTTTTTTTAGAAAGTGATTTGATAGAATTTATTTTCTTTGGTAGTTTTTTAATATTTTATATCTACTATTCCAATGTTTGACGCCATCACATGAGTAGGTTTTATTTTATGTTTTTACTATTATTCCATCTTTTACCCATTTATGATTTTTAAAGTTATGTATAGGCTTTTCCACGGGTCCGGTCGAATGGGGTCAATTTTGGACCCAACTTGGAACCGATCCACTAGCGTCGAATGGAAGGTGGAGGGACTTGAAACTAACTATCAACATTAATTGGTCAAGTCAATTTCAAGTTTGGGTGAAGGTCGCTGGAATCTGTAAAAACCACCGAAATCTTCAAAAAATTCATATAATTCTGCAAAAATTCTCCGAAATTTGTTGGGATTTGGGTGGATTTGGCTAAATCTCACCAGATCAAGTCGACATCTCGCTGGATCTCCCCAAAACATAACTTGATCTTGCTAGATTTAACCAAATTTCTTATATAGCATTAGTCAGATTAAGTGGCTCGAGTTTTGGAGAAGAAAACCTGTCACTCGACCCACCCGTGTCAGTTCTTGAAGGCGGATACTTGCACCACCGACCGCCATGAGCTTCAGTTCGGGCTGGAAATAGGTCACATTGGGCAGTTTGGTTGGGTTTTAAAGTGGTGGTCAGGTCTGGACAGCCCTAGCTACGTATTTAACAATTTGAATTTTACGACTCCCGTAACAAACGGCTATTGTACTTTTAGTTTAGGAAAAACGCGTTTACTTCTTTACCAATGGAAACAAAACGTTGGACGAAAGTTTAATTCAATGTTATAAATGTACTATACATCTACAAAACATGTATTTCCTAACTAAATAATCAATATTAACTTTGTTAAGGACAATTTAGATCTAATTACTTGTCCCAAAAAAAAAATCTAGGCTTTGTTTATTTTGTTGTAAATGTTTTCTACATTTTATTATGTTTGTTTTATTATAAAATTTGGTCAAACTTGAAAGTGTTTCTACTGACTATAAAGTCTTTTGTAAAAAATGTTGTAAAACATTTTATCTTTAAAATTTTGGTAAAACATTTTACAAAAACACATAGTAGCTTACCCCTCCCATCAAGTGGCTAGGTGGCCAGTTCGGTATCAACGATTCGGTTGCTAGAGCCTCCAGTCCAATGGCAACAGTTCAGCCACTAGCAACTGAGCCATTGATTTTAGTAATTTTTGTTTGAAAAAAAATTTTAAATTTCACATCACGCACCTAAAAATATTTACATCTTTTTTTTTATAAGAGATTAAGTTATGTAAGGATGTGGTGTAAAATTTATGTTTTGCCCCTCTAATTCCAACATATTATATCATCTTATCATATATTTAAGAATAAGCACAACTACACTCAATTAATTCTGATATCTATATATAAATCCAACCAAATTGGGAGTTTATTAAGATATTATTAGGTATAGTAAGATGTATTGAATTAAAGTAAAACTAGTCGCAAATCCATGCAGTGTGTGGGAATATACAATTATTTTGTAACGTGGTATAATATATGATTTATTCTATAAACTCTTTTTGTGTCATTTCTTTCTCTATCTTTCTGCTCTCTCTCTGCAAGCATTGCTTCAAATCCATTCTCATTCATCTCTACTTGCACATAAGGCAACCCTTTAGAATTACGTTTTGCACTAAAGGCATTGGAGGAGGATCCTATTTATACCTAGTAGTGTCATACCATCCATGAGGGGATTGTGTAGAGGAGATTGAAAGATACTTGTCTCATCAATGGTCTCTTTCACATTTTAGGGAGATGAGTAGGTTGTTAGGTAAGGAGCAATGTTCAAACCAATCATTTAGTAATAAATGCAGTCATTGGTAGGTGGGAACATCCATTTAATGCGATAGTGACTGTTGCTAGATCTAGGTGCTACTTTCTCTAGTTTGTCGGTTGTACTTTTTGCAGGACTTCGGATATCCGCTAGTTCTTGCACAGTTTGCTCGTATCATTGGTCATAGGCCTTTGGATATCCATTAGTTCTTCCACAGTTTGCTCATATCATTGGTCATAGGCTGAGGTTATGATTTTCCTCGGCCATGTACCGATTTGGAATGGGGATTATTGTTGGGCTGGGCTCTGTGGCCCAATGAGAGCTTCGACCTCACGTTCTTTATTCCATTCCCTTGGGCTTTCGGCCCATGGGTTTTTTTGCAAATAGGCCCCCCTACACAGAGATATTGCTCGAGTAAATGCTGATTGTTTCTTATACTCCTTTTCTTGGACAATAGTAAGAACTGAATTCCAAATCCTTACCATCTTTCACCATTGCACCAGGATAGCCATGGTCTTTTTTTCCATTTACTGATACAGAAACTACGTTTTGGAACATGTACTGCACTATTGTAGCTTTTTTTCACTGCACACTCCCTCCGCTTTGCCCTAAACTCTGCATTTGCTTTTAGATACTTGTACGTTTGTTTGCTCCATTACAGACTTGGTGCTCTTGTGATCGGCTGGGTTTCTGGTTCTCTTGTGGTCCTCATTATTCCTGCGCTTTCATTACACACAAAACATGGACTCTTGAACTTTTAACATCACCAGTAGCATACTTATTTTTGTTTTTTGCTTGTACTCTTCTCAAGTAGCATTCTGATTATGCTATCATCATCATTCATTTTGTGTTTTCAGCAAGTTGTGGACAAGAACAATTCCTACAACCCGCCTATATGTGTGCATGGACGTGCATATTTATTTTTCTAAATTTTTTACGTTTCAAGTGCCACACTGCAATTACAAAAAAGGCATAGTTGCCAAGCAAACGATTTCCGGGGGAGAATCATTTTCTTGAAACAGCTTACAAATGTCTGCTGCCCTGACAATTGAATCCATGGAAAAAGAAAGGGCGCATACATAATTCTAGTGCATGGAGAAGTTGGGAGAGATAATTCAGCATTCAAAATAGAACAGTTGTAATTCACTACCTGAGCATTTACCTATAAAGAGGAGTCAGACAGCAACTTTTCCTCTACACCAGACGCCAACTCATGAAGGAAATTTGTTTCTTTGTTATATTTCAGTAACAAAAATCAACTTTAACTCCCCCAAAACAAAGGGTTAAGGCTGTGGCAGTTTAACCAGGTTTCAAAGATCACTTAGAAGCCTGTGAGCTCCTAGAGCACTATAATTTCACAGGGAATTAATATACATCATTTGGTTGAAAACTATATTGGTGTTTCCTGACAAGGACATTAGAATCTTAGGCGGTCCAATCTTCATCACTTCCCTCAGCATCCTAAACAAGATAATAATGAATGAAATTAGCAAGATCAGCAAACTATATAAATTCACACATTCTTCAAAAGACTAGTAGTAACACTGTTGCAGCGTCAATGGCTATCACAGTAACAGTTCAAGTTCAGTGCCAAAAATCAGTTATCACAACCTGGCTTCAAACAACAATATATCAGCAATGACTGAAATTTGATATATAGTTGTTTACCATTGACATTGAGACCAAATGTTAGCAAATGCAATAAGATATATATATTTTTCATTTGAAAATCACCTGTGAAGAGCTTGAGAATTGTTCAATTTCATCATCTTTAATCTGCAAGGTTCATGAATTCAAAGGTTAGCAAAGAAGCAAATCACTTGATTGAACCCAAAAATAAATAAAAAAGGACCTAAGGAAACCCATATCTTAAGCTCTTATAATAGAAAAATCTGACCCTTGAAAGCTCTCTATTGCACTCACCACAAATGCACATAACACGTAAAAGACACTGCTTCCAAGCAGCACTGGGTCTCCGCCATGGTTTTAAAAACCGGTACGGTCAAAGAACCGGAATAGAGAGTGGTTCTCAGTTTAATGGTCAGACCGGAGTTGGACTAATAGTCGAACCAATGATGTCATAAATAATTAATTAATAATTATAAAATATAAATAAATAATTTTATAACTAATAATTTTAAATTAAATAATAATAATTATAAAATATAAATAAATAAATAATTTTATAACTAATAATTTTAAATTAAATAATAGTAAAACATTAAACCTTAACTTATATATATATATATAGATAGCCAAACTCAAGCCCACTACAAAAAGTATTTTAGTTATTCTTTTATTTTGCAAATAACAAAAGTCACCGGTGAGTAGCAATATCATTGCCCACTTGATATTTCTTTCCCACCACATATCCTACCTTTACACATTGATACTCCACCCACCACACATTTTGAAATCTTACATCCACACCTTGGTTAATTAAAAGCTCTGTACTTCTAGTTTCTTCTTTCACTTTTTTCTAATTTTTCATCGGCCTTCAATACTCTCTCTCTCTCTCTCGTCAATATACGTGCATCAGTGCATGTGCAAGTCAGCAAGAGCAGCAGCAAAGCTCTTAAACTGAAGTGGACAGATTGCACCTGCATCTCTTTGGTTTGGGCTTCCTCAGTTCTTCCTCAACTAAGTTAACTCATAAATAGTAAATCTAATGTTTTTGGTGTCAATGTGGGCGTCTTAGGCTTCAATGTCAAAATCTCTCTTCTTAAATCTGAAGCAAAATCTCTATCTTTTTATTTTTTGTCAAAAACACAGTGGCTGAAGTGTTAATGAACAAAGCAGCTTAAAACCAGTTTAACCGCACCGGTTTCCAGTTAAACTAGCAGTTTTCCGGTTTTCCCTTTTTTTTTTTTTCCTTAATTTCCGGTTTTTAACAATAACTGGACTGGATTAATGTCCAGTTCCCGGCCGAATTGGTCGAACCGGCTGGTCCAGTTTGTTCTTAAAACCATGGTCTCCATTACTAAGTGCCCCACATCAAGAATCCAAAAAGTACATTTCGGACTTGGGCATAATCAAGACAAGCCGGACAAAGCAAACATCAAGATCAAAGCTGGCAGGCAACCAAACCACACAAAAGGAGGATGATCAATTGATGCAAGGGCTATAAACAAACTAAGCCGAGTATTAAAATTTTAGAATTTTTCATTTAATCTTATTTCATGAGTAGAGCTCAAGCTTATCAACAAACTAGATTACATGTTCAAACTTGATTCATTTTCTTATTGAGCAAGCTCGAGTATTCACGAGATACTTGATTAACTTATTATTTTTCCATATAAGTAATCATCAACTTGGTATCAAAGCCCAACCCGATCACCCTTTCAGCAATCCAAAATCAAGATTGACAACCCACACCCACACTCACCATCAGAAAACAAATCAACTGCCAGACATGCCATTACTCAAATACTTACCCCACAAGATTTGCAAACCAACGCAACCCAATTTCTTACCTCACGAGATCTGCAAACTAGAGCCAAAACCAATCCGTACCATATATCCCCTATGGCCACACGAATTCTTCACCCCAAAACCAACAGAGAAACCCACTACTCCCTCCAAGCCCGTGACCCCCATTCGTGCCTCTACTCAGAAACAGAGAACGTAAATTCCACAAAAAAAAAAAAAAAAAAAAAAAAAGCGGTAGGACTAATCTAGGTGGGAAGCCTAGGTTGTCCTACATCACTAAAATTTTTTACATCTTCACAAAGTTAGACTAAAACTTAATAACTAAATTAATATTGAAATTATATTATTTGAGTTGATTAGATAGAATGATTTTGATTTATGAACTTATAAGATTAGATTTACCAACCTTGTATTCACAATAATTAAATATAATTTTTATTATGAAATGAACTATTTGATAAATCACTAGTTTTCCCGAAAGTTTAAACTAATAGGAAATTGTGAATTTAATCATTAACTATAATTCTAATACTTTCCCCACATGAGGATCCAGATTTCTCAATAAATTGGACTCAACACATGATTTTTAACATTTTATACGAGAGGTAAATGGAGACAAAATCGAGTTCAAGATCTCCTGCTTTGTTACCATAATAATTACCAT
>NW_027069568.1:1061667-1082217 GCF_002906115.3 Quercus suber
TTTTTCAGTCCACAACTTCAACCCACTAGATCAAAAACAGAAGAGTTTGAAAGGCAATGATCAGCCGCCGATTCACTACTAGAATCACGCCGTCGAGATCCACGTACGCCAACATGCCATCAACACCGCTCCCACCACACCGCTTCACGCTTCATGGGTTCCACCACTGCGATCTGACTTGCGAGCTCCGATCTCCACCATCGAGCATCGCTGACAGTGAACGCTGATGAGCCATGATTCTCCCATAAGATTAAACAATTAGGAAATTATGAATTTACTTATTTAACTATAATTCTAACACTTTATATTATTAATATATTACAAATAATATTTTAATAACTTATGAACTTATATATACACTTATACAATCAAATATCAAGTTTATATAAGTATTGTTGCTAGCGGTATTTACACGTTCGAGGTAAATTTGTAAAAATATACTAAATCTATTAGTATAAATACTAAGAATCCGTTTGGAAAAAGCTTATTTAGCTGAAACTAAAAAATTTTTGTTGAAAGTACTATAAATAAAATTAAAAGGTAGTGAAATTGTATAATGGAACCCATGAATAGTATCAAAAAGTGCAATGAGACCCATGAATAGTAGTAAAAATAAGCTAAATAAGAAAAAAAGCTGGTTTTTTAAGCTAATACCAAATGCAACCTAAGTATGTGTTAGGTTAAATTAATTAACCCTAAACACACTTCTCAGGACTAACGTGGTATGAGAGCACAAACACCCATTGCCACTACCATTAACACTAGCATCAACCGTCAATGCAGCATTACTCATTGCCAGCGGTATGGTAATAGCAATCCCTAACTCCAACAACCACAGTCACTCCCAAAAGAAAAAGGTCCCCTTCAAGACTTCAACGAGGCTTCTGTTGCCATTAAGAGAGTACCACCACTTGTTTGTACCCAACGTGACTCCAATGAGGTTCCTATAGCCATTCCGAGACCAAACGGTGTCGTCATGACCCAGTTAAGTTACTAAGTCAAAGACCAAACAGTGCTGTCACAACCCAGTTACCAAGTCGACTGGCCCGTATCTCAGTATTTTGCAACCCAAAGACCCAAATCTTTGTGTATAGGCCAGAAATTTAGCTCTTGTGAATTCACTGCCAATAGCTGGTGACCCACCATAGCCGCCTGTTTTGTGTTAATTTGGTATTTTTGTGTATATCAAGCTTCAATATGTTGTTTGTTTCTGCGGTTATGTAATTGTAGGCTTGTAGCAGTGTGGTACAGGTTGCTGCATTTGCAATCCATTTCTTGGGTGGTTCATGTTTGCTATCTTGATGGCCAAATGGTATAATGCTTTATGCTTGGAGTTATGTGATTGGATGGTGTTAGTGACTTGTTGGTGGTTTGTTTGTGGGACAGTAATGCCGGTGGTTTATTCCATTGCTTGGTGCTACGAAGTCCAAAGATGGTAATCCAAACCTAAATTTTTGTTCTCCTGATATGCTTTCCATTAGAGTCTGCCTACGGACACACCTAAACCCACACACAATTTCACAACATACTCAGATGTGAACTTATGATTGGATTTCACTACTTACACATGGGACCACTATTGCTAAAACAAAAATTTAAGTGCCCCAATCACAAGGTGACACTAAAGTGTATTGTGGATTTGGGTGTGTACTTTGATGTGTCTCTAGACTTACCCCTTGAATCTCTGCCTCTTTTGTAATATGCAAGTAATATGTCCTTCCCTCCTCCATAGAGAATTCAAACGATTTTGATTTGATTAAAAAAAAAAAATCCAAAATTTCATTAGAAAACCTGAAAGTAGAATGCAAACTGAAAACTAAGAAAAACTGAAAAAGACTAAGAAAATCTATGGCTAATTCGAGGTAGCCAGGCCTCATTTATGACTAATTCAAGGTAGCCAAGCCTTAAAAAGAGAAAATTTTCATGGTCTCAAAGTTCACCTAATGGTCCAATAAAACAACAAACTGCAAATTATTAATGTATAAGCAGAAACAATGGCACTAGGAAAAAATAATTTAAGAGTATATGTAAAGAACTCAATCTTTACCTAGGAAGCACCTTCACAAATATAGGTGCAAGTGCGGGTGTGGGTGCAATGCGGCGACACAGCAATTTTTGAAAGAGTAGGACACAGGTGCAGTAGGGATACGTTTATTAATTAATTGATTAATTATATGTGTGTATGTGTATGCATGTGTGTGTGTATAATTTCAACGCTTACAAAATTTGTTTTATAACAAATATATTATTCGTTTTAAAGTAATTGTTAAAAATTATTTTAAACCCGTATATGTGCGCGTGTGTGTCTATTGTCTATCTAAATAATGAAAAAAGAATTGTAAAAGAATATAATTACTTAGCTTGATAGGGTTTTAATTCCTAAAGGACCAATTTGAAAAGAAGCACATGTGGTTGGTGGAGAAGATAAATGCAAAATAAAGATAAACATACACAGTACACACCCACGGACAAAACAGGTGAAAAGGGCAAGAGGAAAATCCTTAAGAGAAACGGATCTGGCCTAAGGAAGAAGAAGAAGAAGAAGAGATCAAAGGAGGAAGAAGAGGGAGGAGATCGTGTGAAAGGAAGAAGATGGAGGAGATCACCTGAGAAGAAGAAGACAAGGGAGGAGATCAGTGTGAGAAGAAGAAGAAGAGGAGGAGGGAGGAGATCGATCGGCATGAGAGCACTGAGAGGTTCAGGTTTTCATCTTTTTCTTCTTCTTTTTTCCTCTGAGACTGTATCCCGCCATGTCCCAGTTCAACCACATCCTGCATCACATACGAGTCTAACACGGGTACAACTACCATTTAGCTGCACCTGTGCAACCCAGATCTTTACCAATCCATCTCCTCTGATATTAAAACGATGAAGAAACAAAGAGATTGTATGCACGTCAATCACTCTCCCTAACTTACCTACAGCCTTTGATCTTGTGAAATCACAAATTTGGGTTGTAAAGACATCCCTTTGAGTGAATCTTTTGGTAGACTTAAGCCCCGTTATCTGATTCTAGTACTATTGCATTACCCTCTAGTGATAAATATGCCTTTTTCACCTCTATGAATGGTAGAGGTTGTTGTGGCATCTATGGAGATCAAGATAATGGAGGTTGTGAGAAAAGGGGAGGAGGTCATGGTAAAGGGCATGGCCCTCGTAAATGTACATATTTTCATAGTGAGAATCAAATGGTAGACATTTGTTGGGATCCTCGTTGGAAACCTATTGCACATCAAATTAGTTTCCAGAAAGAGGAGAATGTTTCACAACCCTTTCGACCAAGGGAGTCAATTATGCACCTAAGGCCATTTTGGTTTGGTCAGGGGAATGATTTGTTTTGGTATATGTCATTAGTAGTGTACCGTTTCAAGATTACAACTACATGTGTGTGTTTATAAACATATAATTCAAAATACAAATTTTATGAGCTCAAATATTAACCAAAGCACATTAACCCAATGTATTAGCTTAAATATCATGTTTTATAACATTTTCTTTATAATGATATTTTTAATTATTTTTTATTGTACTAGCCAAAACATCAATAGCGGCTAAAACACTCGAAAAATCTCTAGTACAACCAATTCAACCCACAATTTCATTTGGTACTTTTTAGAGGAGTACTGGCACCGGTTTAGTGGCCAGTACAATACTAATTGCCGGTACAACGAGTACCAATATGGTATTGACTACCTTGATTTCAACTGGCAAAGTGGTGTCCATTCCTAAGGAAGGGTATCGTCGCCTTGTGTCTCTATGATCTCAATCTACTACATCCTCTCCTACTATTACTCACTCTTAGACACATCCTCCCACCGTCACTTAAGATCCCTAGGCCATTAATTCTAGAGCAACTAATAATATGACTAGTAATCCAGGTTTGCTCTCTGATCTAAAGACACCTTCTAATCTTACCCCTACTCTTTCCTTGTCTTCAATGCTATATGATATGTTCCTTGGCTTCCACTTAGTCTAGTGTCTATTAGCAAACTTACCAAAGCTCTTAATTGTGTTGCAATATTCTTACCTCATATTGCACTTTTGAAGATCTCCAAAAGGGAGGGAAGATTGGTGGCAGACATGAGTCTAACAATCTTTACTATCAAGATTTTCATGATTCACCTCATTTAGTGTCCCTTCAATCATCAATCTCACCTTTTCGGCATCATTGACATCTTGGCCATCCCTCTCTTTAGAGCTTGAACTTTTTGGCCTCATCATGTCATTAAATTGAGTCCATACAATGTGAAGCATGTCAATTAAGTAAGCACCATTGATGCCTTTTGTGTCTAGACATGAGAGTCGAGTCAGCAGTCCTTTTCACCTAGTTTATTCAGATATTTGGGATCCCATAAAAGTCCCTTCATATTTGGGTTTAGGTATTTTTTCGTGTTTGTTGACGATTTCTCTCAAGTCACTTACATTTACCTTATGAACGAAAGGTTAGAATTGTATTAAATTTTTATATCATTTTACATGTAAATATAGACTCAATTTTGATGCTTTCATTTGTGTTTTTAGATTTAATAATGCTCGTGAATATTTTCATATTGCTTTAACTCAATTCCTTGATGACCATTAGCCTTCTTGTGCCCATACCCCACAACAAAATGGTATGGCGGAACATAAATTGAGACATTTGTTGGAAGTCAAAAGAGCACTCTTATTTCATTAGTATTCTTAAAGCCTATAGGAGTGATGCTATTCTGACAGCCTGTTATCTTATCAAAACATCAAATTCCGAATTTCCAAAATGAAATCCTAGATCATGAATAACTCTGAATTCAACCAAGCTCTACTAAGTAAATGGTTGTGGAGGTACAGTATGAAGACAAGTCAACTTTGGCGACAGGTTATTGAGATCAAGTATGGGAATATTTAGGGAGGGTGGTGTACAAAAGAAGTAACAACTACTTACGATGTTAGTCTTTGAAGAACCATAAGACAACAATGGCTTGCTTTCTTTAAATCCATCATCCTCAAAGTTGGCAATGGTAATAGAATTAAATTTTGGCATCATTGGTGGTGTGGGGATTGTACCCTTCAGGAGGCATTTCCGGAACTCTACAACTTTAGTTGTAACAAGGATTCCTATCTTGCGGATGTCATGTCTTTTCCTAACCAGAGACTTCACTGGGATCTTTGATTCTATAGAGAGCCCTAAGATTGGGAGATGGAACAATTTGATATTTTTTGGAACCTTATTCATTCTATGACTTTTACTGGTGAGGGGCATGACAAACTTTGTTGGAAGTCGACAAAGAATAAGGGCTTTAAGGTTAGTGAATACTACATCCCTCTTTTCGACCCCTAACACTCTTTTTCCTTAGAAACCTATGTGGCGCTCAAAGATCCCTCCTAGAGTTGCTTTCTTTTTCATGGACTGTCACCTTAGGCAAGATAATTGACTCTTGATAGATTATGGAATAAGGGTATCCTTGTCATGGATTGGTGTTATATGTGTAAAAGATGTGGGGAATCAGTAAACCATCTTCTTCTTCATTGTCCCTTTGCTTTTGAGCTATGGTCTATGGTTTGGGTCCTTTTTGGTGTGATCTGGGTTATGCCTCAGAGTGTAGCAAATTTATTCGCATCTTGGCAGGGCTCATTTGGTAGACATCGCAACATAGACTTGTGTAGGGCCATCCCTCATTATGTATTATGGTGTTATGTATTATGGTGTCTTTGGCGGGAAAGGAACATTAGATGCTTCGAGGGAATGGAACAGTCAATTCTTGAGATTAAATCTCTCCTCCTCCACTCTTTGTTTGATTGGTGTTCTGTTTTTTGTTCTTTTTCATGTTCTAATCTTTTTGTTATGCCTAATCATTGTAATTTATGATCTTGATGTACTCCTATCCATGTACACTCCCAGTGTACCTGGGTCTTTTTTATTAATGATATTTCGTTATTTATAAAATAAAATAAAAAAATAAAAAATAACCCACAAAAGCATAACAAACCCATAATTATTCAAAAGAGGGAAGAAAAAATAAACCATCAATTAAGCATTTGGATTCAAATTCACTAAACCATTTGGGATAAGTGCATCTAAAAAGTATTGGATTGACACTATGTCTTGCACTTCTAGGGGAGATACATCTCAACCATGGGGGGAAGTTGTAGGAGTTGCTGAAGAAGGGGATGAGGGAAAGAAGAGGGGTTAGGGGAGTGAGAGAGACTTTTGTATATATATATATATATATAAAAATAAAAATTTTTCTCTTTTTTTGGGTGAGGTGAAGGGGGGGTTTGCTGAAGAAGGGTGAGGGAGATGAAATCATCATTAGGGAATTTTCATATAAAGGCTTAAAATGACATAACACAGTAAGATAGACGGGTTTTGAACTTGGGACAAGTAATTAGGAAGCCAGCGCCTTCACCACTAAGCTACAACCCTCATTTGTATATGACTCAACTAAATATGTGACTGGAACCAACTTCCACCCTCCTAGTTTAACAAGATAGTAACAAAACAGAAATACGCAAAGCATAAATTTGAACCAAAACTAAAACAATAATACCTCAACTTCCTTTCTCTTTCCCATGATACTTCCTCCTGCAAATTTAGAAACACCAATTCATTAGCTTGCCAAAGTTGACTTATATGCACATCTCGTAATGACACAAATCATGCATAGGAAGCTTCGCAATGAAGCATTGATAAACATATATAGAAATGTAATTTTTTGAAAGACCACAGAATCTGTAAGAGAGAGGCCTGATAATGTTTATTGTATAATCCTAGGTAGTGTTATGATAAATCCTTGCAAGATGAAAATTCAAGCATGAGAGAGTTAGCCATGAAGAATGAGATGGATTCCTTGTTGGAAAATCAGACATGGAAATTGACTAAACTGACAACAGGAAAGAAGTCTTTGCATAATAAGTGGTTATAAAAATAAAGAATGAGCATGATGGAAGCAAGTGCTGCAAGGCCAGATTAGTTGTCAAAGGTTTTCAACAGAAGAAAGGTATTGACTACTCAAAAATATTTTCTTCAATTGTGAAGATGTCAGCAATTAGACTAATACTGGGAATGGTGACTGCAGAGAATCTACATCTTGAGCAATTAGATGTGAACTAAAGACAGCATTCCTTCACGATAATTTGGAGGAAGATATTTACATGTGTCAGCCACAAGGGTTCACTGTTCAGGGACAGGAGGGTCTAGTTTGCAAACCGAAAAAGAGTTCGTATGGATCAAAACAAGCTCCAAGACAATGGTAAAAGAAATTTGACATTTTTATGTGTAGAACTGGGTTCAAGAGATGTGAAGCTAATCATTGTTGCTATATTAAGTTCTTTGACAACTCTTATATCATTTTACTGCAGTATGTGGATGCTTATTGTGGAGCACTGAGGAGATTAATAATCTGAAAAAGCACTGAAGCAGTTGTCAAAACATTTTGCAATGAAAGATTTGGGAGTTGCAAAACAAATCCTTGGTATGAGAATCACTAGAAACAAGACTAATGATATGCTGAAACTTTCATAGACAGAGTGTGTGAAGAAGGTTTTCTAGCAAGTTTAACACGAATAAGTAAAGAACAGTTACTAAAGACAAAGAAGGAAAGGGACCATTGAGAAGGTACCCTATGCCTCGACTATTGGTAGCCTAACGTATGTTATGGTGTGTACAAGGCCAAACGTTGCACATGCAATGGGAGTTGTGACTAGGTACATGAGTAGGCTAGGAAAGCAACATTGGAAGGTAGTCAAGTGAATTCTAAGATATCTATGAGGTTCATTAGATACATGTCTTTGCTTCACATGTGCAAGTTTGAAACTGCAAGGTTTGTGGACGTTGATTTAATAGGTGATATTGACAACAGAAAGAGTACTACTGGGATTGTATTTACTCTGGGTGGTACAACTATATCTTGGGCTTCAAATCTACCAAAGATTGTTGTTATGTCTACTACAGAAGCTGAGTATGTTACAGTAACTAAAGCTACAAAGAAAATGATTTGACTACATAGCTTCTTGGATTAATTGGGTAAGAAGCAGATGATGGGCATTCTACACCATGATAGTTAGAGTGCAATTTTTCTTGCCAAAAATTTGGCTTTTCATTTGAAGTCGAAGCATATACAAATGAGATACCACTTTACCCATTATCTTGTTGAAAATGAACTGCTGATACTTGAGAAGGTTTGTGGATCTAAAAATCTAGTAGATATGTTGACTAAAGGTGTCACCATTGAGAAGCTAAAGCTGCACACAGCTTCAATTGGTCTTCTAGCTTGATGACAAGAGGATGAGTTGTAGTGATGAGGAATTGTGTTTGGAGGTATACAGCTGATGCTGGTGATTGAACTAGTCTCCAAGTTGGAGATTTGTTGGGCTATGTGGAGCTAGTTGTGTTTGATTCAAATTATGACCCAACCTGATATAAAAGTGCTACAATTTTTTAATGAGATTTTTTCCTGGGAAGCACGGACACGAAAAAATTGCCAAAATGTACTAGTTGGACACGTATCCGTCACAAACACAAACGTGTCAAGTACACACTCAAGAAGAAAAAAACATTTTTTAATTCAATTCTTCTATTTTGATGTTGAATGTTGTTTATTTGAGCTCTTTTTTATGGGTGTCTAGTTTATTTGAACTCTTTTGTTCGTACTTTAAATAAAATTTTATTGTCATTAAATTAATTTTATATATATTTCCAAACATTTCATTGTTGTTACATTGTTTTTAAATCCTAAATAAACATAACTTATTCCAAATATAAAATATAAATACCTAAAAATAAATATTTATTAAATAATTGTCTTTCCCTCAACGTATCGTATCCTAGTTTTTCAAGAAATGTCATGTCACCATGCTATGTATCATGTCGTACTACATATCGTATTCATATCCATGCTACATAGAATTTTTTCAGGCTTAGTCGGAAAAAATTTTGGCCCATGTTTAACCAATTGTGAATCATGTGTGCAAGAGTGAAATACCGTTGTTTTTAGATTAAGGTTGGGTGAGTTGTTTTGAGAGAAAAAACTATATTGCCACATCTTGTATTTTTCCCTAAAAATAGTAAAATTATTGCAACTCCGTAGACGTAAGCAAATTGCCAAATCACGTAAATATTGTCTTGTGTGATTGTTTTTTCTTTGACACATATTTTCTCAATTTTTGCATCTCACAAATCCAAATATTTCGTGTATATTCCCAACAAGAGAGAGAAACTTACCAATATCTTTTTCCTTGATAACTTTTTCCTTTTTCCTAGGTCCTTCATCCTGCAAGAACAAGATTTTTATGCCATGTCAGCTTGCACACAAACATAAATCCCACAACAGTCCCACATAAAGTAGTCATTGCTAGGAAGAGAGATTGCTGTACTTGAAATTCAAGAGAGAGGGGGCGAGGGGAATTAAAGGCAAAACCTCTACCTCATTATTCTTCCTTTTTGAATTAGGATGCTGCAACTTCTGGCCGGAAACTGGAGACATCAATAGTTCTTGTTCTGAATTTTCTAATCCCAATAGTCCCATTATAAAAAAGAATTAGAGAAAATTAAAAACCTTTTGAAGATGGAGATTTCCTTGGATTTCTTGGTGCTTTCTGAAAATGGAAAAGCTTTATAAGAAAACTGTAATTCAGAATACCAGTTAGCTATAATTTACTTGGCAGTATAGTTTGAATCATATTTCTCCAATAAGACATTATGTATAAATCTGAGAAAGTAATAATAACATGCAGGATTTTAGTCAAAGTTGACATGCGTTTAGCACTATTCCTTCCCTCCCTCCCTTACTAGATTAATAGGCTACACACGCATCTAGCAGGCCTTGACCAAGATGCATTCTTCTTTGCTTTAAAGTTGTGCCTAGATTACAGATTAATTTGGCCGGCCAAATTAATGTCTTACTGGAATTCTAGGATGCAAAGTGTGTCACCTTCCAATGAAACATACAGGGTTACCTCTAGGAGCTCGCTTCAAATCAAAACCTATTTGGGATGACCTATTTAGGATGGCATCTTAGAAAGAATGTAAAACTCAAGGCCTTGCAGGGTAACACAGGTGTTTCTTTTCCCTGGTTGTATTTGAGGTACAAAGGTGCCACGAAAAAAGTTTGTGTTCTTTGCTTCAACAGCAGCATTAAGGAAAATTCTAACGGTGTACAATATTCAAAATGAAGTCTCCTGATTATTTATTGGTATTGCATGTGTAAGAGGAGTGAGGAATCAATTGAGCACTTGTTGCTTCATTGTCCAGTGGCTACTGATATTTGGTCTTCTATATTTGTTTTGTGTGGGATATCTTGGGAGATGCTTAGGATTGTGATTGAGACGCTGAAGTGTTTGCAAGAAAGATTTCACCAACAGAGTCTCAAAGATTTGGAGGGCTGACCCTCTGTGCATCATGTGGACAATCTGGAAAGAGAGATTTTAAAGGCGAGAATAAAATAATATAGAGAAGTGGAAGTAGAAAAAGAGAAAATAATACATGGGTTACATGTTTCGTCCTAATGGCCTACATCCACGGGGGAAAGCCCTTAGCAGATACATATTTTCTATATAAAGCTCATTGTTACATTGAACCCTAAGCAGGGTATATATAAGAGCTAAGGTTAGCCCTACAAGGGCTTACAATATATTGGGCCTCTTGGGCCATTACATGAACATCAACCCAATATCTTTGACACTCCTCCTCAAGCTGGAGCATACAGTCATATAGGTCCAGCTTGAACACATACTCTCTAATGGAGCATACAGTCCTGGGTACTGGCATACTATTCAATGTATGCACATGATAGTCAAATTGATAGTGGACCCTTCAGAAATGCAAAGGTGCAGTGAGGAATTGGAAAAACCAGCATCTCAACAAAGTTTTTTTATTCTACCAGAATGAAAATAATAAAAAGGAAAAGGAAAAAAATCATGCACTCTCAATTACCAAATTAAAGTCATAAGATCTTACCTCCTCTACTTTCTTAAACAGTGTGGATATAGTAGCCTGAACAAGTGAACCATGATTACTGCCAGACCCGTCCTTAGATGTAGTTGCTGTAGTGGCATTATGAGACAGTCTCTTCGACTTAGACACTGACATAGCAGACCGCTTATTCTGTTCAGGAAATTGACCCCTTTCTACAGCACCCTTATTGTCAATGTCAAGGTTTACAGAGCAGAGATTATCAGTCTGTACTTGCAAATTAAGGGAATCAACATATTGCCCGTGAAAGGAAAGTTTGGCTCAGCTTATATCCTAAAATGGAATGTAAAGCTTTTTAAAGTATCAACCTTTTTGACGTATAGATGTACTTTTACAGAATAAACAAAATAAGTTCATGAAAATGCTAAGAAGAATAAAGTTCTAATGTTCCAGACTTCCAGTTTGGCTGGCATGCAGAGATGTTTAAAAAAGAAGTGCCTTTACAAACATTTACTAATGAAGATGATATAGTCAGGATATTTCCACTAGTATATTTTGTGATTGAAGAATCAACTTCCTCAACTTTTTTTCCTTCCCCTTCTGATACATCAGCATCACTCTCAACAGATTCATCCCCAGCAAAAGCATCTGCAAAACTGAACAATAAAAAGGCTATAGATAAATGGGAAATTGTAATTTTTAAAGGAAATGATTAACTTAACTAGATAGAACATCAAAGCTTAATCAATGAAAATTTTCAAACAATTGGCTCAAAAGCATCGGAAGAAGGATCTCATATTTCAGTTTTGGTGGTTTCCATATGGTCAACAAGCCTTATCATGGAGCTGTAATGAGCCTAGCCGAGCCGAGCTGAGCTGAACTAAAGGAGTTCAAACTTGGTTCATATTTACTTTGCTACTAAGCTCAAACCAAACTTGAACTGAAGGCCAAGCTCAATATTTATGTTCTAGCACGGTTTGTTAATTTCCCAAACAAGCTCTGTTAAATTATTAAGTAAATTAACACCATTTTTTTAAGAAACTTGTGTGTCTAGCTTTCTGGTGCACATTAGCCACCAAAATTTATACTTAAATTTTATTAACTAATTCATTTACACTTTAATACAACAAAAAAGCTTCAAATTTGAGCTCAAGCTTAGTTCATTTAGTTAAATACGACCTAGCACAGATTACCACTTTGTCCGAGACAAGATTCTAAGTGAAGATGTCACTACACCATTTGTGAAGTCTGAAGACCAACTTGCCAATATCTTTACCAAGGCATTATGTAGTGTTTTGGGTCTATATGTTTCAAGTTGGTCTTATATGACACATATGCTCCCGCTTGAGGGGGAGTGTTAAAATAAATAGAATGATGATATTATGGGTTGTACTCTTGGGTTGTATAGGTGGTATTCTACTAGAAGGGTTTAGAAGATTCCAGTGACGATGTGTCCCTACCATCTGTCTCCTTTAAGAATATTCCTTGTCCTATTGTAACCACATTCCTGTATAAGAAATGAATAATAAGAGGGCTGGGAACTAAGAATTTCTAGCACCTCCTTCATGTGCAATATACATCATCTATTAATATTATATACAACAACATTCTAATATCTAAGACTACCCCAACCCCTTCTAATCGTTTTACTATTCGAGCAAGCAAAGGGACAACATAATCAACATTCAACATCTTTTGTGAGGATTAAAAATGAATATCAATTATATTTAACAAAAAGAAGATATATAAGGCAAAATAAGATGGCAAGGCTAGTACTTGAATGTTTTCCCAGCGGTTCTCTGTGAATGTCGAACTGGTGTTGCTTGGATCAAATCCTTTAAATTTTTCTCAGAGTCAGATAAATCAACTTCAAGCTCTTCAGATTTAGGAGACTGTTGTTCTACGTATGTCATTCCGGCAGGCTTATTAATCAAAGATGTGGAACCTGCTCCACCTTTGAAGTCATATTCAATGGGTTGTCCCTGAAAAAATGGAGATTTAAGATGTGGATCATCAAAGGAACTATAAATTCACATCACACAAAAATTCAAAGAGAACCAAACCTCATTAAGATCATTAGGAAAATCGAGGCAAGCTTCTTCGGGGTTCTCATCTTCTGTCCCAATCCACCATGCTTCAGAAAATACAATCTGTGGTGTAGTGGTTTGAGTGTGAATCAGATAGATTACCCATTATCTAAAAAGCTTAATCTATTCTCTATTAGAAAATGATGAATAATTTTATAGCTGAATCTAACATTCCCTCTTTCAATTATTCTATGATAGTATGATAAATATTACGAATTGTCCCAAAAAAAAAAAAAAAAAGCTTAATTAAGCGAGTGAGAGAATGTTTAGAAAGAAAAGACTAACCATATTATCGAAGTAGTCGTCACAGGTGACACTCTTGCCACCTCTAGGGAATTGTAACGTCAGATATCTGTTGTTGGGATATAAAATAGTCCCAAACAATTTCAATCGGCCCTGAAAGTAACAATT
Source organism: Quercus suber (assembly GCF_002906115.3). NCBI lineage: Eukaryota > Viridiplantae > Streptophyta > Magnoliopsida > Fagales > Fagaceae > Quercus > Quercus suber. The sequence goes on from NW_027069568.1 coordinate 1,075,051, forward strand.
GGCTGGCTGATTGTAAAAAATAAAATTGGGAATTGGGAATTGGGAATGAATATCAAAATAAATAAAAACCTTGGGGAAATGGAGGTAGAGAATGGGGTTTTTGGTGGCCAAATCCTTGAGCTCACCGATCTTGCCTCCTTGAGCAGGAAGAGGGGCGAGTAGTCCTGGGAAGGAGAAGAGGAATTTGTTCTTCCGCTGAGACTTCTTGAGAATGTCCTTGCCATGGTGTTTGATTACGACATTCGAAGGCCTCAGCCTCAACGCCGCTTCCACCTTCGCTCGACTATCTGACACTATGATGTCCTTCGCCAATGCCACTCTCTTCAGCCTCTTCCGCTCTGAAAAACCATTTTCACCTTCTTCCTTCGCCATTCGATTCGATGATTTCTTTCTTTTTGCAACGGAATCTTAACCTGATGATTAATTCAATCTCCAAATCTAGAGTCAATTAACAATTGACCAAATGTGGAAATATCGTATGATGAGGAATTTTTTTTGCATTTAGCTTCATTTTTATAATATTTGAGTTAGTTGTCTAGCAACAAAACTATTCAGCAAAGTTTATCCAAAAAAATATATATATTCAGCATAGCCCCGTTTGGTTCAGGATCAGGAGCTTATCAACGTTGCTTTCAGCTTTTAAATAATATTACATGAATTTTTACACACTTTTTCACTTAGATATATTTCAAAAAAAATTTAAACAATGTTATTAGAATAACATTACCAAACGATCCTCTAGCATTTTGAGTTTCTAATACTCGAGTTCCAAGATAAAAAATCAAGTTTTTAAAACTAGAGTTGCTAGTAGTGGTAGCTAATGTGGAAAAAATTCTACGTGAAACTCGAGTTTTTAAAACTTGAATTCCACCGTTTACTTTCCCAACACCTGTGCTGCTTCTTCTTCCCCTGTTCTTCTTTCCTTCAGCTCGTGATTCTTCTTCGTCGAATTTGCATTCTCCAGAGAGGTTTTCAAATCTGGTACTTCTACTTCTACTTCTTCTTCCTCTATTCTACTTCTTCTTCCCTTTCATTTCTAGTTCTTCATCTTCATCGTCATCTTCGTTCCACTTCTTCTCTAGAACTTAAGTCTTTAAGACTCGAGTTCTATGTGGCAAAAACGTCTCCATGTCAACAATCAGAACTCGAGTTATTGAGGCACGATTTTTCCTCCGAACTTGAGCCTCATAGGCTCGAGATGTTATTCTCCTCATTTCTTTTCAAATCTTGCTAACTAACTACATAGTGTGGAAAACTCATACTATTCTGCAAATTACCTCCCTTTGATGAGCGGTTGAAATATTTACATCAAGTGAACCAAACGCGTGTTGCGTCACTTTTAACAAGTTTAGGGTTTATTTTGGATCCACTTATTTTGGTAAAACTGAACATTTTTTTGTTGAAAATACTGTAAAAGTTAGCTAAAATAGTATAGTGATACTCATAAGTAGTACCAAAAAGTGCAGTGAAACCCATAAATAATAGCAATAATAAACTGAATAGTAAAATAAGTTGGCAAAATTAATTATGCCAAACAAACACTTAAGATCTGTTTGAGATCCGCTTATTTTGCTGAAACTGAAAACTTTTTGCTGAAAATACTGTAGATAAATGTAAATATTACAATGGGATCCATGAATAATACCAAAAAGTGTAGTGGGACCTATGAATAGTACCAAAAATTAGCTGAATAATAAAACAATGTTTGGCAAAAATTAAAAAGTCATCTTATTTTACTATTCAGCTTATTTTTGGTACTATTCATGGCCCCACTACACTTTTTGGTACTATTAATGGGTCAAACTATACTATTTCAATTAACTTTTACTTTTATTTATAGTACTTTTAACAAAATGTTTTCAATTTCAGCAAAATAAACGAATCTCAAATAAACCCTAAGTAGATGAGAGAGAGAAATATTGACGAATCTTACGATATATCTATACTCCTATTGAAGGGGTTTTCCCTGTTTGAATTCCTCAATTTTAAAGCCTAAAATACCCTCATCATACTCACTTATAAGTTTTCAACTAACGGGAATAAATATGTAAATTAAAACTCTTATACTTTAAGACCCACAAACTCACGTACACTTTACTAGTTTCTCTCATTCTTCTTCAAATTCTTCTTCTATTTTCAGATTTGGTTTCTAAACAATTTAAGTCAAAGACTCCAACGGCTTTTCAAGTTTTATCTTTTGCAAGTTCTTCTTTCTTTTCTTTTCTTTTGTTTATCATGGACTTTTTTTGAGTTTTTACCTGCCATGATTGCCACGTATTCATAGTTTGAGGAGTACTTATTTTTAGGTTAATGTGAATAGGGATTCAAGGGTGTTTGACAGTTGCTTATTACCTGTGGCTAATTTAGAAATTTAAAAAATGAGAGTTTAAGCTTAAACTGGCTACTTGAGAAAGAATATTGGTGAGGCTATTTCTTTTTGTTTTGGCATGCAATCAAACACGAACCCTTTTTTGGGGGTTTTTTTTTTTTTTTTTTTTTAATTCAGAATATATGCTACTTTTTTTCATTTTCTTTTTATGAGGGGATTATGCTACTTGGTTTGGTTTTTTTTTTTTTTTTTTTTTTTACAGGAATTTATGTTACATTTTATTTTTGAGGAGATTATGCTACTTAATTGGTTTCTTTTGTTTATGTTACATTTTATTTACATTACATTTTCTTTTGTTTCATAAAATTTACATTACATTTCATTTTGTTTCATAAAATTAAAAATGTAATTGGTTTTTTTTTTTTTTTTTTGGTTTTTTTAATCTTTTTTTAAAAAAAAAAAATCACTTTCCTTACTCACATTTTCTTCTCTAAAAAAAATTCTCACGTTTTTTTTTTTTTCAAATCTCTTCTTTATTTTGGGGGAAAAAAAAAGACTCCTACTATAAAACCACTACTATAACTTCTCCATCCATATCTTTAAATTTAACCCTAACTATTTTATCTAAGAAATTGTTGTAAAAAAATTTCTTTTGTAACAAAAACTATATTTATCATTTGTATAATTCTATGTGAATTTCAATTTACATTTTTTTTATATATAATTATTAATTTACTACTCCATTAAAAATGTTACATAACTTTTTCTCAGTTTTAAAGATAGTTGATAAATTTTAAATTTAAGGTCTTATTAACTTTTGTTATGGATGTGTAGTAAGTGGCTAACTTTTAGGATTAAAAAACTAATTTTTTGAATTAAACTATTAGCCTTTTATAAAAAAAAATAAAAAATAAAAATAAAAAAAAGAAGAAGAAAGAGAGAAAAAAAAGGTAGTTGAAAAATTTTAAATTTAAGCTTTTATTTACTTCTTTTATTGATGTGTAGTAAGTGGCTAATTTATAGGATTAAAAAACTACATTTTAGTATCAAACAAAAAAAGATAACTGCCAAAAACAACAACAACAATAACAACACCAAAAATTTTTAAAATTAAAAAAAAAAAATGTGGATGTAGCATCTTGCAGCCTTTCCTTTAACAAATAAATAAATAAAACAACAAAAATTTGAGCCTTTTACAATAAAAGAAAAAAATGTAGATAGTTGCTAAAATTTTAATTTAAGCTCTTTTTATCTTTTTGTTATGGATGTGTAGTACATAGCTAAAATTTAGGATTAAAACACTTTTATATATGTGTAGTAAGTGGCTAAATTATAGGATTGAAAAACTACATTTTAGGATTAAATAAAAATGATAACTGCCAAAAAAGAACAACAACACCACCACCAAAATGACAAAAACGTGGATGCACCATCCTAACTAAATAAATTTAAAAAAAAAAAAAAAAAAAAAAAAAAACAACATTTTATTATCTATATACATGTATAAAAATATATATGCTTATATAAATTTGAGATTGAATTCTATAAGTTTGCAAATAAATTCATAGCATATCAAATTATATTTGTAATTTGTTGACAATATAAATATCTCATTTTTTTTATATAGTAAAGATATGATATTTTTTTAAGTTCATATATGCAAATCATTTAACTCAAATAATTTATTTCAATTATAATTTATTTAATTATTAAGTATTAGTATACATTGTGAAAGAGTAAACAATATATATATATATATGGTGAAAAAATAAATTAATCAAGTATCTTGTAAATAAATTTAAGATCATTTGAACCAAACTTAGACATCTAATATAATTCAATGATGAACTCGAAATTGATTTATATTTAAAAAAATTTAGAAATTAATTTTTAATTTTTAGTACTCTATTTGGATGGACTAATTTTAAAGTCCTAATCTTTTCCCTCGAAGGATTGTTTTCGTGGACTTGAAAAAACCGGTAAGAATAAGAATAGTGAACAAGGAACCTATTAATTGGCTATTCTCTCTTGGAAGAGACATCTTGCTTGTTTTGGACGTTGGAAGTATATTCTCTGCCTAATGGGATCACATAAAAGGCATCTATATATGAGCTCTTGCTTTTAAAAGCATGCCAACGTTTCCACATATCGTACAAGCAATGTCTTCGTCTTATAATTACTACGTGAATAATAATAAATACATGGTTTCTCATTTATGAAAACAAAATTTGATACCTACCAGGAAAAAAAATGGCATATTACTATTTATTTTATCTTCTTTAATCATATTTTTGTATCTTCCTAGTTCCTACTACTACTGATAAGGATTGAATTCAAGATCCATTACTAGCTTTGTTCACTTTACTATGTAGTAAGTGCTAAGACACAATTTACTTATAAGATCGAAAATTCATTCTATTTATATATATATATATATAACAGTATAAAAAAAAAAATCATAACCAATGCAAAAAAAAAAACTACAAAGAACATTCTACTCTTACAAAAAAATAAAAATTCCATTGGTAGATTACAAGTATGTCTTTCCTAAGTTCCAATTCCACAGAGACAGATATTTGTTAGCCTACATATATAACAAATTTGGTAATATGTTGTAAAACATGCATACACACATCATGTCTTATACATTGTTTTGCATAAAGTGTATATGTTTCCATTATGTCAAGTGACTACCTTTCTGCTCTCTCTCTTTTTATTTTATTTTTCTCTCTCTCTCACCAAATGAATACCTTCTTTTTTTTTTTTTTATAGTTTATTTTAAATTTTAGCATCCATTTCACCATCAAATTATAATGAAATTATGTTTTCATAAAATAAAATAAAATAAAAAAATCAAATGGATTAGTAGATCAAATCTGGAAAGAAAAACACACACACATTAAAAATAAAAATCTACTCTCAACATGAAACTAATATTAAAAATAATAATAAATTTGTTAATGAAGACTTGTTTCTTGCTACAGTAAATTGTTACAGAGTTTGAATCCAAGTTCAGGTAGTGCCTCTGAGCAAATAAGCTTTAGGTTATTTGAAAAACAATAGTAAACTAAGTTAGGAGAAGCATGTAGGATTATAGGAATGTCAATGGATTGGATGGAATTTTTTTTTTTCCAAACTCAAAATCCCTAATAAATAATTCTATCCACCAAATTCAATTGATCCTTTGAATTTCTGGAGAAATTATTAGGTCCACCAAGTATACTACTGACGTGGTCTTCCCTGGCCTCCTAGCCAATAAACTACTATTATTTATGCAAATGTGACATCATCTAGTAATTTTTACTTTTTATTCTTTGTGTTAATTAAGAAGCTTACATATACATTTGCATAGATAACATCATCTCATTGATCAGGGAGGACCATATCAGCAGTCCTCCCAATGTAAATAATAATTTCTCAAAATTTTGGCTAACTCTTTTTTACAATATTATGTACGTTTTTTAAAGCCCAAATATATTATTATTATTCAAAAAATGAAAGATTTTGATTTTTTTTATCATCGTTTTCCAATTTTTTCATATAAGCCTTCAAAACCCAACATTTTTCTATGTCATTATTATATATTATATATACATACACATCTTGTTAAACTATTTTAGTTTTTTTATAATAAATTTGTTAACTTTATTAAAAATAGAAGAGATACAAAACATTTTGAATCACAAAGGACTTAATAAAAGATGGAGTTTCCTCTATTAAAGTTACAATTATCAATTCCTTTGGCGTGTTGTGCCAAGATATGAGCTAGTTTGTTTTCTTGTCGTCGAACATGCAACAATTGAGATCTTCTGAACTCTTGCAAACTATTTTGGTTTAAATTATTTTTATTCAATTTATTTGGAATTCAACCAATTGAGCTAGATTCTCAAAAAAAAAAAAATTGAACTAACTGAAACTCATTAAATGTTGAAACTTTATTATTAAACCAAAACATTAATCAGTTTTGGCCTTTTTGATATAGTTGGGGATTGAATTCCAAATATTTTATTTAACTATAAAATATTTTACTAATTGAACTAATTGAAACTCACTAAATATCTTTTGAAAGAGATTAAATTCTATAAGGATATGGTATAAAATTTAAGTTTTACCCATCCAATCCTAACATGCCACATCATTATATTAAAGATTAAAAAATATACATAACAACACACCATTAATTCTAACATTTATTTAAAAATTCAACTTAACTGTGAATTCATTTGATGTTATTAGATGGTATAAAATATAAATTTTACAACTCATCTTTACTAAATTCGGACTCTCCTTGAAAACACAAAAAATTAAAAATTTAAAAAAAAAAATGCCAACGATAAATGGTAGTTACAAGATTGTTGGCAATGCTTAAAAAGTTTTGGGAACAATAAATGGTAGCTATAAATATAATTACTCAAAAAAATTTGGTGGTATTACTTTGATTTCGTTTTTTCACCCTTCCTAAAAATGCAAATTTACTGCTCTCTTAACTAAACACACCCACCCGTTATCAAAATTTTAAAATTTTTTGACATTTAATTGAATATATTTACCTTTTTTTTTAGAATAAATAAACTCCCAATTCCAAATTCCATTCCCAATTGGGTAGCTTTGTGAAGGAGGAAAGAGTGGAGAGACTCCAACGACAGACAAACACAGAGCGAGAGAGAGAGAGAAGCTACAGAATTTCATCTTCACGCAAACTCCTCCAATCTCCTAAGTAACTCTTCCCTCTCTCTGTGTTTATTCGCTCCTTATTTTTGTTTTTTGTTTTTTTATAGATCTCTCCAACTTTCATTCAAACCAAACCAAACCCAAAAAAAAAAAAAAAAAAAAAAATT
>NW_027069568.1:1082451-1095244 GCF_002906115.3 Quercus suber
TTTTTTTTTTTTTTTTGTATTTATTTAATTTTAAATTTAAGTTTGAACAAACCCAGAAGTTTGAGCTGATTGTTGAATCAAAAAGTGTGAAATTGGACTAATATCGTTTGCTTACTTGAAATGTTTCAGAATTTATAAACCCTTTTGTGAATTTTTTTTGGGTTCTGTAATTGCTTCCTAATCCACGTTTCAATGGGTTTTCCAAGTGTGGAACATGTAATTGGGTTGTGTTAGGAACTGTTTGATGAAGTCTTTATAGAAGGAATTGTTTCATAGAGGCTGTTTTCTGAACTAAAGTTTCAATCTTGGCAATCTAAATGTTGTATAATTACTTTGTGTTCATGGGTTCTGGTTAGCTCAATTGAGGAAAGTCTTTTGCTGTCAGATAAGGAACGTGGGATTGAAAATCCCCCTTACACAAAAAAGAAACCCTGTAGCGTCTTGAGCTTATGGTAATTAGCAATTATCATGGAGCAGACACCATAAGTTTCAAATCTATGAAAATCCAAATAATTACTTTGCACTTGCTTATCCAAATTTGAAGTGTGTAAAATTGTAATTATGCGGTTGAATAATGCTTTTTGTTGTTGTTCTTGTTCCAGAACTGCTTTTGCAAAGTTAGTATGATTTTTTTTTAAATTTTTTCCTGTGAGATGAGTAGCGGTGTTTATAATGCTTTTGCTTCAATGGTAATAATAAATGAGTAGAATGATTACCTGTTTCTGGGGTTTGAGGGTCCTGTTGAAACCTATTAACGGATAGAATTGCTGCTTTTTGCAGAACTCCACAAGAGGCATCAACAGGAATCTGAGAATTTGACGATAACAACGCAACCTTTCAGAACTTTGAAGTTCTTTGTATTGGCTGTTATTCAATATATTAAGAGCTCGATATCGTATTTGTTGGCAAAAGGAGGATGGCTAATGCTTTTAAGCACCGTGGCAATTGCTATTGGAATTCTTGTTGTAGCAATTGATGGCCCTCATGAGAAGGTATTTTGCTTTGTGAATTCTCATTGTGGCTTCAATTTTCAGTAGCAAGTTAATGTTATGTATGGACTGCAGAATCTCTGTAAATGTAGTTCAGAATTTTTACTACTCATATTTCTGTCAGTCGTGTGCATTTGAATTAGCTCTTTGCTTATTTGCTGAAAGTGGGCAAAATCACAATTGAACATAGAAAAAGTGAGGCTTTTATAAAGTTGTACATAAGCAAATAAATTAAAGAGTTCAAAGAAAAAAGCTGGACTGTTCCATATTGTGATGCAAATGTTGACTTCCCAACTCCATCGTGCATGTGTAATTAGTTCGAATGACTCGTTAACACCCTAGAGTTCTGTGCATATAATGAATTTGTTTATTTCAGCAGTTTGAAACTGCAATTTTTCAAAGTACAACCTCTTAAAACCTTACTTTCTTCTAGGTACAATTATCCACCAAATTTTCAAAAAGCTGAAAACTAAGTTGTATTAAATTTGTACGATGTCATTCTCTAAAAAATAATCATAACTTTTTATTGGAAATCAATTTCCTTGTGCCATTTTCATTAATGCTATGGTTGTTCATGAGGTTGTGGACAAACTGTTATAAGTGTAAAGCTCTTTACTTTCCTACTATTAGGATGATAAGTCTGTGCCAATTTTATTTTAGCCTTTGATTGTGAATTTTTGAGTTTTTATTTGATTTCTGACATTTCTCTTATTATTTTGACTCTTGGATAAAATGGTGTTCGTGCAATGTTTCTGCAGCATGTTGAGGAGATTTCGAGATATTTCCGGTTTGGACTATGGTGGGTGGCTCTTGGAGTTGCATCTTCAATTGGTCTTGGTAAGTAATTTTTTTGTGCATATAGATAATTCATTTTAGTGGCTGGATCAGTTTTTTTGTGCTCATGTAAATAACTGATTTTTTTTTTTTTGGTTTGATATGGCTATAATGTTTTGGGCTAGGAAAATAATAAGTTTCTCTTTTATATTTGTTTGAAGCATGTAGATAGTATATTCTGATAAAAAGCACTTTTGTTTATTCAAACATCTCTATTTTGAATGTTCAACCAAACCAGCATAGTTTGTGTACTATATCAGCACTGGTATTGTAAAATCAACCTTTATTCCACTTGTTTTTCTTCAGGATCTGGTTTGCATACTTTTGTCCTTTATCTAGGCCCCCACATTGCTTTTTTCACGATAAAAGCAATGCAGTGTGGCCGAGTGGATTTAAAAAGTGCTCCGTATGATACAATTCAGTTGGAAAGAGGTCCATCATGGCTTGATAAGGATTGCTCTGAATTTGGGCCCCCATTGTTCCAGTTATTAGATGGTTTGCGGGTTCCGCTTAGCAGCATATTGCCTCAGGTTCAGATTGAGGCTATTCTTTGGGGTGTTGGGACTGCTATTGGAGAGCTTCCTCCATACTTCATCTCAAGGGCAGGTATGAGGACTATAGTTTTTCTTTTATATTTCCTATTTAAGTAATACTTCCGGGACTAGTTTTAGTTTTTGTGGGTAGGACCTCATTTCAGGAAGTGAGTTGTAGCTCAAATGATTCAAATATTGATAATGAACTGAAACCTGAGAAAAAAGTGCTCACCACATATATTTTCCATGATCCTTTGTTAAAATGTTTCTTTTGTGATGTTAAATTTTTTGAGATGACTGAAGTTTTCATTTAGGACATAAATCATTTGCCCAAGGTATATGATAAGGAATTGAACATTGTCAACAACTTGCATTTGTCCCATTATGGAGAAATGAACAAATATACAATATGGATGCAATTCATTTAGTCCCAAAATTTGGGTGAAGAAACTGACTTACTTCAACAAGTATGCTTTATGCTGGTTCATAACATCTGGAAGTTTAATGCATTTGACGGTAGGGGCAAACTCAACATGTTTACTAGGGTCTATGTAATGTACAATATGGATGATCTTATTCCATGCTATGAAGTTTAATTTAAGCTTGCTTGTTGCCAACTCTAATTGATGACATATGGTTAGAGTTGGAAATATACCCCATATGGAGGGTGATAGCTTATGAATATGTATTTTATATTAGATAATCCATATGGTTGTCACTACCAATTGCAAAAAGAGGTAATTGTGTGTTTCTGTCATGTAATTATTTTACATTATCAGCAACTCTTTGAAGCATCCTATATAAAGTTCTGATGTTTGCTGCTTTGTAGTTTGTAATACATGTTTCCTCTAGAGCCTATGAGCTCTAGCTCAAATGGCACATGTTTTATCTGGATATTTATGCATCTCAATTGGAAATTATTATATTTTAAAGAAATTAATTTGGTGAGAGCTTGAATATGCATGATCAATGTTCAGCTGGACCTTTTATGGATCCTTGCTGATTTTCAAGTAGTAGGTATTAGTGAATGCCAGTTATAGATCTTTTACCTGAATTAGATGCTTTCATGTTACTTTGATTTGGCATGTTTCCACCCTTTATTTTGTTAAGGATTGGCATTGATAGTCTTACTTTATTCTTCTGATTAATGATTTCATTCTGCTCCTATACTCATCTGCCACTTTACACAGCAAGCGAGTCTGGTAAACAATTGGATGCAGCGAGTGAGTCAAGCAAATTGGATGCCCCCTCATCTGAAGGAAAAGGATTCATTGCTACTCGCCTAAATCAAATCAAGCACTGGCTTTTATCACATTCCCAACACTTGAATTTCTTTACAATTTTAGTGCTTGCTTCGGTTAGTTTGGACCTACTCTGATTTTATCACTTGATTACTCTTTAATAAAATAGGCTTGTTTGAATCTTTTTGACACTGTATTTGTATACATGTTCTCTGACACTCCACTTGAGCAAAAGTTATTGATTGTTTCTCTTGATCACTTTATTAGCGATGCAGGATAAAACCAAAACGATGCATCAATAGAATTAAAGAACATAGAAATAGAGGATAGATAACCTAGAAGTTAGCACCTAGGCTAGTTTGGAATCTGCACCAAGTAAGAGAGAACAAAACCTCATGGAGTCAGCACCTAGGGTTGGTTGGAGTCAGCACTAGACAATTGGAAGGAAAAATTCCAAGAGAAGTTTTATTAAACAATGAAACTGTAATCTTCTCCAGTGCATAGCATACTTATAAGTTATAACTACTAAAACTAAACCCTAATTCTAATTGACTTTGGAAACCTAATTCTAAATGACTTGGGAATTGAATTACCTCTTTCTCTCTTAGTGAAGATCCCTTAAAGAATCATGAAAAGAATACACACACACACACACACACACACACACATTTGAAGATCCCTTGTGAATCTAAATATGTAAACCCCTTGATATCTCTAAAGCCAGAATCTGTACTGTATGTGTCCATGCTGATAATTTCTGAAATTTTGTATATGAATTTGACTTTCTTCCAAATTTCCTTGGAAACTGTATTTGCTTGTTATTTTATAATATCACGTTTGCTATTTGCTTATTTTTGTTGGTTCTCATGTCTGATTCTGAGAATTCCGGTTCTCCGGTAATTTTTGTGTGATGTTCATTCTTTGAAAGCAAAATTATTGTTTTCTATCATGTAAGTTGTCAATTAACTCAAGTATTTTTCAGATTCCAAATCCTCTATTTGACCTTGCTGGCATTATGTGTGGACAATTTGGGATTCCATTTTGGGAATTTTTTCTTGCAACATTGATTGGAAAGGCAATTATTAAAACTCACATACAGGTTCAAGAATTCTCACTTTCTTCAGATATCATTCTTAGTTGTTCTAGTTTGTAATTTGTTTATTTCTTCCTCACCAAGTATGTTTTTCATATCAATTATAACATTATATAGTCAGACAGACTACCATTTAAAATTGGGGAAAAAAAATCGATTTATGTGAATGGACTGCAACAGGGGAAAATGATGAGTACAAAACTTTAGCAGTCTCTACAAAGCCAGCTAGAGGGGTTAATCTCATAAGCCGTAATTTGTTTTGGATTCCTATTGGCTCTTTGTTTGATTTCTTTTTTGCCCGCTGCAGACAATTTTCATCATCTCAGTTTGCAATAATCAACTCCTTAACTGGATTGAAAATGAGTTGATATGGATACTGAGCTTTATACCTGGTTTTGCTTCTGTCTTGCCTAACGTTATTGCCAAGCTCAATGCAATGAGAGATAAGTATCTAATAGCATCTGCTCCTGCTACCTCAAATGTCAAGGTATTACATCATGTGAACGAGTTATTTATCTTAATTTTGGCATGGTCTGCACTGTAGAGCATCGCATTACTAATTTTCTTCTAAACCTTCCCAGGTGAAGAAGTGGGATTTCTCAGTTGCCACACTATGGAATACTGTTGTCTGGCTCATGCTCATGAACTTTTTTGTCAAGATTGTGAATTCAACCGCTCAAAGCTATCTGAAGAAACAACAGGAAAAAGAGCTAGCAAAGCAGTCATCTACATAAGCACATTCAAAATGAGCCTGTACTGCTCAATGAAGTAACAGTCGTACTCTCTTACAAGTGATGGAATTTTCAGCAAAAGCTACCATTGTTGTCACCCAAAACTCTCTGCATTAGTAGTCCCTGTTAGAAGCTTGTATAGGATTATTAACACGATGGNTTTCAATATACTTGTTATATTTGAATTGTCTTGGAGCTTTTCTAATTGTCTCTTTCTCTCACTTTCTTTCTACTTACGTTAGTCGTGTCTATGGCCCCTAAGCATAAATTTGCTCCGTCTCGGAACCCTCTTTGTTTCGGGGCATCATCTTTGTCTGATCCTACTCCCTCTCATCTTCGATTCTATGATAAGGATACTGGTAAGGCCTTCTAGAAGAACTTCTCTCAACGAGGCATTCATTCTGAACGCCAAGTCGTTCTGGTAGACTTCGCCAACACCGACCTTCCCGATGTTATTCACAGTTGGGGATGGAGGTAATTGTGTGACGTCCTAGTCACCTGTCCTTTCGTGCTTATATAGGAGTTTTACTCCAATATGCATGGAATTGATTGTTCAGTACCTCACTTCTTCACTCACGTTCCAGGTATGCACTTTCCTGTCACACCACAACTTGTTGTGGATGTGCTTCGAGTTTCTAGGGTAGAGTTTCCTGACTATCCTAGTTGTGAGTATCTGAGGACTATGTCCAAGAATGAGCTCATGTTTGCTTTCTACGAGCACTCTTGTGATTGGGGTGAGCGTTAGTTTACACCATGTAAGCCCTTTGCTAAAGGTCCTAGATTCATAAACATGGTGATGACCTTCATTCTCCACCCTCTCTCTCATTATAACTCAATCACAGAGCCTCGTGCTCGGTTTTTTTTATCCCTCCTTGAGCATCTTACCGTAGACTTCCCTTGTTATTTTATTCTTTCCATTATAGATGTTCATTTGGATTCGGCATCCTGTGATAAGCTCATCTTTCCTTCCGCTATCACGAGGATTTTACGCCATTTTTTCGTCCCTTTTCCAGTGTCTAACCATTTTTCTTTTATGTGTTCCATAAATGCCGCTACCGTTAAACGTAGCGAGGCACAATTTAGGTCACGACAATCGGATTCAGTAGCTCTTCCCTCCCGTTTAGCTCCATCTCAATCTGCTCCATCCATATCCGCTCCCTCCTTTTCTATAGGCAATGTGACTCTCGGAGACATCATGGCGCAGCTACAGCGCATGGATACTCACTTGATGCACTCATTATTGAGTTGTATCAGGTAAACGTTTGTGTTGGCCGTATTGCATGGCGGTAGGCAACCATGGGTGGTTTTGCTTTTGAGGTTTCTACTTCACCTCCTCTAGTGGCTTCTAATTCTAAGGCTAAAGATAATGGTGGTGATGACGATGATGCTTCTGATGATGATGATGAAGATGCTAGCTCTACTGATGAGATGTCTACTTGAAACTCTACCCTTTGTCACTCGTGACAAAAAGGGGGAGTAGTTTTAGGTTATATGAGAGTAGTCATTCTTAGGGGGAGAGTTAGTATAGGATATTTGGTTAGGGGGAGTGTTTATATGAGGGATGTAGTGAGGATTATTTGTATCTTTTCTTTTCTTTCTGTTATAGATACATTGTTCTTGTACGTTGGGTCTTGTGACCATTGTTGACATACATTGCACTTATTCTCTCTATATGTGGATGTATGTTTTTTTCTCTCACCTACCCTTACATGTGTTATTTCTTTTCTCTCTTCATACACATGCTTCTTATTACTTGTATGCAATTTATTATTTCTGTTTCACACTAAGATGCCTTGATGAGTTTTGTTTACAGTGTTTCAAAAATACAGGTTGTCAAAGTCTACTTGCCACAAACTCTCTTCATGCAAAATTTTTCAAGAGTTTGTGTTAGGATAGATTTTATTGTATTCAACAAGTGAATATGAGTTGAGTGATTTATGACATCTCTCATATGTTCATTTGTTTGTTGTGATTTTGTCACGAATTGCCAAAGGGCGAGATTGTTAGGACATATGTGTTTCACTTGTCAAGAACATATGTCATTCTTTTCTGTAATTGGCTAATCCTTTGACAAAATGCACTTTACTTGTAATTGGGTAGATCTAGGTGTTTTTAATACTTCAAGAAACAAGGTTTCAAGATCAAGTGTTAAAGCAATTCAAGTCTATCCAAGAAACAAGCTAAATAGTACAAATTCATTAAAACTCGACAGCTACATCTATCGAGTTTAAGAAAGCTGTTTCAGCCTGTGTGCTCAACACCTGCTCAACAGCTTCCATTTGTCGAGGTTTAAGAATTTCAGAATTCTGATATGATTTTCTTGAGATTCGTGAATGTGTCTTTGGGCCTTCTTTTCTCCTAACCCTAGACATATAAAATGATTATTTTAAGGGCCATCAAAGAGTTCACAAGTTGCACAAGTAATGAGCAAAGTTTGTCCAAGCAAATTATGACTAGAGACGAAGTTCTGCCCTAGTTCATCATTCTTGAAGAAGTTGCTTTGTATGTGCATCATAGGGTTTTGTAATCAAGCATCTTCTTGATTTTCATCATATGGATGAACGGAAGAACTTTGCGGCCAACAATCTTCTCTAGTTGGCGATTGAAGTCGCGTATTGGGATTCACGCAATTGGTTAGTCACGTACTTGGGAGCTGTGCATCAAAAGGAGAAATTGTCACTACAGAACAAGTCCAATTGAGTATTGGGGTAAGGGTTCAACTGTAGGTTGGTATAAGGTACTAGGATTCCTTTACTTGTAATCGCTTGTTGTGATAATAGTGGAATTTCGAAAGTGGTGACCTTAAAATCACCCAGTGGGGTTTTGGCCACGTAGGTTTTCCCCATTCATAAACAAATCACCGTGTCAATTTATTTTCCGTTGCATACTTTAGTTATTGGTGATTTGTTTGTGCTACCACATGCTTTGCATGTTAATTTGATTAATTAATAACTTGGCTAATTAATAAATTAATTTAATCACAAGGGGTCAATACGTTTTTGGCCTATCATATATAATACATATTATAATACCTATACTAAAAGGTGCTTATTGACAGGTCATAATTTTTCATATTAGGTATACCAAAAGGTGTCTATTGAATAAAAATGTGCTTATTGACAAAAAATGTGCCTATTGAATGAAAAGGTACCTATGTAAATAAATATGGAATGGTGTTTGTAAATCAAGCACCTTCCAAAAAGCATCATTTTTCACTTTTGCAAAAGTATACCCCTACCCACGCTACTATCTCAAGAGAGTCAATATTGAATAGAAAGACATTTTATTAATACTTTTGAATTGTTTTGAAGTTACTGCTAATTTTATATATAAATAAATAGATATAAATATTTATTTATGCATTGACATGTTTATTAGGAAAAACCTAAACAAATTGTTAACAAATTTAAAATTTATAATAGTTGAATATTATCAACAAAAATTGATGTACAATTATAATTATTATAATAATTATTATATTATAAACTAAAAGGCTAAAAGCACCCATTTCCATATTGGACACTTGACAGATGCTATTAACACTGGTAAGAGTGTTCTTATCAAGGGAACTATAAGCGCTAAAATGCTATTTTTAGCATTTATAACTACAAAAACCCACTCCATCAAAGATGCCATATGCTAAAAAATTTGACATTTTGCTACAGTGCACTCTCATTTTTGAGAGCGCATTGTAGCAAGATTTTATAATTTTATAATATTTTTAATTCTCTATCTCGTCAGACTCAGACTCACTCTGTCCTCTTTCTCACTGTCACTCACTCTTTCTCTCTACTTCTCACTGACTCTAGTCTCTCTTCGTCTCCCTCTTTCTCACTGAGCAATAATTTGACTCTAACACCCATTGTGGATAGTGGTTCAGCGAAACCGGTGAAAAAGATGAGGTTGAGTTTGTGGTTCGTGGGTCTTTGCTATTGATCAAGGTGGTTGGGTTGCGATGGTTCAGCGAGTGTGGCTAGGTTTTGACAGGTGTGGTGGGTTTAGGTGGGTTTTGTGATTTGATTTTGGGTGAGAAATTTCTTAAAATATGCTTTTTCTAAGTTTGGGCTTGTGATTTCTAACATGGATTTGTGATTCGTGGTTCGTGATTCATGGGTCTCTGTTTGTCACTTTTCACTGAGGGTGGGTTGTTTTGATTTTGTGATTTTGGTTGTTTTTTGGGTTTTGTGCTTTGATTTTGGTTGGGGTGATTTGATTTGTGATTTGGTGGGCTTCTGGGTCTTTGTGTGATTTGATTTTGGCTGGGTTTTGGCCGTGGTGGTGGTTGTGATTTCATTTTGGCTGGGTTTCGGCAATGGTGCGTGGTTGGAGGTGATGAGCTTGAAAAGCTCCGACCATGGAGGTTTAGAAGGAGATCTTAGTTTAAGAGGGAGGGCTCGAAGGGATGAGAAGGGTTTTAGCTGAGACTATGGAGAGGGTGAGACTTAGGGTCAAACCATCATGGAGTGGTGGCATTGATGTTCAGAGATGAAGTTTGGTGGTCAACCATGGAGTGTGGGTTTAAGAGTAGAAGATTAGAGAGAGGGAGAAGGTTCTAGATCCATTGGGCAGAGAGAGAGACAGAGGGAGAGAGGAAGAATGAAAAATAATAAAGAAAGAATATTTAAATGAAGTGGTAAAAAAAAACAGAAGAAGTTTTGATGTAGATCGTATTGTAAAGTGATGTGTTAAATGTTATAAAATTGATTTTTTAGATGCTAAATGCTAAAATTTTTACAATATTTGTTGCGAATGCTCTAATGTGCAAATAATTGAACTAGAATAAATTCACATGGTGTGTCAGGTATGGGCACGTTTAACAAAACATCACACTAAAAAAGTTAAAAAAGGAAACCTAAACTACACAAACATTAAACCTATTTTCTCCTATACAACTAAACAAAACAAAGGTTAGAGAGGCATTTGGGCAAAGCAACATGAAAAGGAAGAAAAAAAGAAAGAAGAAGAAGAAGGGCGGGACGACGTCAAGGTACCGTTATGAAATTCCATCTCTTTCTCACCGTATATTCTGTAACTATCTCTTCTTCTATACTACTATTTAAGGGGCTGCATCTGTTTGGACCGAATTTTTTTTGTTCTAAAATACCCCTACATCCCTATATTTAAGTAGAGACAAAACTAAAGGACAATCAAGTAAATATACAACCCTAACTTCCACTAAAACAATGCCTAAAAATTAGGGTCACTCTTCTGTTGATTTTCAAATTAATTTATTCACTTATAAATTAGATTCTCAAAATAAAAATTATATATATAACTTCCACTAAAATAATGCCTAAAAATTAGGGTCACTCTCCTATTAATTTTCAAATTAATTTATCCACTAATAAATTAGATTCTCAAAATAAAAATTATTATATAAAATAAAAAAACATAGTTTTTTTTTTTTTGCTACTACCACTAAAAAAGAAGAAAGCCTCATTACACACGCGAAGCGCGTGTGATGAGGCTAGTGTCTCTTTATTCTTCTTTTTCTTTTCCCCACAATCAGATCCTTTGTTATCCCTCTCTTGTAGTAGTGCTCTTTCCTACACTGATCCTTCTCTTGTAGTATTGCTCTTTGTTACCATTCTCTTGTGTTCTCTTCAATTAGTTAAGCCATTTAGTAATGGAAGTTCTAGAGATTTGTGGGTTGGAGTAAATTGGCCTAGGATGACCAAAGAAATGTTTCAAAGTTGTGGACAGAAAAATAATTTCAAAGAGAGTGAGAGGGAGAGAAGTGTTGTTTTGAAATTTTTATGTTTTAGTTCTTTTGTGGGATCCTATGTGAAAATGTGTTTGTAACTGCTATCCAAGAGGCAGAATGATGCCTCTCTAGTTTAGTGTATGCAGGAATTTTTCGGGTGAAATTTATTAGGGAAAGGGTAAAATTATAACTACTCACTGGAACAACGCAACTGAACACCAACTATAGCAAAATTTTGTACTGAAATGATTTGTATAAGCACCAAATGAAAAGATACATTGTTCTATGTTTTAAATGGCAGACATGGCATAAATTTATATATAATCACAAGGCACAATGAGAAGCGGTCAACAATTAGTTATTATTGAGATATATATATATATATATATATATATATATATTGATTTCAACCACACTAATATAATTAAAATTAGGGGTGTGCAAAAAACCAAAGAACCGAAAAAACCGTTTCAAACCGACCGATCCGATGCAAAAATTTCGGTTCGGTTTCGGTTTTATTACATCAAAAACCGAAAATTTTGGTTCGGTTTTCGGTGTCAAATTGTAAGACACCGAACCGACCGAACCGAACCGAAATATTATTATATATTATTATATTATATTATTATATTAAATATAAAATATTTTATAAATATTTAACTTCCCCCCTCCCTACCGGATACGCGCCTGGGCTTGGCCATTTTCAAAAAATATTTGCAGCTGGACAGATGCTTTGGCAGATACTTTGGCAGCTTTAAAGTCCAATCCATCACTTCATTTCAAACTAATTCAGTTAGTAAGTAAACTAAGTTATCAAACTAAGTTACCAAGTAACTAAGAAAACTAAAGTTGCAGTGGGCTGTCATCAATTCAAAATTTCAAAATTCAATGATCCGGATCCGGCCAGCATTTTAAAACCTATTAAATTTTAATCACCAATAATTAAACTAACTAAATACTCCTGATTTTATCTAATTAAACTAATTAATGTAAAACTAATTGAACTATAAAAGCAAAATGTGGAAACCCTACCCTTCATACCTTACCCGGCCCACACTTTCACTCATCACTCTCACACTTCACTTTCACTCTCTCAAAGACTCAAAAGTTCAGACATCACCGCCTCCACAGTCCACTCCCTACTTCTCAGTTCTCACACTTTCCACTCTCTCCCACTGCCGTCGCCTCCCCTCGCCGCCCTCCCACGCCGGCTTGATCTCGGCCTTTCATCTCCCACGCCGGCTTGATCTCGGCCTTTCATCTCCCACGGTGAGTCTCTGTCTTCCCCACACTTTCATTCTCCCTCTGCCGTCGCCCTCACACTTTCACTCTCACGCCGTCCTTCACACGCCGCCTCCCCACGCCGGTCTCTGTTTTGTGTTTGTTTGTGTTTTGGGTTTGTCTGTGTTTGCCTGTTTGGTGTTTTAGGTTTTGACTTTTGAAAAAAGAAAAAGAAATGTCGATACCCTGTTTTGTGTTAGTGTGTTTTGTGTTTTAGGTTTTGAAAATGTTTTGTGTTAGTGTGTTTTGTGTTTTGTGTTTTAGGTTTTGAAAATAGAAATAGTGTGTTGTGTTTTAGGTTTTGAAAAATGAAAATAGAAATCTCAATACCCTCTGACCCTCTCTGTGTTTTGTGTTTGTCTATGTTTTGTGTTTGTCTTGTGTTTG
>NW_027069568.1:1102878-1143128 GCF_002906115.3 Quercus suber
ATATAAAGCAGCGGAAAATAAATGAACACAAGATATGATGACCCAGGAAACCACACGGTAAAAACAGGGGAGGATTTAACCTAGCTATCCTCAAGGTAAACCTGAATCCACTATGCGAAAGAATCGAAGTTCATATAGAAGGACTACAAGCTCCCCGCTTGACTTCCTAATGCTACCCACCAGTAGAACTTACTGAAATGACCACGTGCAAGCTCCGAATCCACAGACTCCTTCTTTCTTGGACTCTTCAATCAAGTACAAGCACCCACGCTTGATATTCTTTAAGTTCTTGAATCTGCAACTGAATGATTATCAAGGTTTTGATAATATCTCCACCTTGAAAACCCTAAGTTTTGTGTAAAGGAAAGCTCCTCAAAGATCTCACAAGAGATTTACACAAAACAACAATATGAGCAACAAAAGCTTAGAGAGGTTTGGGTACAAAACCCTAGATACAAAAGAGGCACTCTCTTCTCTCTCTCCAAAAAGCTCTCAAAAACGTGGCTTAGGGTTTTCTTTATATAGTGGGAGAAGTAGATCTGAAACCCTAATCCTTAATTGGCTTAAGCTGCTGTTTGGGCCAACTTAAAATTCTGCAAATACGATTTTCGATCGATCGAGCCTGTTCTTCGATCGATCGAACCAGGCAGAATATGAAGTCTTCTTCCTACAGCTTGTATGTTTTTGAATCTTGACTTGAATCACCTTGAGCATTGTCTAATAAAACCTATAGACTCTAAGATCTATATCTAGACAAGTTTGTGTTCACGATTTGCCAATTGTTCTAAACATTTAGAACCTAACATGGTTTTTTTTTGGGTTTTGTGCTTTGATTTTGGTTGGGGTGATTTGATTTGTGATTTGGTGGGCTTCTGGGTCTTTGTGTGATTTGATTTTGGCTGGGTTTTGGCTGTGGTGGTGGTTATGATTTCATTTTGGCTGGGTTTCGGCAGTGGTGCGTGGTTGGAGGTGATGAGCTTGAAAAGCTCTGACCATGGAGGTTTAGAAGGAGATCTTAGTTTAAGAGGGAGGCTCGAAGGGATGAGAAGGGTTTTAGCTGAGAATATGGAGAGGGTGAGACTTAGGGTCAAACCATCGTGGAGTGGTGGCATTGATGTTCAGAGATGAAGTTTGGTGGTCAACCATGGAGTGTGGGTTTGAGAGTAGAAGATTAGAGAGAGGGAGAAGGTTCTAGATCCATTGGGCTTAGAAAGAGAGAGAGACAGAGGGAGAGAGGAAGAATGAAAAATAATAAAGAAAGAATATTTAAATGAAGTGGTAAAAAAAAAACAGAAGAAGTTTTGATGTAGATCGTATTGTAAAGTGATGTGTTAAATGTTATAAAATTGATTTTTTAGATGCTAAATGCTAAAATTTTTACAATAATTGTTGAGAATGCTCTAATGTGCAAATAATTGAACTAGAATAAATTCACATGGTGTGTCAGGTATGGGCACGTTTAACAAAACATCACACTAAAAAAGTTAAAAAAGGAAACCTAAACTACACAAACATTAAACCTATTTTCTCCTATACAACTAAACAAAACAAAGGTTAGAGAGGCATTTGGGCAAAGCAACATGAAAAGGAAGAAAAAAAGAAAGAAGAAGAAGAAGGGCGGGACGACGTCAAGGTACCGTTATGAAATTCCATCTCTTTCTCACCGTATATTCTGTAACTATCTCTTCTTCTATACTACTATTTAAGGGGCTGCATCTGTTTGGACCGAATTTTTTTTGTTCTAAAATACCCCTACATCCCTATATTTAAGTAGAGACAAAACTAAAGGACAATCAAGTAAATATACAACCCTAACTTCCACTAAAACAATGCCTAAAAATTAGGGTCACTCTTCTGTTGATTTTCAAATTAATTTATTCACTTATAAATTAGATTCTCAAAATAAAAATTATATATATAACTTCCACTAAAATAATGCCTAAAAATTAGGGTCACTCTCCTATTAATTTTCAAATTAATTTATCCACTAATAAATTAGATTCTCAAAATAAAAATTATTATATAAAATAAAAAAACATAGTTTTTTTTTTTTTGCTACTACCACTAAAAAAGAAGAAAGCCTCATTACACACGCGAAGCGCGTGTGATGAGGCTAGTGTCTCTTTATTCTTCTTTTTCTTTTCCCCACAATCAGATCCTTTGTTATCCCTCTCTTGTAGTAGTGCTCTTTCCTACACTGATCCTTCTCTTGTAGTATTGCTCTTTGTTACCATTCTCTTGTGTTCTCTTCAATTAGTTAAGCCATTTAGTAATGGAAGTTCTAGAGATTTGTGGGTTGGAGTAAATTGGCCTAGGATGACCAAAGAAATGTTTCAAAGTTGTGGACAGAAAAATAATTTCAAAGAGAGTGAGAGGGAGAGAAGTGTTGTTTTGAAATTTTTATGTTTTAGTTCTTTTGTGGGATCCTATGTGAAAATGTGTTTGTAACTGCTATCCAAGAGGCAGAATGATGCCTTTCTAGTTTAGTGTATGCAGGAATTTTTCGGGTGAAATTTATTAGGGAAAGGGTAAAATTATAACTACTCACTGGAACAACGCAACTGAACACCAACTATAGCAAAATTTTGTACTGAAATGATTTGTATAAGCACCAAATGAAAAGATACATTGTTCTATGTTTTAAATGGCAGACATGGCATAAATTTATATATAATCACAAGGCACAATGAGAAGCGGTCAACAATTAGTTATTATTGAGATATATATATATATATATATATATATATATATTGATTTCAACCACACTAATATAATTAAAATTAGGGGTGTGCAAAAAACCAAAGAACCGAAAAAACCGTTTCAAACCGACCGATCCGATGCAAAAATTTCGGTTCGGTTTCGGTTTTATTACATCAAAAACCGAAAATTTTGGTTCGGTTTCGGTGTCAAATTGTAAGACACCGAACCGACCGAACCGAACCGAAATATTATTATATATTATTATATTATATTATTATATTAAATATAAAATATTTTATAAATATTTAACTTCCCCCCTCCCTACCGGATACGCGCCTGGGCTTGGCCATTTTCAAAAAATATTTGCAGCTGGACAGATGCTTTGGCAGATACTTTGGCAGCTTTAAAGTCCAATCCATCACTTCATTTCAAACTAATTCAGTTAGTAAGTAAACTAAGTTATCAAACTAAGTTACCAAATAACTAAGAAAACTAAAGTTGCAGTGGGCTGTTCAGTCATCAATTCAAAATTTCAAAATTCAATGATCCAGATTCGGCCAGGCCAGCATTTTAAAACCTATTAAATTTTAATCACCAATAATTAAACTAACTAAATACTCCTGATTTTATCTAATTAAACTAATTAATCTAAAACTAATTGAACTATAAAAGCAAAATGTGGAAACCCTACCCTTCATACCTTACCCGGCCCACACTTTCACTCATCACTCTCACACTTCACTTTCACTCTCTCAAAGACTCAAAAGTTCAGACATCACCGCCTCCACAGTCCACTCCCTACTTCTCAGTTCTCACACTTTCCACTCTCTCCCACTGCCGTCGCCTCCCCTCGCCGCCCTCCCACGCCGGCTTGATCTCGGCCTTTCATCTCCCACGCCGGCTTGATCTCGGCCTTTCATCTCCCACGGTGAGTCTCTGTCTTCCCCACACTTTCACTCTCCCTCTGCTGTCGCCCTCACACTTTCACTCTCACGCCGTCCTCCACACGCCGCCTCCCCACGCCGGTCTCTGTTTGTGTTTGTTTGTGTTTTGGGTTTGTCTGTGTTTGCCTGTTTGGTGTTTTAGGTTTTGACTTTTGAAAAAAGAAAAAGAAATGTCGATACCCTGTTTTGTGTTAGTGTGTTTTGTGTTTTAGGTTTTGAAAATGTTTTGTGTTAGTGTGTTTTGTGTTTTGTGTTTTAGGTTTTGAAAATAGAAATAGTGTGTTGTGTTTTAGGTTTTGAAAAATGAAAATAGAAATCTCGATTCTCTGTTTTGTGTTTTTCTCTGTTTTGTGTTTCTCTATGTTTGGTGTTTTAGGTTTTGAAAAAAGAAATCTAGATACCCTCTGACCCTCTCTCTGTTTTGTGTTACTCTCTGTTTTGTGTTACTCTGTGTTTTGTGTTTCTCTGTGTTAGTGTGTTTTGTGTTTTAGGTTTTTTAAATAGTGAATCTCTGTTTTGTAGTAACAACATAAGATCAAGATGTTTATTTTTTCAAGTTTTAATGTTTTATATGCAAATAAAGTTAGGATTTTGAAAAAATGGATAATACATGTGTTTGGCTGGTTGTGCTAGTTGGTTTCTTTATTGAAGTTAGCTGATTGCCTTTGAGTTCTGTTATATATAAAGTTAGCTGCATTATTATTTATTTATTGTTGATATATTTTTGTTTATTGTTGTTGACATGCTGTGAATCTGTGACTGTGATGTTAAGATGTTATTTTCTTATTGATGTTACACATTTGAAAATCAATAACCCCATGTGCTTAACTGTGATGTTGGTAGATTTGTTAATAGTTGACTGTGATGTTGGGGTATTTGTTAATAGATTACTTTTTTGTGAAGAGTCCTTTTCATTCCTTTTTTTTTTCTCTCTGTTGCTAACTTTTATTGTGTTATACTATTGTTATTGTTACCGTATTTTTTTTAATTGTAGACTAGACTCATTTTGGCATTAAATCTTATTTTTTGTTTCTTACTTTTTATAGTTGTTGACTTATTGTGTTTTATTTTATATTGTAGATGAATGAGACAAGAGAAATCCCAGAGGGTCAACACAATGAAGCGGATCAAGGTGTGACCAATGTGCATAAAGACAAAGGCAAACCCCACCCCCACCAAGTGCAGGTAATACTGGTAAAAAAAGATCTTTTGTTTGGGATCATTTTACTGTTATTGAGGGGGGGGGGGAAACCTAGGGCAGCTTGTAACTACTGTGGCACAACTTATGCTAGTGACACTAAGTTAAATGGCACTACATCCATGAGAAATCACATACAATGCAACGTTACTGCCCAGAAGAAAACAGAAAAAAAAAAAAAAAAAAAAAGTGGTGACTGAACAAAGCCCATGTTCAAGCGCATATGGGTATTTTTGTCAATCAAGAAAAAATGTATCCCTACCTAGTTTTCTCGCCATTTTGGGGAGAAAAAATTGGCGGGGAGCCCAAGGAAAAAAAATGCATCACCACCTAGTTTTTCCTCATTTTGGGGAGAAAATATTTTGGTGGTGGGCACGGGGAGAAAACACTCGGGCCCCACTAATTATTTTCCCTCCCCTCCCTCCGACCAAACACCCACAAAAAATGTTTTCTCTCCTATTTTCTCTCTTTTTTTTTTCACCCACTTTAAAATCCACCCAACTAACACATACCTTTATTGGTAATTTTTTTTTTTTTTAATGACTAACTAAGAAAAAGCATTAAAAGAAAAGAAAAGAAAAGAAAAAACCATAATGGGCCAACCCATCTCAAGCCTGTCCCAAGAAGACCCAATAGGACAAATGAGATTTTATCACCAATAACTTTCAATTCAAAAAGTTTATGTTTGATCCAAAATAGAAAACCTCCAAAGAAAATAAATTCAATTTCAAAATAATTCACTTGGTAATTCTTTAAATATAAAAAATAACCAAATAAGCAAAATTCCACATTTCTACTAGATTTAAATATAAATGAAAATATCAAATAACTTGATCTACCTCCACAACACCTCAATCTCCATATCATTAATTACATAATTTGGATCATGACCCATTTATTGCCCCCCATGTGTGGGGTCACTAAAATTATTTCATGTGAAGAGTAGTAACAACCTAAATCCTTATCTTAACGTTAAGGCATGGTTGATTGGTAGGAAAATTGCCTACCTTCTTATGTTATATGTGGCATTAAATGCCACTAGTCAATTATATAGAAATTGATTTTTTTAAAGAAATGAATTCAAAAATTATTTAATAAAAAAAAAATTACCTTTATTTTTCTATGTCCATTTTGTTTATCTAAAATGGTTAATTAGAACAAATTTTACAATTTTTTTTCACAATTTTAGAGAGGGAAAATTGTAATTAATGAAACATTACTTTCACTTGGTACCACCACTAACATCACTTTTATTATATACACCAATTATAACTTGTCAACTTAGTAGTAGGAACTCTTGATATTAATAAAGGGGGAAAATGGGAGAGATGTGAAGGCTAAAGCATACAGTGTTTGGGTAGCAATAGGTTTTTCTACAATGGGACTTCTAAGTGTCTATTTGGGATTAGCTTATTTAGTTGAAACTGAAAACCTTTTACTGAAAGTACTGTAAATAAAGCTAAAAGGTAACTAAAATAGTATAGTGTAACCTGTAAATTGTACCAAAAAGTGCAATAAGAGCATCTCTAGCAGATTTTCCAACTTTTTGAAGAATGAACAGTGACATTTAACTTTTATCTACTTACTTTTTCAAATACACTTTCCAACAGATTCTCTATCATTTTCTCCATCTCATTTAAATATTATTTCTTCATTCATTTTTTATTCTTTTTTTAATCATCATTTATTTTTCCTATATTCATTCCCAATAATTATATTTTTCAATGAAAAGTGTTACATCCACAACATTTTTTTCACAATACTTTCACAAGAATCACATCAAAATCTTATGTCGAAAGTTGTTATACTAGTTCTAATTTGAACTCACCGTTGAAATTATTTTTTTACTCACCAATATTAGCTACTAACAATCTATTACTTAAGATTTATTGTGAAAATATTGTGGTAGCATTTCTTAATTGCCATTTCTTATTTTTTATATTATTTTTCCTTTCTTAATTTCATTCATACATTTTTTTTTTTTTTTTTGTGTCTTGGTTTTTTCTCCACCACACATGTATCCCAGTCCTATCTCTATCTACTCTTCTTTTTCTTTTTCTAGTTCATTCTAGACTCTCTCTTTTTCTACTTGATTCTAGAACACTCTCTAGCATGATCTTTTGACTTTTATTTCTACTTCTATTTTCTTTCCTCTTCAGCTCACTTCACACACACACAGCCGACCATGATCTTTTAACTTCTCCTCTATTGTTAGAAATACTGAATAAGTGTATTGTATTTCTCAAGTAATAGAATATACATAAGTGCATTTATATAGGAGGCAGAGTGTGCAATACAAGTAAGTGTGCTATACAAGTAAACAAGGTGGGTCTAAAGCCCACATACCCTAATACACGTTAACAGCCCCCCTCAAACTCAAGGTGGATGTAAGACCAACTTGAGGTTGTCAACCAAAGTACGAAGACATCCCTTAGGATGTGACTTGGTGAAGATATTTGCAAGTTGATTTTTAGAGGAGACTGAGATCAGCTTAAGAGCACCATGGATAAGATAATAACGGATAAAATAACAATTGATCTCAATGTGTTTCGTTCATTCATGGAAGACATCATTGTGAGCATATGAATGGCACTTTGGTTGTCACAATAAAGAGGAATAGCAGAGGATGTGGACACACCAAGTCTTTGAAAAGTCATTGTAGCCAAATAAGCTCAGATGTGGTATCAGCAAGGGTACAATATTCTGCTTCAGTACTAGAGTAGGCCACATGAGTTTATTTCTTGCTTTGCCAAGAAATCAGAGAAGAACCAAGAAGAAAGTAATAACTAGTAGTGGACCCACGATTAGTGGGATCTCCTACCCAATCAACATCAGAAAATGCACAGAGAATAAGAGGAGACTCAGCAGAGTAGAAAAGACCATGGAAGAGAGTGCCCTTTAGGTATCAAAAAATGCGCAAAACAGCAGTATAGTAAGTCGATTGTGGAGCAAACAGATACTAACTCACCTGGTGAACAACATAGGAAATGTCTGGACGAGTGATAGTGAGATAAACTAGGCTGCCAACCAAGCGTCTGTAAAGAGAGGGATTAGGAAATGATTTCTACGCTGAGGGAGTCAAATGCACATTAAGCTCAATTGGAGTGTCAATAGTCTTGCTATTAGTGAGTCCAGCTCGAGGCAAGAGTTCTGAGGCATACTTGGCTTGGGTAATATAAAGTCCATCTGTAGAATGAGTGATTTCAAGACCTAAGAA
The DNA here is from genome assembly GCF_002906115.3 of Quercus suber. Lineage (NCBI taxonomy): Eukaryota > Viridiplantae > Streptophyta > Magnoliopsida > Fagales > Fagaceae > Quercus > Quercus suber. Next base: position 1,110,938 of record NW_027069568.1, read on the forward strand.
GTAGCTGAGATGTCTAAGATCTTTCATCTCAAACTGCTGAATGAGAAAATCCTTAAGTTCTTGAATGCCACTAAGGTCATCACTAGTTATGATCATATCATCCACATACAGAAGAAGTAAAATAGCGCCTTTGTCAGTGCGATGAAGAAATAAGGCAGAGTCATAATGACTGGCCATGTAACCCAAGTGAGAGATGGTAGAGTTGAATTTGGCAAACCAAACTCGTGAAACTTGTTTAAGGCCATAAAGTGCACGTTGAAGGTGACAAATCTTGTTTGACGCAACAGAGAGACCAAGAGGAGGTTGCATATAAACTTCTTCACTTAAATCATCATTAAGGAATGCATTTTTGACATCCATCTGAAAAAAGGTTCCATTTACTGGTAGCAGCAATAGCTAAGAGGGCACAAATAGATGAGATACGAGCAACTGGAGCAAAGGTCTCTTCATAATAAATCCTATACTCCTGTGTAAAACATTTTGCAACAAGATGAGCTTTGTAGCACTCAATGGACCCATCAGAGCGAGTCTTAATCTTGTAGATCCACTTACAACCAACTACAGATTTCCCAGGGGGGAGACTCACCAAATCCCAAGTATGGTTTTTAGATAATGCATCAAGTTCTTTTTTCATTGCAATCTACCATAAAGGGTCAGTGGAAGCCTCACGATAGGTGTATGGCTCGTGCAATGTAGTAAGGGCAGTGTAACAATGATAGTAAAGTAAATGTGTAGGAATGGATCTTACCCAAGTTGAGTGACGAGGTGGAATGTCTTGTGTAAGATCTTCAGGCAGAGCAGGAGTAGGGGACCCAGGCTTAGGGTTGGGTAGCTTGTCTTCAACTTGTGCATCTTCTACCTGTTCATTAAAGGGTGAACTAGGAAAGGGAATAAAGGTATCTAGTGGTTAGACAAAGAAGTCTATAGGAGCATTAGGAGCAACTACAAGAGGATCAGGAGTAGCTCCAGAAGGAATATGAGCTTCATCTGTAAAAAGATCTAAGATAGAGGAGGAAGATAGGGAGGCACAGAAGTGAGAGAGCTCGACAAAGGAGTGATGTTCCCAAAAGACAACATTGCGGGAGATACGAAGATGATGAGAGACAGGAACATAACACTGATACCCCTTTTGAGTTTCGCCATAGCCAAGAAAACAACAAAGCGTTGACCAAGGCTCAAGTTTGTTATGCTCATGTGGGTAAAGAAGAACGAAACAAACAGAACCAAAGGAGAGAAGGTGGTGATAGTCTGGAGGTGACCTAAAAAGGTGCTCATATGGAGTTTGATTTTAGATAACAGGACTTGGAATGTGATTAATAGCATGAACAGCATGAAGAGCAGCTTCGCCCCAAAAAGGAGTAGGAACTTTGACAGAGAGAAGGAGAGCACAAATAGTGTAAAGTATATGACAAAGTTTTCGTTCGGCTCTACCATTTTACTGAGAGGTACTTGGGCAAATTAGTTGATGAACAGTGCCATAGGAATGCAAAATAGCTTGGAAGAAATATTGAGTGTACTCAAGAGCATTATCAAATCAAAAATTTTTGATACATTTGGAAAATTGAGTTTCAACAATTTTTGAAAAATTAGAATATACTTGCCATAATTTAGAATGATGTTTCATATGAAAAATCTAGCTATAGCGGGAATAATCATCAACAAAGACAACAACATATTGAGATCCACCAATACTAGAGACAAAGGAAGGCCCCCAAACATCAGAATGAATTAGGTCAAAGATATCAGTGGACATTGATTCACTAGTATTGAAAGGCAAAGTTGGTTGTTTTCCTAACTGACATGAAATACAATCCAAATTTTTTGTGGACACTGAACCTAACAAACCTCTAAAAGCCAAGTGTTATACCTGAGAGGAAGATGCGTGACCAAGTCAGGCATGCCAAAGTGCAAGGGAAGGAATAGAAAAAACTGCAGTAGCTACAACAACAAAAACAGGAGAAACAAGTGGAAGACAAAGGTTGTCCACGAGAAACATATGCCCAACTCTGGGACCGATCCCAAGCTCCTGTCCCGTTCTCAAATCTTGCATAATACACCTAGAATAATCAAATATAATGCAATAACCCAACTTAACTAATTATCCCACAGAAAATAAATTGTAAGAAAGGTCAAGAACATTAAAGACCCAAGGAACCGAGAGATTGGAGGTTGAAACGGAACCTAGATTATGACCAGACATTGAGGAACCATTTGCTGTGCGAATATTAAGAGGGTGTGGTACAAGTTTAAGGTCAGAAAATAAGGACGAGTGAAGTGTCATATGATTGCAACAAGCAGAATCCATAAGCCAAGAGGTAGGAGACATACCAGATAAAGCTGAGAGAGAAGAGGAATAGGATGCATTACCAACCATACGAATGACATTAGCGATGATGTTCATAAGGTCATCTCTGGAAATGGTGAAAGTGGATCTAGAAGTCTAAGACTGTACAGAGACGGGAGTTGTGGATTGGACACTCTCAGTGTTAGCAATCGTAGTAGCAGAAATGGAAATAACTGATTTGTTGCGTTGATAGCAAGTCTCAATATTATGGTTAAATCATTTGCAAAAATTGCAAAAACGTTTGTTGGATTGTCGGTGACGATTGTTGTAAAAGGAAGAAGACTTGTCCTTTTTCTTCATTTAGAAGCAAAATATGCAAAATTAGACCGCAAAAAATAAAATCTACTTAAAAAACCGGGTAAGGAGCACCTGAACTGCAAAAGTCAACTCTAGCAAAAAAGGCAACGGTCAACTCTAGTCAAAGTCAACTCTCGAAGTCAACGATCAACGGTCAGCAAAGCCAGGTCAACAGATGACATCAGTAGGTTGATTGGGAGATGACGTTAGCAGATGACAAGACGCTGACGTTAGCTAGGGTTGACGTGGCAGAGCTGTTTGGCGCGTGTGGCAACAGAGACAACACGTGAGGCATGTGAACTCGGTGCAGTGTATACCGGTAACATGTGGGAGCGCATGAGATATCTGATGAGGCCAATTCTTTGCCGAAAATGTAAATCGGAGAAAGACAATTCTGATGGTGGCGGCGGCAATGAGATTGGAGCAACCCTGGTGGCACGTGAAGCGCGTGGAGGATTTTTTCCAAAATTTTGACCGGTGCGTGGTGGCGTGTGGATGATCAGATAAGTATGGTCCCAGCAGCGTTGTGTAGAGTGATTGAAAAGCTACAAGATGATATGTCTTATGTCTTATGTCTTAATTAGAGGTCAGAAAGTGACAAATCCGATGATGGCAGTGGTCTTGGCAGCAAAGGAGGAGCTTCTGGCGGCGAAGATTCAACCCTGAGGACTTTTGACGACAGTGGAGCAGTCAAGAGAAGGCATTGAAAGGGCTTACTGACCACAGAAGTTGAGGCAGCAGAAAATACCAACAAAGACAAGACTGCAAGACATAAGAAAATTAGAGCAGTGACTCTAATACCATATTAGAAATACTGAATAAATGTATTGTATTTCTCAGGTAATATAATATACATGAGTGCCTTTATATAGGAGGCAGAATCTGCAGTACAAGTAAGTGTGCTATACAAGTAAACAAGGTGGGCCTAAAGTCCACATACCCTAATACACGTTGACATAAATGTTTCCATTTTTTTTTTCTTTCTTCTTCATCTCACTTCACTCACACACATAGCCAGCAAAGAGAGTTGGCCTTTGTCGTCTTTTTAATTTTATTTTTAATTTTTTTTCCTTCTTTTCTTGTTCTGATTCACTTTGTTGTTACAATGGAGCTTAGATAGGCTTTCATGTTCTTGATCTGTTGTTTTTTTTTTAAAATTTTTTTTTTAATTTTAGATTTGTTGTTCTAATTAAATTTGTATTTTTCCCTATTCTTGATATGTGGTTTCTATTCTGATATTAGATTGTGTGTTTTGATTGTCTTACCGTTTGAGAGAGAGACAGGTGAACAAAGAAGAGAGGAGGAAAGAGAGTTTTTTTTATTCAGCTGGGTACCTTTTTAAGATAAAATAATGGTTTGGAGTTGCTATAGTGTTCTCTAGATTAAGAGAACTACTGTAGCAACTTCAAAAAAAAAAAATTGGAAAAGTTTTGGGTTTAGACATGCTATGGAGCGTGAATAGTGAGATTTTTCTCCAAAAAGTAGAAATAGAGCATCTAATGGAGATGCTCTAGGACCTATATATAGTAGTAAAAATAAGCTAAATAGTAAAAAAAAAAAAAAAAAGGCTTTTTAAGCCAATGCCAAAGGCAGACTAAGTGTGGTAACATGTATGTTTTAACCAATGCATATTAAAGGCAATTTGGCTACTCAATTCAACACATTGACGAGGAAACCACATATTGTGTGTCCTTTCACGATCAGGCCCCTCTTTGGTTGCTGAGAAAATAAGGACAACGTCTCAAAATGTGAAACATGAATTCTTAGTTCAAAATGAAAATTTGACTTAGCTGACCAAAGTGTGTCCTTTCTTCACATGCTATGGAGCGTGAATAGTGAGCTTTTTTCTCCAAAAAGTAGAAATAGAGCATCTATTGAAGATGTTCTAGGACCCATGAATAGTAGCAAAAATAAGCTAAATAGTAAAAAAAAAAAAAAAAAGGCTTTTTAAGCCAATGCTAAAGGCAGACTAAGTGTGGTAACATGTATGTTTTAACCAATGCATATTAAAGGCTATTTGGCTACTCAATTCAACACCTTGATGAGGAAACCACATATTGTGTGTCCTTTCACGATCAGTCCCCTCTTTGGTTGCTGAGAAAATAAGGACAGCGTCCCAAAATGTGAAACATGAATTCTCAGTTCAAAACGAAAATTTGACTTAGCTGACCACAAGTTATTGTTTTATTAACATGTCTACAGTACAACATTCTTTACATAAGTTGATATGATTGGCGTATAATAAAAATGTTGTAATCACAGTAAGTTATGTTAACAGTTCTGAAAAATGTTGTATATATATTGTTTCATCAAGTAGAAAACTTTAAAAATTCTATATATATATATACCAAACATGAAAAAATAAACACACACAGGTGAAGTGAAAGATCAGACAACCAAGAGGCTAGTTTCTTTCTTTACTATATCAACCACATTTTTCCCTAGCTACCCAACAGACCAAAAAAATGATTGAGAATATGAGAAAGTGAGTAGAATGTGATAGGCCACAAACTGAATGACCTTTTGTGATTAAACTAATTAATTAATTAGCCAAGTTATTAATTAATTAATTTAACATGCAAATATGTGGAAGCACAAATAAATCACCAAAAACTAAATATGCAGTGAAAATTGAAAGACACGGTGCTTTGTTTACGAATGGGGAAAACTCTTGCGGAAAAAACCCCACCGGATGATTTTCAGTTTATCACTTTCGAAACTCCACTATTATCAAATCAAGCGATAACAAGTAAAGGAATCCCAAGTACCTTACCAACCTACAGTTGAACCCTTACCCCAATACCCAATTGGACTTGCTCTGTAGTGACAGTTCCCCCTTTTGATGCACGGCTCCCAAGTATGTGACTAACCAATGCGCGGATCCCAGTACGCGACTTCAAACACCAACTTAGAAGGAGAGGTTGGCTGCAAAGTTCTTCAGTTCATCCTACACGATGAAGATCAGGAAGATGCTTGGTCACAAAACCCTTTGGTGCAAATACACAGCAACTTCTTCAGAGAAGATGAACTAGGTCAAGAACTTTGTCTTTGATCACAAATTGCTTGAATAGAATTCGCTCAATGCTTGTGCAACTTGTGTATCTCTTGACGGCTCTTAAAACAATCTTTTTATATGTTTAGGGTTTGGAGAAAAGAAGGCCCAAAAGCATATTCACGGATCCCAAGAAATCAGATCAGAAAATCTGATTTTATAAATCTCGACAGATAGCAGGTGTTGAGGAGCTATCGAGCAGGTGTCGAGCTTTAATGAAATTGCACTTCAGCTTGTTTTTCTTGGACAGACTTGATGACTTCAACACTTGATCTTGAAACCTTGTTTCTTGAAATATTAAAAACACCTAGAACTACCCAATTACAAGTAGAATGCGTTTTGTCAAAGGATTAGCCAATTTACATAAATAAGTGACATATGTTCTTAACAAGTGAAAACACATATGTCCTAACAATCTTCCCCTTTGGCAATCCGTGACAAAGCCACAACAAACAAATGAACATATGAGAGAAGTCATAGATTACTCAACTCATACTCACTTGTTGAATACAATAAAATCTATCCTAACACAAATTCTTGAAAATTTTTGCAAGAAGAGAGTTTATGACAAGTAGACTTTGACAACCTGTATTTCTGAAACACTTTAAACAAAACTCATCAAGGCATCTTATGTGAAACAGAAATAGTAGATTGCATACAAGTTTAATGAACATGTGTATAAAGATAGAGAAGAAACAACATATGAAGAGAGAGGTGAAAAAAACATACATCCACATATAGAGAGAAAATAAGTACAATGTATGTAAAACTGGTCACAAGACCTCATATACAAGATCAATGTAATAGATAAGAAAAGATTCATCAAAACCTCACTACATCTCTCAAATATCAACACTCCCTATCAAAAAATGTCCTATACTAACTCTCCCCCTAAGATGACTACTTTCATAACCCAAAACTACTCCCCCTTTTTGTCACGAGTGACAAAGGGTAGAGTTTCATGTAGACATCTCATCAGTAGAGCTAGTATCTCCATCATCATCATCTGAAGCGTCATTGTCATCACCATCATCATCATCATCTTCAGAGTCAGACGCTGCTGGAGGAGGTGGTGAAGGAGTAACCTCAGAAGCAAAACCACCCATGGTTGCCTATCGTCGTGCAATACGACCAACACGAACATTCACCTGATACAACTCAGTGGAGAGTGTATCGAGGCGAGCATCCATGCGCTGCAGTTACGCCATGATGTCTCCGAGAGATACATCGCTCATAGAGGAAGAATGAGCAGATGTAGATTGAGCAGATCTGGATGGAGCTGAATGGGAGGGAGGAGTGGAATCCGTTTGTCTCGACCTAAACAGAGCCTTACTACGTTTTACGGTAGTAGCATCTATGGCACAGATGTGTGTGAAGTGGTCGAACGCAGGAAAATGGATAGAAAAATGGCGAAAGATTCTCGTGATAGCAGAAGGAAAGATGAGCTTATCACGGGATGCCAAATCTAAATGAACATCTATGATAGAAAGGATGAAATGAGAAGGAAAATCTATAGTAAGATGCTCAAGAAGAAATAACAAAAATTGAGCACGAGGCTCTGTGATGGAGTTGTAGTGAGAGAGTGGATGGAGTACAAAAGTCATCACCATGTTTAGGAATCTAAGACCTTTAGCAAAAGGTCTACATGATGTATACTGATGCTCACCCCAATTAGCAGGGCGCTGACAAAAAGCAGAAATGAGCTTATCTTTGGACATAGTCCTCAGACGCTCACAAGAAGGATAGTCAGGAAACTCTATCCTAAGAACCCTAAGCACATCTGCAACTAGCTGCGGTGTGACAGGAATGCGCGTATCTTGAATGCGAGTGAAAAAGAGAGGTACTGAACGATCAATCTTGTGCATGTTGGAGTAAAACTCCTGAATAAGCACGAGAGGACAAGTGACCGAGACGGCACACAGTGACTCCCATCCCCTACTGTGAATGACAAAGGGAAGGTCAGTGTCGGCGAAGTCTGCCAAAATGACTTGGTGTTCCAAATGAACACCTCGTCTAGAAAAATTCTCCGAAATTGCCTTGTGGGCATCACCATCATGGAACCGAAGATTTAGAGGAGTAGAATCAGAAGATAAAGAAGCTCCAGAACGCAGAGGGTTCTGAACAGGAGTGAATTTACGCTTAGGTGCCATAAACACTGCTAATGTAAACAGAATGAGAAAGAGATAGAGAAGGAGACAATAAAAAAAGTCCCAAAACAGTTCACATATATCAAATTAACATGTAACATGCAAATTAAAAAGCATGAATATGTGACATGCAAATTAAAAAGCATCATGGACTTAACCCAATCTAAGCCTACCAACACACAAGCAGAAAACACATATCTAAATGCATGAAAATATCACTCTAATGCACATGAAATGCAATGTATGACATTTTGAACACATGTAAGTGAAAACCCAACCCAAAATTTTTTTAAAAAATCTCAATAATTTTGAAAAACCCCAAAAATTTTCAAAAACCCTAACACCTAAGATTCAAAACATGAAATGCATGAAAAAGGAAGGAAAAAGAGATCTTACCAAGTGATTTGAAGCAAGAAAAGGCCAAAAATCACGTGGGTTGGAGATTTTGAGTGAGAATAAGAGGTTGGGGAGATGAACAACTACAGACAGATCGAGAGAGATTGAGAAAATGAAGTGCAGATCGCGACAGGAGCTTATATAGAACCTTTAGTAATTCTTGATAGATGAGGTATCGAGAGGTGTCGAGACAGCTGTCGAAGTAGGTGTCGAGAAAATGAACGTCGATAGATGAAGGTGTCGAGAGGTATCAAGGAACAACAACCAGTTTCAAAGAACAGAAGCTCGATCGATCGACAAGGTATTAAGAAGGTATCGAAGAGACAGGAACTTTCTCGATCGATCCATCAGGTGTCGAAGAGGTGTCAAGATTGCGATAAGAAAAAGGCTTGAGAAGCTCGACAGATAACAAGGTATCGAGGAGGTGTCGAGCCAGCTTCTAAAAACAGTTTTTCGAGAAGAGAAAAACACAGATATGAATGCAATCCACATGTACCTCAACCAATGATCCACCCAACATATTAAGCTCTCAAAATCATATCTCAACAAAAATTTTAATCACATGGATCCTCAAAAACACACACACACACACACACACACACACTAAACAAGCCTAGCCAATTTTATTTTTCAAAAATAAGTCAAGACAGTTTAGTGAGCATACATTAGCACATGTAAAAACTTGTGATGGCCAAATCACATTGTACCTGCACATGTATCAAAAGTAGCAAAGAATATTGCGTGTTGTGTGTGAAAAACATCGCAAGATTGCATGTGTATACATGTTATAAGGATCTGAGATATGAGAAAATAACTTTAACTCATACACAATCATAACTGTTTGATGGGGACTATCACTTTCGAGATACATCTTATAACTCACACATCTCCTAGAATACATGCTTGCAACCATATTTAAAGCATTTTTAATCTTTTGGCTTTTTATTTTCTTTGCATATTATCTTTTATTTTAGCATACCATACATGGGCATATAAAAGAGAGGAAAGAAATACCCAAGATGTTAAGCATTTGACATCACACTTTTGCTATGTCGAAGTATACGAATGTCTTTGACACTGCACTTTTGCTATGTCGAAGCATACAGGTGTCATATTATGATTGGCGGGCAACAGTAGTGAGATGATTATTTATGCATTTTTCTTAGGATTTTCTAGTCCTACCCGTCAAAAAGAGTGATACGAGTGTTAAGTTTAAGAGATAACTTAATCTTACTCATCACAAACAAGAGCCACAAAGCTCACTTGCTTAGTTGTGCATAGAGATACTCATCTAAACTACAAGAGATACAAAATTTAGAAAACTCTGTTTCATTGGCCATCCAAGGTATACAAGTACCAAAGTACACAAAACACACACTGTTTTTGTATTTTTCATTTTTTTAAAATTTTTATATCAAAAACAAAATAAATAAAACTAAAAATAAACAAACAAAAACATGTTATCAAAGTAAAGCAAAAACTAGATGCAAATGCATGAGGAAGAGGAACAAGAGAAGGAGATCAATCCATGGAGATGACACCAATGTTTTGACGAAGGAATTCAAAACGTTTGCTATCAAGAGGTTTGGTGAACAAGTCAGCCTTCTGATCATCAGTGTGGATAAACTCAAGAGTGAGAGTACCATCTTCGACAAGTTTCCTAATGAAGTGATGTCGAATCTATATGTGTTTGGTTCAAGAATGTTGAACTGGGTTCTTAGAGATATTGATGGCACTGGTATTGTCATAGTAAATAGTGAGATGCTCTTGACAAATACCATAATCATGAAGGAGTTTTTGCATCCAGAGGAGTTGGGTGCAGCAGATACCGGCAGCGATGTACTCAGCTTCTGCAGTGGATAAAGAGATGGAGTTCTACTTTTGCTCACCCAAGAGACAAGATTGTTACCCACATAGAAACAACCCCCTGAAGTACTCTTTCTATCATCAGCATTGCTAGCCCAATCAGTATCAGAGTACCCGGCTAAGATACCATTAGTGTCCTTGCTATACCACACACTGAACTTAGCAGTAGTTTTGACATACTTTATAATTCTTTTTAAAGCAGTCATATGAGATTCTTTGGGGTTAGCCTGATATTTAGCACACACACCAACACTATAACTAATGTCAAGTCTACTAGCAGTAAGGTAAAAAAGACTACCTATTATGCTTCTATAGAGAGAAGGATCAACACTCTTACCTAACAAGTCTACAGTGAGTTTAACATTTGGGCTCATAGGGGTTCTAACAAAACTAGCAGATTCTAAACCAAACTTTTTCACAAGATTCTTAGCATATTTAGATTGAGAAAGGAATATACCTAAATCTTGTTGGCGAATCTACAATCCTAGGAAGTGAGTCAGCTCTCCAATCATGCTCATCTGGAACTCGGCTTGCATGAATTTTGAGAAGCCATGAGCAAGTTCATACTTAGTCGACCCAAAAATGATATCATCAACATAGACTTGAGCAACTATCAACTTAGACTTGAGCAACTATCAACTCACCATCTTCCCTTTTGATGAAGAGAGTTTGATTAGCATTTCCTCTTGTGAATCCATGTGACACCAGATATTGTGTGAGTCTATCATACCAGGCTCTAGGAGCTTGCTTCAACCCATAAAGTGTCTTTTTAAGGTACAGCACATGATCTAGAAAGTGTGGATCAATGAATCCTTTTGGTTGAGCCATATAGACATCCTCTTTAAGTAACCTATTCAAGAAAGCAATCTTTACATCCATCTGATAAAGTTTGAAATTCAGCTGACATGCAAGGGCAAGGAGAATTCTGATTAACTCCATTCGGGCAACTAGGGCAAATGTTTCATCATAGTCTACTCCTTCCATGTATGAGTATCCTTGAGCCACAAGTTGAGCTTTGTTGCGAATCACATTGCATTCTTCATCAGTCTTGTTGCGGAATATCCACTTTGTACCGAAGATGTGTTCACCTTCCGGTCTAGGTACTAGAATCCAAACATCATTCCTTTGAAACTGAAGTAGTTCGTCATGCATTGCTTTGACCCAAATTTCATCTTGTAATGCTTCCTCAACTTTCTTAGATTTAACCTGTGACAAGTAGCAGAAATAAGACACAAAGTTAGCAACACATTTATCAACTGTGTATTTCCTTAATGTGAGTTCATCCATGTTTCTCACAATAACTTCTAGAGGATGATTTAATTTGATTATAGAGGAAGGTCCCTTCTTTTCATGAGATTCAGAATCTGGTGAAATGGGTATGTCTACAGAGTCTTCCACAACACTCGGAGTATTGGGAGTACTTGGAGAAGCAGGTTCTTGTTTGGTAATGTCTTGAACTTCCCTAGGCTCAGGAGGAAGAATTTCTTTGGAGAGTTCCTCAATGCCTTTCTCAGAACTGGAATCTAAAGACTCATCAATGACGACATTTACTGTCTCCATTACCTTCATAGTTCTTTTGTTGTACACTCGATAGGCCTTACTTGTAAAAGAGTATCCCAGAAATATGCCTTCATCGCTTTGAGAGTCAAAATTTCCCACATTCTCTCTATCCTTGAGGATGAAGCAAGTACTTCTAAAGATTCTGAAGTACTTCACATTTGGCTTCCTTTCTTTCCACAACTCATAGGGAGTCTTTTTGGTACCGGGTCTGAAGTATACCCTATTAACCGTATGACATGCAGTGTTTATGGCTTCTCCCCACAAGTTTCTAGCCAAATCTTTGTTATGCAGCATGGCTCTGGCCATCTCTTGAATAACCCTATTCTTCCTTTCTACCATACCATTTTGCTGAGGCGTAATAGGAGCATAGAATTCTGGAGATATACCCGATCTTATGCAGAAAGACTCAATGTATGAGTTCTCAAATTCTTTCCCATGGTCACTTCGAATTCAATCAATCTTTAGGCTCTTTTCATTCTGCAGTCTTGTGCATAAAGCCTCAATATGCTCAGGAGCATCAGACTTGGATCGTAGTAGAATGACCTAAGTGTATCTAGTAAAGTCGTCTACCACAACCATGATGTATCTCTTACCACCAAGAGACTCGGTTCTGGTTAGACCCATAAGATCTAAATGTAAAAGCTCAAATGGTCTGGATGTAACTGATGTCTGAGTGCCTAAATGCTTAGGTTTCGTCTGTTTTTCAAGCAGACATGGTCCACACACCACATTGCTTATTCTACTAAGTTTTGGTATCCCTAAGACTGATTCATGCTTAGATACAATAGAAAGATGCTTGTAACTAGCATGTCCCATTCGTTGATGCCATAGATCTTCATTAGGCAAACGAATGCTATTACACATAATATCAGCAATAGGAACCAATCCATAGCAGTTGTCCAAAGTGCGAACCCCACTAATGAACTTCTTTCTAGGCTCATCCATGACAAGACACTTTCCCTTTGAGAATAGCACCATGAAGTCTTGATCACATATCTGACTTATGCTTAATAGGTTTACCCTTAGATCTTCTACATAAAAAACATTTGCAATGTCTGGCAGTTCTGGTAGAGATATGATTCATTTTCCTTTAATCTGTGACTTGCTTCCATCACCAAAGGTAACATTGCCATCTTTCTTAGACTCGAAAACCTTGAAGAGAGATCTGTCTCCAGTCGTGTATCTTGAGCAACCACTGTCAAGATACCATAGACATGTGTCCATTACTTTGAATGCAGACTTCATCATGGAACACACTTCATGCTTAGATGACAAATCAGAGGGAGTGGTTCTTTCTCTCAACTGCCTTTTATGAGCTAAGCCTTTAACTTTCACTCTTCTCAGACGAACTCCTTTGCACATTTTTATTCTGAGACAGTCTAGTTTTTTCTTAGCCAAACTGAGATCTTTTCCAATAGTCATCATAAGAGAATTCAAATAACTTTTAGACTTGTATTTTCTGAGACATTCAAACAAATAGTGATTAGAAAACAAGATGTATTTGAAAACAAAGATCTCTTCAAGCCGGTTACAGCCATGACAGCAGGGGTCAATGGATCAACATAGCAAAAATTAAATCTAATCAGAGTGTGCCTGCTCTGATACTACTTGATAGGCCACAAACTAAATGACCACTTGTGATTAAACTAATTAATTAATTAGCCAAGTTATTAATTAATTAATTTAACATGCAAATATGTGGAAGTACAAACAAATCACCAAAAACTAAATATGCAGCGGAAATTGAAAGACACAGTGATTTATTTACGAATGGGGGAAAACTCTTGCGGCAAAAACTCCACCGGGTGATTTTTAGGTCACCACTCCCGAAACTCCACTATTATCAAATCAAGCGGTTACAAGTAAAGGAATCTCAAGTACCTTACTAACCTACAGTTGAACCCTTACCCCAATACCCAATTGGACTTGATCTGTAGTGACAGTTCCCCCTTTTGATGCACAGCTCCCAAGTACGTGACTAACCAATGCGCGGATTCCAGTACGCGACTTCAAACACCAACTTAGAAGGAGAGGTTGACTGCAAAGTTCTTCAGTTCATCCTACACGATGAAGATCAGGAAGATGCTTGGTCACAAAACCCTTTGGTGCAAATGCACAGCAACTTCTTCAGAGAAGATGAACTAGGTCAAGAACTTCGTCTTTGATCACAAATTACTTGAACAGAGTTTGCTCAATGCTTGTGCAACTTGTGTATCTCTTGACGGCTCTTAAAACAATCCTTTTATATGTTTAGGGTTTGGAAAAAAGAAGGTCCAAAAGCATATTCACGGATCCCAAGAAATCAGATTAGAAAATCTGATTTTATAAATCTCGACAGATAGCAGGTGTTGAGGAGCTATTGAGTAGGTGTCAAGCTTTAATGAAATTGTACTTCAGCTTGTTTTTCTTGGACAGACTTGATGACTTTAACACTTGATCTTGAAACCTTATTTCTTGAAGTATTAAGAACCACCTAGAACTACCCAATTACAAGTAGAGTGCGTTTTGTCAAAGGATTAGTCAATTTACATAAATAAGTGACATATATTCTTAACAAGTGAGAACACATATGTCCTAACAAAATGTGGATCAGAGAATTGTACTTGAGCATGCTAGAATGATTATAGATAGAGTAGAAGACCCACCTGGGATTCTGGAGAAAAAAAGACTGACTGTCCGAATTCTGGTTCTCAACTGCAATGAATCACAAAAGACTTAGCAGATTCTTATAATAAAGTTGACGAAAGCTGCAAATTCCAAAAAATCTTTTACGTGCACCACCCGCTGGCTTGCCACGTCAGCAAGTGAGTCCGGTGTAGCAGGTCTCATCTGACATGGCAAGATTTAGTGAAGTTAGTAGCACTGCCCAACATAGCAATCTAAACCAAGGAAAAGAGTATCGTCCCTGTCATTTTTCACAATGATCATTTTCAAATGAAACGAACACTTTTTTTTGTTGTCAATGTTAATCACGACCAATCACATTGAAATTTTAGTAAAGGTTGTCCCTAAATTTATTTATTTTTTTCAGTATAGTACTAGTCAAATAACTTTGGAACATGGGAAAGCTAGATGAGTGGCCTTTTGGCTCTTTCGTGTTTGTGAAGACTTAAGAGTGAAGAGTGTTTTATTTTTTATTTATCTATCTATTTATTTTTTGAGAAAGACTTAAGAGTGAAGTAGCTATACCCTATACGTGGTTATTTGGATTTGAAATTGGTGATGGCTTCATTTGTATAAAATTTAAATAGAAATTCAATTAAATTATTTTCCAAGTAACATAAATTATGAGTAAATTTAGTGCTACAAACTTTTCCACAACTTTGCTACAACTTTGCTATATGGTAATTTGTGAGTGATAGAAATAAAATAGTGGGTCCATGTGATTCCATAATTTCACCACTCACAAGTCACCACGTAGCAAAATTGTGGCAAAGTTGTGGAAAAGTTTGTGACACTAAACTTATCTATATATATAATAATAGGTGAAGCAGAGAGAAAATCCAATTAGATTTCAATTGGATTCTCAATTTTGCGTCACTTGTCCTAACCAAAACTCAAAAAAAATCTAATTAGATTATAAATTTGACTCCAATTTTGTGTCATGTATCTTATCTAAATTTTCTAATTTTTGTGCTCAAATAAATGATGCATTAACATTTAACACGAAAGCCAAGAAAACCACAATGATAATACTCATTAACCTAAGCAAGAACATCTTACCTGCACACTTTTATAGAGATTATAAATTGGACTCCAATTTTGTGTCATATATCTTATCTAAATTTTCTAATTTTTGTGCCCAAATAAATGATGTATTAACATTTAATACGGAAGCCAAGAAAACCACATTGATAATACTCATTGCCCTAAGCAAGAACATCTCACCTGCACACTTTTATGGGTGATCTCAACAGAGTCTGGAGCTCTTCTAATTCCACAACCAGAACCAAGGAGTTCAACAAGAAAGACTATAAAAGTAAAACATTATCTCCTCCTAATTCCATATCGTCATCCTATGTCTCCTCCTCTCTCAACCTCTACCAACTAGATCCACACACTACCCTTTCCTCCTCCTTACGGATTTCTCAAAACAAGGCCAGGTTCAAACACAATGTTCAATCCCACTCTTCCTTACTTCACACTCTCATACATTAGCGCTTCATTGGCGCCTCAAAGAAGATTCCAAATTCAATGATCAGTTTTTATTTTTTAATGTCCCTTTATATATTTTAAATAATAAAATGCAATATTCTCTTTTTTCTTCACTGTAGCATCAATTAAATAATAAAATGCAATATTCTCTTTTTTTATTCATTGTTTTATCTAATGCTTTCCTATGTATGATAAACCAAAAAAAAAAAAAAAAACCAATAGCATTACTTAAATAATAAAATGCAATATATATTTTTCATTGTTTGATTTAATTCTATCATCTGTGTGATAAACCCCAAAAAAACAAAAAAATTGGTCAATAACATCATTACAATTAACTAGTCCCGTGCGGTAGCACGGGGTTACATACTAGTTCATAAATTAAAGGTAAATGGACATCTCACAAAAGATAGGTTCCTAATTTAAAAATAACTAGTAAATTGCCTGCGTGATGCATGTATAAGATTGTAATGTTTTATGTAAGATAGTTTTGGAGAAGGTTGTATGTATATTATAACATAATTGTTATAGAATTTTGTTAATAATGAATTCATCTTAAAATGCAACAACAAAAAAATTTTCCTTAAGGGGTTAGGCTAGCATGACAATGGTGGTTGCCCTTCGAATTCCTCTCTTTCTCTTTTTTACAAATGCTTTGTTAATATCAAGTCTTTTATTTTGGTAATAGTAAAAAAATGCGTTACATTTAACAATCCACAATATTTTCATGTCTCTCTATCTTTCCCAAGGAGGTGAAGAGGCCATTCACTCATTAGTCCTGACCCAATACACAGGTGAAAGCTCGAGGGTAGAGGCTGAAGTGGCTAACTACTCGAGGAGTCCAAAGAGCGAGCGTTCCGCAGGAGGCATCAAGCAGGCCACTTGCACCAAAAGTCAAAATACTGAAGAAGATGGTAGAGATGTGTTAGCAAAGAAGATGGGAAATATCTAGGTAAAGTACTCATCACCTCCACATTCAATTTACTACATAAACTCAGCTAGCCGCATTAATGGTAGAATGACCACTAAACAGTACATTGTTATGTCTAATGGAAATGATACATTCGAACAAGGCTGAGGCAAGAATGTATTCCAAGAATGGGACTTAGGAGTGTTGCCAAATTCTGACTGAGTTCCCTTAGCCTAACAACTAGCATGCACTCCTTTCAAGTTTTGGTCTTGCAAAACCCCTTCCAAGTGTATAAAGATTAAAGAGTTAGGGCTGGCTTGAAGAGTGAGGAATTATTATTTCTTTTTAAAATGCGTTTCCTTCAGCAACCTGAACTGACCTTGTCATTTTCAGCAGTTAATTGTCACCCAGATTTGCTTATAAAGTTGTGTTCATTTTAACAGTTCTCCCTAAGCCTAAAATCCCCATAGGCTTTTGGCTTGCATATCCTTTGAATATTAAGATAGTATCTTCTCTGATCGGAGATAACAAACATGACATTGTTAGGCATGACAGTGCTATGAGAACTTGAATTAAGTACAGATAATTAGGAAAGTATTAGTCTCTCTGCTCCGGAATCGAGAGGTAAGACTAATCATAAACTGCAAAAGAACTATTACAATAGATAGAAAGAGAGAAGGAAATAAAAGTAAAATTTTACATAGGTCTTTGCAATTATATACACACACAACTCAGATGACAAAGCTAAGAAGAAAAAAAAAAAAAAAACCAACAAACAAACAAACAAACCTTATGTAGATACTAAGATGGCAGCATTTTCTGTTCATAAAAGAAAAGTTTGAGGCATGAAATTCAATAAATTGACATGAAGCTATGGTTGCCATCTGGCTGTTGCTCCCAGTCATCCAGCTCTGTGATGAACATTGGATTAAGGCTTTTATATGGCTCCTGTTCACGAAGTCTTTCAAAATATGACTTCCTCAATCCATAATTCCTAGCCATGTTAGAGCGGACCCAACCTGAATGGTTTCTGGGTGCACCAGTAACAATAACAGATGTATTCTCTTTAGCAAAATTAGCCAAAGCTATTGTTGCCTCCGTCTCTGTGGTAGATGAGGCATCCACTAGAAAAATATGACTAAAATGTCCAGCAGCTATACCTTCATTGTGTAGTCGAAAGCTACTCACATAAGTTGACAAAATTATCTTGAATTCCTGAAGTATTGGGAGTGGGGGACATTCAAAACATTCATCTTTTACAGGACATGAGCGCAGAATGTCAGTGGGTACTCCATCCATCTCTCGAAATGCAGCATTGGCTCTAAACATATCTGACTCTGGAATGACCTCCATCAACCTTGTCATTAGCGCATCGCATGTGTGGTTTATAGGTGCACATATAAGAATCCGATTCTCTTCAGAGGTATTATATATTTCCATTACAGCTTCACAGACAACCACCCCTGTTCTTGCTGATGCTTTTAATTCAGGTACATACCTTTCCACTTCAGTGCTAATGAGCGGGCCCACAAGAAGATAAGGTGGTGAGCCTGGATAGCTTAGAATCCGACGAACTGCACGGAGCTCATCTATGTCAAGTTCATGATAGGTGTCAAACAGAGGTGGGTTAACACTGTTCTTCCAAGAGACACTTTCAGGAAAGATGAAGTTCTGGGATGAAGTTTCTATTGCAGTATCAACAGCTTGATGAGCCCTTTTCAGACAAACTCTGTTGAATGAGAAGCTGATGTCATATTTGCGATTTGGATGATGCTGTGAATGAAAATCGTCTCCAAATTCAACTAACAGGCAATTGCTTTTCACCACACGATAGATAAAACCCTGCTTAATATTTAGACTGTTAGTGTTGTAGATAAGATCATAAGATGAACAAATGATGCTCATATGCACTTCGACTAGATACGTAAATTCAACTACAATAGTGCAGTGGAAATACAATTCTACATAATGCTAATAATATGAAATATTTGAGAAATGAAATTTAACAAATGGTATAAAAAGCCTCAGCATAACCTTAGTCGAGGCCGGTTATGCAAGACTAACCTCATCAAATGGTCAAATTAGCTGAATGTGTCACTGGGTTGATAAGCTACAGTTTACTTTTAAAAGATTCACAAAATGCTGTACAGAAATAATATAATTCTTGACCAGCTTAAACTCAAAGAAAAACAAGAAGTCTATACATAAAACTCAAAATTATCTCTAGCAAAATTATATGATTTAATTAAGTATGAGTTAATTGAAGAATAAGCTTACCTGAAAGGCCTCAACCTCTTTATCCGAAGGTTGAGCATAGACCATGTCCCTTGATAAAAGGAATGGCCGCCTCTGAGGAACAGAATCAATCTCAAATGCTACAAAGATTTTATCATCCTTCTCATCACTTCCATCAGAATATTTATGCTCGTTTTTTTCCTTATAAACTGTTGCTTTCTCCAACTTCAAAGTCACTTTCTCCAACAGGAAATCAATCCATTTCTAGTTCCAATAAAAGCATGAAGTTATTACAAGCCAGAGTGCAAAAGCATATATAGTATTCCATCAATTACAACGTTTTACTATACTGACCACTTTTTATTTTTATGAAACTATACTAACCACTTAAGACCATCAGAGAAGCAAAACATAATAATTTATAATGTAAGATATCTGCAAATGATAAATGTCAATTGCTCCCTCAAAAGATCTCCTTGTGATTTAAAAGAGGTGTCCAAATGGGATACTGAAGAAAGATATATTTAAGAATGGTTTCTTTGTGATATCAAAAAAAAAAAAAAAAAGAAGAATGGTTTCTTTGTTCCCCAAAAACAAGATTTCAAAGAAGATAGTACACAAATTGGTATAATATACCAAATTAAATTTTCTTGACAGAGTAGTTAACTTACACACATCGGTATAATATACCGAATTAAATTTTCTTGACAAAGTCGATAACTTACCTCCAAGTAGTAATCCTCAGCATATAACAGAGCAGCAAAAAAAGCCTTATAAGTTGAAGGAGATAAAGGTTGTTTCAGAACTTGAGGCACAATGTCTCTCTTGATCTGACCTTTGATATCCTCAGGAATAGCATACAAGGGTGTACCCTTTTCATACATATAACTCATATTCCCTTCTTCATTTGTTACATTATTGGGAGCTGCATGCAGAATTGGCTTAAAAGCTGGAGGCTGCTTAGTGGAAGTCTGACGAGGCCCCAAGGTAGATGAATTTGTGACCACTGAAGGTGAAAATTGAGGTCGTTTTTTGGAAGTTGGAGAAAAAAAAGCTGATGAGAGTTGAAGGGTATTAAGGACAGATGCACGTGAGAGTTGAGAGGTATTAAGGAGAGTTGTACCTGAGAGTTGAGATAAACTGAGGAGAGTTGTACGTGAGAGTTGAGAGGTATTAAGGAGAGTTGTACCTGAGAGTTGAGATAAACTGAGGAGAGTTGTGCGTGAGAGTTGAGAGGTACTGAGGAGAGTTGTACGTGAGAGTTGAGAGGTACTGAGGAGAGTTGTACGTGAGAGTTGAGAGGTATTAAGGACAGATGTACGTGATCTAGAAGAAGTAACTGGAGGTTTAAGGGATGATGGAGATGGTGATAGGTTTGAGGAAGTTGTGGATGGTCCAGAAGAAAATGTAGGTGGCAATGGATTTGAACTTTTAGAACTGGGTGGTTTAGATGGAGACTGAAGTGGTGTAGAAGAAAATGTGGGTTGGTTTACTTGTTGTGGCTTGTCTGTCACCGAATTACTTTCCCCCGAAGCTAAGGACATAGTGTGTGTCCTTTCGCGATCAGTCCCCTCTTTGGTTGCTGAGAAAATAAGGACAACGTCTCAAAATGTGAAACATGAATTCTCAATTCAAAACGAAAATCTGACTAAGCTGACCACAAGTTATTGTTTTATTAACAGGTCTACGGTACAACTTTCTTCACGTATGTTGATATGATTGGCGTATAATAAAAATTTTGTAATCACAGTAAGTTAACAGTTCTGAAAGATGTTGGATATATTTTGTTCCATCAAGTTCAAAACTTTAAAAATTCTATATATATATATATATATATATACCAAAGATGAAAAAATAAACACACAGGTGAAGAGAAAGATCAGACAACCAAGAGGCTGGTTTCTTTCTTTACTATATCAACCACATTTTTCCCCAGCTACCCAACAGACCAAAAGGATCATTGAGACTCTGAGAAAGTGAGTAGAATGTAGATCAGAGAATTGTACTTGAGCATGCTAGAATGATTATAGACAGAGTAGAAGACCCACCTGGGATTCTAGAGCAAAAAAAGACTTACTGTCTGAATTCTGGTTCTCAACTGCAATTACTCACAAAAGACTTAGCAGATTCTTATAGTAATAAAGTTGACGAAAGCTGTAAATTCCAAAAATCTTTTACGTGTACCACCCCTGGCTTGCCACGTCAGAAAATGAGTCCAGTGTAGTAATTACGTCCCATCACACTAACGACCGCTTTTTTTTTTGGGGGGGGGGGGGGGGGGGGGGAGGGGTGTTGTTTTTGTTAATCACGACCAATCACCTTGAAGTTTTAGTAAAGGTTGTCCACATATATAAATATATTTATATATATATATATATATTTTCAGTCTAGTACTAGTCGAATAACTTTGGAACATGGGAAAGCTAGATGAGTGGCCTTTTTGGCTCGTTCGGGTTTGTAAAAACTTAAGAGTGAAGAGTTTTTTTTTTTTTTTTTGGGTAGAAGCGGGAAAGTCTTATTTAAATAAGAATGACTTAAGAGTGAAGTAGCTATACCGTGTTCAAAAAAAAAAAAAAAAAAAAAAAAGTAGCTATACCCTATACGTGGTTATTTGGATTTGAAATTGGTGATGGCTTCATTTGTTTAAAATTTAAATAGAAATTCAATTAAATAATTTTCCAAGTAGCATAAATTATGAGTAAGTCTAGTACTATAAACTTTTTTAAAATTTTGCCACTATTTTCCTGTGTGGCAACTCGTGAGTGGTAGAAATAAAATAATGAATCCATGATTTTACCACTCACGAGTCGCCATGTAGCAAAATTGTGACAAAATTATGGAAAAGTTTATGGCGCTAGACTTATTCATAAATTAAAGGTACATGGACATCTTACAAAAGATATGTTCCTAATTTAAAAATAACTAGTAATTAAGTTGTCCATGCGATGCACAGATAAGATTGTAATGTTTTATGTAAAATAGTTTTGGAGAATGTCATATATATATATATATATATTATAGTATAATTGTTATAGAATTTTGTTAAAAATGAATTCATCTCAAAATGCAACAACAAAAAAAATTTGCCTGTAGGGGTTAGGCTAGCATGACAATGGTGGCTGCCTCTCGAATTCCTCTCTTTCTCTTTCTTACAAATGCTTTGTTAATATTAGATCTTTTATTTTGGTAATAGTAAAAAAATGTGTTACATTTAACAATCCATAATATTTTCATGTCTCTCTATCTCTCCCTAGGGCCTTGTCTGTTAGTTATATTAGTCCTTTTTTTTTTTTTTTTTTTTCTTTTGCTTTTGTTTTTAAAACTAAAACAGTGGGTATTTTAAAAGACACAAAGAAGAGAGAAAGGTGTGGCGAAATTTCAAGAAATTAATGACATAACAGTAAAAATAAGTTAATGTGATCTTTTGGATAATAGTAAAAAAAAAAAAAAAAATGCTAAATGCAAAATTAGAGCTCAACATGGCATAACCTCATGCACTCTCTTGCATAAAAGTATGTTGGTCTCAAGCTTTGCGTAAAAAATATAATTAAATTATGTTGGTCTCAAACTGAAACAATATACTTGGTTTCTATAGGATTTTGATCTTCACTATTTACATAAATAGGAATTGAGTATGAGGATTCATAGAAATGAATATCTAAATAAACATAGATTTGCTATAATAAGTAAAATAAATACATATTGTTAACCACAATTTTTTTTAAAATTTTAAAAACTATATAAATCAAGAACTAACAATAATTAAATGAAGTAACATTTACCGTAAAAAGATCACAACATACCCTTCTTGCTCATGGATTTGATTGAATAAACATATCATTGATTTTGTTGATGAAATTCTACTTTAAGCCAAACCATGTAAATACTATAGTAAGATTTAATGAAAAAAAATGGTATGCATCTAACTAAAAGTTTTTGTAGTACTCTCTAGTTTCTACCATATGGTATACCAAAATTATCTTTGCATCATAGATTATATGCCAAATATTTTTGGCTAGAATCCTATAAATTGTTTAGATTTTCAGAAGGGACAAATGCTATAAGAATCTATGACTACAATATCTTAATTGTCTATCAATATCTGAACTTATGATCATTTATATGCTTATGATGGACCTAGCACTTTCATGCATTTGTTTATAAAAAAATAATAATAATAAAAACACCTGCAATTCAAAGGCATCACAAATAGTTTGGTCCAATTTGCTATGAATTTCTTAGTCAGTTGTAGGAGCATATCAAAAGTCACTACAACAAATTGGTTTTCATACCTAGTACCATAGCATCACTGACAACTCAAAATTTAGTATGAATATAGTTAAATGCAATATTGTTAGGTTCTAAAGACTTAGGAACTAATATATTTAGAGCTCTAATGTGTAATGTTGGCAAACTATAATCAAAATAGTTGTTAGTCTTATTTAGACTTGCTCAAAGTGTGTGCGTTGTATGTAAAGTTGGAATCGAGTGGCTGCAGAAGTATTAGTGACTTTTGGCCTGGCTCAATCGATCGAAACTTAGACTCGATCGATCGAATATCGAGTAGAATGTTTTTTCTGCAGAATTCCAACTCAGCCCTAGCTCATTAAAACATTTAGAATTTTATGGTTTGCCCTAGTTATATAAGGCAAACCCCTAGCCACATTTTAGAAGTTACTCATATTGCTGTTTGTGTGAATCTCTTGTGAGATTTGAGAGATGCTTGCCTTCACACAAGCTTAGGATTATCAAGAAGGAAATTTCTTCAAGAACTTGATGATCATTCAGTTATTGCTATAAGAGCTTAAAGATACGCAAGCGGGTGTGCTTGTACTTGCTGGAGAATCTAAGAAAGAAGGAGTCCGTGGTCTCAGAGCTTACACGTGGTTGTGTCAGTAAGTTTTCTACTGATGGGTAGTAATAGAATGTTAGTGGTCTAAGTTCTATTGTATAAACTTCGATTCTTTCTATAGTGAATTCAAGTTTACCTTGAGGATAGCTAGGTTAAATTCTCCCCAGGTTTTCTACCAGTTTGATTTTCCTAGGTCATCATATCTTTGTGTTATATATTTTTTTGCTGCTATGCATGATATGATTATTTGATTGTGATAACCTAGATCTGAAATTTGGACTAAGTAATAACTTGGCTAATTAACTAGGTTAATCTAGTTGTGTTTTAAGGGGTCTAAAAATAAACAAGTGGTATCAGAGCAGGTAGCTTTCTTGTTGTAGATCTTTTGATCTCTGAGCTAATCCTTGACCCCTGTTGTCATGGAACACAAACACTCTCTAGTTATTCCTCCTCACTTTGATGGGAATAATTATGCTTATTGGAAAGTAAGGATGAAAGTATTCTTGAAATTTATTGATGAGAGAGTCTAGAACTCTGTTGAGTTCGGATGGGAGAAGCCCACTAGTCCTGTGAGTGAGTGGCAAACTTCTCAAAAAGAAGCAGCAATGTTCAATAGCAAAGCTATGAATGCTATCTTTAACACTGTTTCTATGAAGGAATTTAAGAGAATCTCTAATGTTAAGGTTGCATACACTGCTTGGAAAATCCTCTAGATTGTGCATGAAGGCACAAAGACTGTCAAAATTAATAAGTTGCAACATTTAACTTCTAGATTTGAGAGCATTAGGATGTCTGATGATGAATCCTTTGATGAATTTTATACTAAACTTAATGACATTGTTAATTCTGCATACAACTTGGGTGAAATCTATGATCAACCTAAAATTATTAGGAAGATTCTTAGATCTTTAACTGAAGACTTTAGACCTAAGGTGACTGCCATCACTGAAAGTAAGGATGTGGACTCTATCCCTGTTAATGAACTTATAGGATCTCTTCAGTCCTATGAGTTGGACCTACCCAAAACTGGCAAATCCAAGTTAATGGCTCTTAAGTCAGTTGATGATGTTGAGGCTGGTGGATTTGATGATGAGCACAAAGATTGCTTACCTTGCCAAAAACTTTACAAACTTTCTTAAGAATAGTAACAGAAGGGCAAGAGGTACGAACACTGCAGAACCTAGAAATTTTAGGAAGAATAATCCCACTAAGGTTAACAACAATGAAAAACCTAGAGAAAAAGTTAGTCAATCTTCTAATAATTTTATGGGTCCTCAGTGTTTTGGATGTCAAGGGTATGGTCACATGAAATCTGAATGTCCTATATACTTAAGGTCTAAGAGTAAGGCTATAGCTGTAACCCTTAGTGATAATGAAGTTTCTGATGATGAGTCTAGGTGTGACGAGAATGGAAACTTTATTGCTTTCACTACTACTGCTGTAGTCAATGAAAGTGTGTTTGTTGAAGAGAAACCTTCTGATGGGGAACTCTCTGAGGATATAGATCTTCAAGAAACCTATATTAAACTTTGCAAAGTCACTGCAAAGGATGCCATGAATGTTGAATTAGGCTTAAAGAAAATTGCATCTTTTGAGCTTGATAAGAAAAATTTGCTTATGAAATTGTTTAATGCTGATGAACTTTTGAACAATGTGAAAACTGAGAATATGCTTTTGATTGATAAAATTAAGAATTTGTAACTTGATTTATCTGTTGCTAGATCTGCTATTTCTAAATTTGATCATATGCTGAGTGTTCAAAAGTCTCCTTCTGACAAATCTAGATTAGGTTTTGTTGAAAGCATCTCAGTGTCTGCACCCATTCCACAAACTTTGTTCTTTCTTCTTCCTCTGAACCTCCTGTGAGTAAGGTTGTGAGTGAGACTGTTAAACCTGTAGAGGTCACACCTCCTAGGAAGATTAGGGTTGATCTGAAAGAGTCTAAACCTTGGAAGTCTACCCTTTCTAAGGACAAGTTGCATGGTAAGCCTGTTTGGGTTTGTAATTTTTGTGGAAAGTCTGGGCACATTCGTCCAAACTGTTATAAGCTGCAAGCTCCTAAGAGAGCAAACAAACCAAAAGTACCTATGCCTCAAGCATAAGATCCTATGGTACTCATTGGTGAATTAGTAAAGGCTCTAAACTTTTATTCCAATCCGGGAGTTGGAAATCACTCTAATGTGAATAAAAACTCCAATGCTCGAGATGCATCTAAAAATTTTTGGATGTAAAAGGCTTGATCTAATTGAGTCTTTCTGACATAGTCCTTATGCTTCTTTGCTCTACCCTTTGTGACCATTGTTTTTTGGTTTTTGTTTTTCCTTTTGTTTCTAGGATTTGCATTGTATAACATTCATGCATTTCATTCTAGAACTATTTTTTTTTTCCCAAAATTTAAAAAAAAAAAAAAAAAAAAAAGAAAAAAGAAGGAGGGAAAAGAAAGCAAGTCGTGTTTTGTATTTATTTTCTTGGTTTTTGAAAATAAGGTTGGTCAATTTATTTTCACATAACATGGCTTTGTACCTTGTTTAGCTTGGATGAGCTTATTTATTAAACTTTACTAGTTGAAGCTTTGGAGTGCATGTTGTGTGGGAAAGATGTTTATGGTTTTTGATCACTTTGTCTTGATCTTGAAGTCACATGTCTTTGATTGTCGGACTTGAACCTTTTGAGAAAGGTATAAATAATCATCTCACTGCTGTTCACCAGCCAATCATGAATATCTTAGTGCATATCGTAAGATTTTGTCTTTCTGACATAGCCCTTATGCTTCTTTGCTCTACCCTTTGTGACCATTGTTCTTTGGTTTTTGTTTTTCCTTTTGTTTTTAGGATTTGCATTGTATAACATTCATGCATTTCATTCTAGAACTGTTTTTTTTTTTTCCAAAATTTAAAAAAAAAAAAAAAAAAAAAGGAGGGAAAAGAAAGCAAGTCGTGTTTTGTATTTATTTTCTTGGTTTTTGAAAATAAGGTTGGTCAATTTATTTTCACATAACATGGCTTTGTACCTTGTTTAGCTTGGATGAGCTTATTTATTAAACTTTACTAGTTAAAGCTTTGGAGTGCATGTTGTGTGGGAAAGATGTTTATGATTTTTGATCACTTTGTCTTGATCTTGAAGTCACATGTCTTTGATTGTCGGACTTGAACCTTTTGAGAAAGGTATAAATAACCATCTCACTACTGTTCACCAGCCAATCATGAATATCTTAGTGCATATCGTAAGATTTTGTGCTCGAGAAAGTGTAGCACATGCACAAAAAAAACATAAGGTATAGCCTCGGTTTAAATGCTTAAAATTGGTGTGTACATTATTGGACTTAAAGCTAAATCAAATAAATAAAATTGGTGTGTACATTATCCCGACTATTTTAATAAGTTTCTAAACAACTAAATTGGTGTGTACAATATGAGGCAAAATACAAAAACTTACATGATTGCAAGTTTATGATCTAGGAGATGTGGGAATTATATGATGTAACTCTTTAGATGATAGTCTCCTTCAAATTCTATGTGATGAATTTTGTAAACTGTGTTTGATTTCTATTCACATATCACCTCACATGCATCTCAAACTTTTGCTAGTTGCATACACTACACATGTTACTCTTTGCTAAACATTGTACATGTAATTGTGTGTGTTTTTGGTTTAACCAACCAAGTTTGAAAATACCTTGCATTTTATGCAAAACATATTTTGTGCTTGAGAATTTAAAGGAAGAATGTTTGAAAATCTTCATTTTGGAAAAACTGGGTTTAAAACTTGTGTTTTTGAAAAGAATTTCATCTTATACTCATGCATTTTATTTATAAAATTCAATACTTTGAGGAGTTTCTTGCAAAACTGCTTTGTTTTTTCAAAAAATATTGTTTTTCCAGAATTTCGATCGATTAAGGCTGTTTTTCGATTAATCGAAATTGCGATTAAAAATTTAGGTGAGCCTCTGTTTGTTTCGATCGATCGAACCTAAAATTTCGATCAATCGAAAATCGTATGAGAAGTTTTTTAAAAACTGATTTTCAGTTGAGTCAAACACTTTTTCAAAAAGTTCTTTATCTTTTCTCTCTCCATACGACTCGGTCAAGGCTAAATCTCAATTTTTTGTCGTTTTCGTCTATTCTTTTTGCAAGGTTTTCCTCTCTTGATGCCGGTAAGACCTTTATACCCTTTCTTTTGCATTTTATTTCATGTTTCATGCATTAATTTATGGTTTTTTGGGTAAATTTTCAAACCTATGCAAAATTGAGATTTTTGATGATTTAAGCCAAATGTTCTGAAATTGATCAATGGGCTTTCGCTCTAGGATGTTATAAACTTGATCTTGATGGTTTAATTTGATCAATTTGCTGAATTTTGAGAAATTGAAAATTCTAGGGCTTGTATTTGCTCGAATTGGGGATTTTGTTCAAATTGAGCTTAATTGATGAAATTGGCTTGTTGGATTGATGTAATTGATCATTATAATTTGTATTCTAACTCGTGGGATGATCAATTGGTTAATTTATTACAAATTGAACAAGTGGTTTTTTTTTCTTCTAATTTTGGGGTTTTTGTTAGAAACTCTATGCTTAAGCCAATTTTATGAATTTGAACTTAAATTGAACTTATTCTCATTACATTAGAGCATGCATCATGACATTTAACTGTTCATGCATCATATAGATTGATATTTTTATTTTTTTTGTGCTAACTTGCAGTCTGCCCTTGGTTTTTCTTTTCGTTCTTTTTGTCTATGTTTGTATCTTTGTCCTTACCCTAGCACCATTCCTAGGAATACTAGAGCCCATAGGACACCCTCCACTTCTTCTGAGTCTCCCTCTAGGAGTGAGTTGTTTCGGAGTGACAAAAGCAAAAAAGCCAATGAGAAGCTAAATAGTAAGCGAAAGATTTGAGCTGAGCGGAAGGTTGTGCTAGATGAGTTAGATCTTGCCATTAGGGCAAATTTTGAGAGTAAGGGCTGGTTGTGTTTGTTGGAGATAGATCATCCACTCCCGTCTGCCCTGATTAGAGAGTTCTACTCAAACCTCTTTTGTCACATCTATGATGCCAACACCTTGATTCGGAGTTGGATATGAGGTGTGGAGTTCACCATTACCCCTAGGGTAGTGGCTGAGACTCTTGGTGTTTCGATTGTTCGGCAGCCCATCTATCCTTATGCGGAGTCTCCACCCCTTGATGACGTTATGTCATACATCACTGGGTTTTCTATCCCGTAGGTTTCTGATCCTGGGATCAGTCCGCTGAGCTTCCTGTGATTACCTATCTCTTCCTTCGGATAGTGTGTCATTCTTTGTGGCCTATTTCTCATCTCCACACCATCCCTATTGAGCGATGTGTTTTTTTGTACGCCCTTATTTCTGGTGCTTCTATTAGTTTTCCTCATCTGTTTCTTCATTCTTTGAACGAAGTTCATAGGAGTTCAGCCATTGCTCATGCTCTTGTTCATCCTATTTTCATTCATAGGATTTTGTTGTTCTTAGGTTTAGATGGTTTCCCCGCTTCTGAGCCCGTACATGTCATAGCTCCCACAGGTGCCATCTTCCTTAGGCAGAGGGCTGCTCATAAGAGAACTCTTAGAGTTGAGCCTTCTGGTGCTGTACCCCTTCCTCCCTCTTCTACAGGTGTTGCTTCGGCTAAGGCGTTTGGTGGTTCTACTGCTGATGCTGATGTTCCTCCACTGACTACTTCGGATGCTTTAAACATTTGACGTATGTTGGATCATGTCTTGATCGTTCAGGTGACTCATGGACAGATTTTGGTGGATGTGCTCGATGAGATCCGTGTGTTGTGTGCAGATTTGGCATAGTTTCGACGATCCTCACTGCCACCTCCTTTTGATAATGGACTTTGAGTGCCCTTTGGCATTCTGTCACAAAAATGGGGAGTACTTTTGGACATTTGTAGAGGTTTTTGTTCTCAAGGGGAGAGTTTTTTTTGGAGCTTGTGGAGTTGATTAGATTGTATCTAGGTGCTTCACTCTGTATTTACCTTTTTGGCTCTTGATACTTTTTGTTGGGCTATTCATGTTAGGGGGAGCTACATTTATTGTTTCCCATGTTTCTTGTTTCACTGCTTATTGATTTATATTTATGAGTTATTCATTGATATATGTCTTTATTTTGTGTTGTGTGAAATCAATAATTTATTTTGTTTACTTGTATTTTTCACACATATTTTTATGCGTTTAGTTTAGTGTTTCAAGAAATTTACAGGTTGATTCAATTGAGTTGTTGTCTACAATTGCAACTGATGGATAGTAGTTAGGATTGGATTTGTTATAATGGGCAATTTTTTTGTAAAGGGCTTTTCTTTGTAAACTTTGAGCATTTAGTTGTGTTTTGTCACGAATTGCCAAAGGGGAGTTTGTTAGGTTCTAAAGACTTAGGAATTAATGTATTTAGAGCTCTAATGTGTAATCTTGGCAAATCATGATCAAAACAGTTGTTAGTCTTATTTAAACTTGCTTAAAGTGTGTGCATTGTATGTAAAGTTGGAATCAAATGGCTACAGAAGTATTAGTGACTTTCGGTTTGGCTCGATCGATCGAAGTTTAGACTCGATCGCTCGAATATTGGGCAGAATGTTTTTTCTGCAGAATTCCAACTCAGTCCTAACTCATTAAAACGTTTAGGGTTTTATGTTTTGCGCTAGGTATATAAGGCAAACCCTAGCCACGTTTTAGAAGTTGCTTATATTGTTGTTTGTGTGAATCTTTTGTAAGATTTGAGAGGTGCTTGCCTTCACACAAGCTTAGGATTATCAAAAATGAGATTTCTTTAAGAACTTGATGATCATTCAGTTGCTGCCATAAGAGCTTAAAGATACGCAAGCGGGTGTGCTTGTACTTGCTGGAGAATTCAATAAAGAAGGAGTCCGTGGTCTCGGACCTTGCATGTGGTCGTATCAGTAAGTTTTCTATTAGTGGGTAGCAATAGAATGTTAGTAGTCTAAGTTCTATTATATAAACTTCGATTCTTTCTATAGTGGATTCAAGTTTTCTTTGAGGATAGCTAGGTTAAATCCTCCCTAGGTTTTTTACTGGTTTGGTTTTCCTGGGTCATCATATCTTTGTGTTATTTATTTTTTTGCTGCTATGCATGATGTGATTATTTGATTGTGCTAACCTAGATCTGAAATTTGGACTAAGTAATAACTTGACTAATTAACTAGGTTAATCCAGTTGTGTTTTAAGGGGTCTAAAAACAAACAAATATGACTATTAGTAACCATGTCATACTGCATACAATTTGATATTTTTTATAACACACCAAGAGAAGTACTCGTTATCTTGGAAGACAATCTTTCTAGTGTGTAGCCCATTGGTAAAATTGAATACTATCTTCAATTTGGGGAATACTAATATACCACTTGAAATGAGAGAGAGAGAGAGAGAGAGAGAG
The DNA here is from genome assembly GCF_002906115.3 of Quercus suber. Taxonomy (NCBI): domain Eukaryota; kingdom Viridiplantae; phylum Streptophyta; class Magnoliopsida; order Fagales; family Fagaceae; genus Quercus; species Quercus suber. The sequence continues at coordinate 1,142,155 of NW_027069568.1, forward strand.
AGAAACGAAAAAGTTTTGGAAGAGGAAGAGAAAATAAAGTAGTGGGAATGTTGAGGTTAGATTGTACATTTCATTTTTTTTTTAAAAGAGTGATTGTATTCTTTCCTTAACTGTACATTTCCATTAGTTTACACAAGAGGGCTGAATTAAGACTTGAAAAATGAGTAGAAACGTTGGTTTTGTCAAATGGGATCAAGGAATCCTGACTACAAATTGTTGTCTTTAAAGAAGTTGAAGAGTGTGTGTAGTCTGAAGGGAAGCTTCTATGGAAGAAGAGAACCTCTAAATGAGTCAGGATCTTGGCTTTTAAGTTTCATTTACACGTGGGGGAGGAAAAAGTGAGTTTGTAAGTGGGTTAAAGTCTAGGCTTTCATCTAAATGTGGGAAAAGATAATGCCTGGTATGTAAGGGAATAAGTGGGTTTGGGCTTTTCATAAGATTTGGTCTAATTTTCAATAGTAGCCCACCTTTTAGATAACGGTAAAAAAAAAAAATAAATGTTAACGTGATCTTTTGGATAATAGCAAAAAAAACTTGAAGAAAAGAGGTAAAAAATATGCTAAATGAAATATTAGATCACCACATGGTAGGACCTCATGCACTCCTGCATAAGGTCTCTGCTATATATATATATATACAAGTTGTTATCCCGTGCTATGCACGGGCAAAATTCTTATGAAAGTTTAATTTATACATAAAAGCTTTCTAATTGCATATGAACTATCAACGATCGATTCTTGAGATTAAATCTCTCTCCTTCCACTATTTGTTTGATTGGTGCTCTGTTTTTTCTTCTATTTCATGTTCTTCTCTTTTTGTTATGCTTGATCATTGTAATTTATGATCTTGATGTACTCCTATCCATGTACACTCCCGGTGTACCTTGGTCTTTTTGATTAATGATATTTCATTATTCATAAAAAAAAAAAAAAAAAAAAAAAAAAAAAAAAAAAAAAAAAAAAATGTAAATAAAC
>NW_027069568.1:1143971-1267912 GCF_002906115.3 Quercus suber
AAAAAAAAAAAAAAAAAAAAAAAAAAAAAAAAAAAAAAAAAAAAAAAAAAAAAATTGTATATGAACTATCATAATTGTAATAATAATTGTTCATAAAAACCAAAAAATGAAAACTCTCCATTGTAATGAGTAATTCATGTTCGAAAAGTACTTACAACATGTTATAAAAAATGTGAAGTAAACAGCTTATCCAGACTTTTTTTTTGATAAGTGAACAACTTGTCCTAGACCTTATTGAACCTAAAAGTAAATAATGAAAGAAAATCTAAATCAAATAATCATTCATAAGAACAATTGCAAACAACCATGACAATTTCATTACTGTAATTTGGTTATTCCCTACTTTTTTTGCATGCCATAACTCCTATACATTGGCTTCCACTATCACGAACTACCCCAAACCATACCATATTATATTCTACAATTTCTTTTGTTTTTTGTTTTTTGTTTTGTTTTTTTGTTTTGTTTTTTATTTTTATTTTTATTTTTATTTTTATAGGCACTGTCATACAATTCCTTGATGGCCAAATTTACCTTATATTACATACCTGATAGCTACAGGATGTCTCTATCTACACTCTTCAACAACCACTCTTATTTGATTAGTTTTCTGAGCTTCCATAAATTTCCATATCAAGATTAGAAGTTGTCTGCACTAAATTCATTGCTATCTATCTTCACTCACCCACCTTTGGTTCCGATTGTACCATAACAGCCAGGCTATATTCAGCATGAACTCCACCTCTATGACATGCCCATTTTGCTAATAACACTATACCTATGGAAACATCATGGTTGGTCTCTAGACTTCTAGCACTTCTGAGCACTCCCATATTTCATGTGTCACTATTTCTGCCTATCCCACATATTTCACTTGAGAATGATGAAATTATTTCCCTACAGTAAAGATTGAGCTTATTCATGGGTAAAATATTGTGGATCACCTTTTAAGCAAAAAGTATAAGTTATGGCTACACATTTAGCCTGTAATACAAAGAGAAGTACCTTTTTTTGTACTTTTTAGCACATCACAGCACATCATGTTTGATGTAATGTTTAGCTAAATAATTGTCTTTCAAAGCCATCATTCTTTTTGTAATGAAAATATTTGCATGCACTCTGACATGTTTGATATAAAGTATAGCTAAATAGTTGTCTTTCAAATTCATTGTTAGTATATTCAATGCATTTAGTGTGCCATTCTGGTGTAATGCGTGGACTTGTTTGGTAAAATATGTCAAAGTATTTCTTTGGAATTGGAGGAAGGAGAAAAACGTTGAAAGCAATGGGATAATGTTCTATATTATTTTCTTGGGCAATCAGTTTTCTTGTTGTGTTGATGAATGAATCAGGCTACTTATGAGCAGTTCTAGATTGACTCGTGCAAGTTGCATTTAAGTAACACTTGCCATGCTTGGTTTGTCAACTGTCAATAGTCTTTTTGGTTTGTCACATGGGTGGTGTTTCAGTGTGTTAGTGATTCCTTTGACAGCTAAAACAAAGAGACACAAACCATGAAGTTGACTTAATCTAATATAAGAGTATAACTATTGAATTATCAAAAAAAGAAAAATGCACGAGTCTGTGAGACATTTTGCCAATTATACATGGTGTACATGTTCTAAATGAGAATGAAAACAAGAATGTAGGAGTGAGTGAGACATTTTGTCAAACACTTGGTGTACATGTTTTAAATGGGATTGAAAGGATAGTTTAACAATATGAATCCACCCAAAAAATACAGAACTGAAAAAAAAAAAAAAAAAAAAAACCTTCAAAATGATCCATTAAAAATAAAATCAATATTAGAATGTTCTATTATCAAAGAGGAATATGACTTCTCATGAAAAATTAGTGGTTTATTAGACATTTTTCATAAAGTAAAAATCAAGCCACATACAAATTTTTCTAATCAGGTAGAAATTGATAGTCTTCTCCATGTGCTTGATCAAACCCGACAAAAATTTCAATAAATTGCAGTGCCTGAATCGATTTGTACGGCTCAGTGCTTCTTCTCTCACTGCAGAGGGAGAGCCATTGGTGGAGTTTACAGGTGATGAATAATTCTATGGAAGCATCTGTGGCTATGAAGTCTAAAGTTGTCGATAAGCATAAAGTGGGCAGGAAAAAATTGGTTTTTCCAAATATTTTCTGTGGTATTTACTTAAACAATTAAATAAATTAAAAACATTAAAATGATTTGGAACTTTGCTAGCTGGTGAAGTCCTGGTTCTGAGTCTGTTCAGCAAATAGAGGAATACTTATTTGACGAAATTGTTCAATGTGCGAAGGAATATAAATTTCGGAGAGATGGAGCAAGAGAAGGGACCAAACGTTGTGCCTCTAGTTTTTTATTGGCAGTTTTTTTTTTGGGTGGAACAAATTGAAGCAAGTTCAAATCCCAAAAATTAACGTGAAACATGAACTGTGGTTGTTGTTGTTTGTTTGTTTGTTCTCTCTCTCTCTCTCTCTCTCTCTCTCTAAAGAAATATAACATAAAATATATCAGTAATTGTGCAAAATTAATAACTACCAAGTGGAATAGTGCAGTTGAACCCTAAGAGTTGCAAAAATAGTTCTGAAATGGTTTGCTTGAACAGACACATTTTTTTGTGTTTTTAAACATAGACGTGCCAGTAATTTATATAGCCACGTGGCGCAATGAGGAGTGGTCAACAAAAAGTCAAACGTTTCGACTATTAGTTATTACTAGTCGCTAACCCATCACCCATGCAACATGAAATTAAAAAAAAAAAAATTGAAAGAAATAGCTCAAAGTTTTATTAGTTAGACAGAAGAGAATAATATTGTTTTATTTATAATTGTTTGTGGTAATGAATAAAAGACAGAATGTCAAATCTCTAATTTAGTTGTATTGTATATATAGGTATATATAATATATGTAATATATATACTAAAAGGTGCTTATTGAAAGGTCATAACTCTTCATATTAGATATACCAAAATGTATCTATTAAATGTGCTTATTGACAAAAATGCACACTATTGAATGAAAAGGTACCTATGTAAACAAATATGGAATTGAAGGGGGGGGGGGGCGAGGGGGGCAGGTGGCCCCTCTGAACTTTTAATTTTTTTTACTAATAATATTATAATGACCTAAAATACCTTATTTGCCCCCCTTTGACACAACAGACAAAAAAAAAATATCAATTCACAATACCTTTACTTAGTAGACTTCTCCTTCTACTACATAAAATCATTGGGTCCCACTTAATAATGATTAAAAAAAAAAAAAACAATCTCTACATTGAATAGGATAGGAGTTTGAACAAACTACACAGTAGCTTGATGGACTTTTAAAAACAAAAACGTACAACTATAATATAAAACCATGGGTCTCACTTGGTAATAATTAAAAAAATTAAAAAAGATGTTTCATATCCATTTGTGACTTTGGCATTGATCTTACTAATTGCAACAGTTACTGTTGAAAGAGTTTTTTAAACAATGAATATAATTAAAAATCGATTACACAATCGAATAGAAAATCAATGGATGAATGATTGTTTAGTCACATATATTGAGAAATATATATTCAAGACTATTGAGTATGAAGAAATTATGCAGCGGTTTCAAAATATGAAAAATCGTCGAGGGCAATTGAGTAAAATAAACTAGGTGTAAAAAAATAAATTAAAGTTTACATTTTATGTTAGATTCTGTATGACAATTACATTATCATATAATAGTTTATTTATTTTGTTATTAATATTGATTAATTTTTTACTTTCAATCTTGTCTTTTAATCTTACCCTTCCTGACCTAAATTTCTGGCTCTGCCACTGACCGCAGACAATCCAGTTCTTCTCAGTCTAAGGGCCAAGACAAAGGGAAGAAGGATGCAAGGGATAGTGGTCAGTACACTATTCCCACAAGACCTAAGTGTTTTGGATGCCATGGATTCGGTCACATAAAGCAAGAATGCCCCACATATTTCAAGAGCATTGGGAAGAGTAAGGCACTTGCTGCTACCTTAAGTGACAATGAGCCTGAGGATGATTCCGACGATGAAGATGAAGGAATCTTGAATGCCTTCATTGCCACAGTCAATCCTACTAAAGGGATTGTTGAAAACGTGGAAGAAGAAGAAGAAGAAGAAGAAGAATTGGTGGATTCTAAATGTGAGAAGATGGATGATCAAGATGATATCCGTTCAGCCTATGAGAAACTATACAAGTTGTCTGAGAAGCATGAAAAACTGTATAGGCTGGCCACCAAAAAGCTCAGTGATGTGGAACTTGATCGTAAAGAGTTATCCACAAAGTTTGATGAGGCAAATCAGACTATTGGAGCGTTGAGATTTGAGAACAATTTCTTGGCTGAGAAGACCAAGAAGCTTGAAGCGGAGCTATTTCAAGTCAAAGTTCAATTGGAGAGGACTTCAAGTGCAAAGCTTGATGAAATGCTCAGCAATCAGAAATATGCTTCGGTTCAAACAGGTTTAGGGTATGGTCTTTCTTCCTCTAATACTGCTTCTACTAGTGTTACTGTTTTTATTTCTCCTGCTAATAATACTGAAATTGAGAACACTGATGTTAAAACTGAATTAGCTAGTGAGAACCTAGACAAGGATAAATCTATCTTAGGAGCACCCCCTAAGCAGGATAAGAAAGCTGTTAAAATCCCTAGGGCTAAGAAGGCTAACTCTTAAAACCAAAACAGAAGAAGCGGTATCTTTGTCATCATTGTGGAGCTGACGGTTATACACGACCAAATTGCTATAAGTGGTTAGCCACTCAACAGAGCAATGGCATGATAGCATCTGGAAGCCAAAATCAGCTTCAATCCTCTCTTTCTCCTCTTGGAGATCTTCTGAAAGCCCTCATGCTCTTTTCGAACTTAAACGGTTTCAATTCTTCCCTTTCACTACTGGTTCAAGGAGTCAATCAAAAGAAAGGTTCTTCCAAGGTGTGGAAGAAAAAGGACTCTAAGTGATTTTATCACTTTCTTCTATCTTCTTGTTTTTGTTTGTTGCATTACTTGTGTGTTTTGCATTTATTTTGAGTCACTCTAGTTTTATTCTTTGTTTTGTTTACCATGTTTTTGTTTGTTTGTTTTCAGTTTTGTTTTGTTTTGTTTTTAAAATAAAAAAAAAAATTGAAAAATCAGAAAATACAAAAACAATGTGTGTTCTGTGTACTTTGGTACTTGTGTACCTTGGATGGCCATTGAAACAAAATTTTCTAAATTTTGTATCTTTTATAGTTTAGATGAGCATCTCTATGCACAACTAAACAAGTGAGTTTTGTGGCTCTTGTTTGTGATAAGTAAGATTAAGTCATCTTTTGAACTTAACACTCGTATAACTCTTTTTTAAGGGTAGGACTAGAAAATCCTAAGAGAAAGACATAAATAACCATCTCACCACTGTTGCCCGCTAATCATAAATATGACACATGTATGCTTCGGCATAGCAAAAGTGCAGTGTCAAAGACATTTGTATGCTTCGGCATAACAAAAGTGCAATGTCTGTGCTTAACATGTTGGGTATTTCTTTTCTCTCTTTTATATGCCCATGCATGATATGCTAAATAAATAAAAATATGTAAAGAAAATAAAAAGCAAAAAGATCAAAAATACTTTAAATATGATTACAAGCATGTTTTCTAGATGATGTAGGAGTTATAGGATGTACCTCAAAGGTGATAGTCCACATCAAATAATTATGATTATGTGTGAGTTAAAGTGGTTTTCTCATATCTTAAATCGTCATAACATGTATACACTTATACAATCTTACGATATTTTTCACACATAACACGCAATATTCTTTGCTACTTTTGATACATGTGCAGATACAATGTGATTTGGTCATCACTAGGTTTTACATGTGCTAATGTATGCTCACTAAACTGTCTTGACTCATTTTTGAAATATAAAATTGGTTAGACTTGTTTAGTGTGTGTGTGTGTTTCTGAGGATCCATGTGCTTGAAAATTTTTGTTGAAAGATGATTTTGAGAGATTAATATGTTGATTGGATCATTGGTTGAGTTGCATGTCTGATTGCATTCATGTCTATGTTTTTCACTTCTCGAAAAACCGGTTTTAAAGCAAGCTCGACACCTCCTCAATATCTCCTCAATACCTAGCTATCTGTCGAGCTTCTCAAGCTTTTTCTTATTGCAATCTCGACACCTTCTCGACACCTGGTGAATCGATTGAGAAAGTTTCTGTTTCCTTGATACCTTCTCGACTCCTGGTGGATCGATCGAGCTTTTATTCTTGGTTCTGGTAGGTTGTTCCTCGACACCTCCTCGACACCTTTATCTATCGAAGACCATTTCCTTGACAGTTGGGTCGACACCTCTTGATACCTCATCTGTTGAGATTTACTAAGGATGTTATATATACCCTGTTCGCGATCCGGTTCTCATTTTCTCTATCTGTCCGCGACTGTTCACCTCTCAAACTCCTTTTTCTCACTCAAAACCTTCAACCCACATGATTTTCGGCCTTTCCTTGCTTCAAATCACTTGGTATGATCTCTTTTTCCTTCATTCTTTATGCATTTCATGTTTTTGAATCTTAGGTTTTGGGGTTTTTGAAAAATTTTGGGGTTTTTCAAAATTGATGAGTGTTTCTTGAAATTTTGAGATGAGTTTTCATTTAAATGTGTTCAAAATGTCATGCATTGCATCACATTGGCATTAGAATGGTATTTTCATGTATTTAGATGTGTGAAATATGATTATGTGTTGGTAGGTTTGGATTGGGCTGAGCCCATGATGAAATTTCTTTTGCATGTCACATGTTCATGCATCCCCATGCATACGTACTCTCTATTCAATATATTTGATATATTTGAATTGCTTTGGGACTTTTCTGATTGTCTCTTTCTTTCTCTCTCTCTCATTCTATTTACGTTAGTAGTGTCTATGACACCTAAGCGTAAATCGATTTCGGCTCAGAACCTTCTACATTCTGGAGCTTCTTCATCTTCTGATTCTGCTCCTCTTAATCTTCAGTTCTGTGATGATGATGCCCACAAGGCATTCTTAATGAACTTCTCTAGATGATGTGTTCATTCGTAACGCCAAGTCATTTTGGCGGATTTTGCCGATACTGGCCTTCCCTCTGTCATTCACAGTAGGGGATGGGAGTCACTGTGTGACGTCTCGATCACATGTCTTCTCGTGCTTATTTAGGAGTTTTACTCCAACATGCACGGGATTGATCGTTCAGTACCTTTCTTTTTCACTCGCGTTCGAGGTATGCGCATCTCTGTCACATCGCAGCTTGTTGTGGATGTGCCTCGGGTTCCTAGGATAGAGTTTCCTAACTATCCTTCTTGTGAGCGACTGAGGACTGTGTCTAAGGATGAGCTCATATCTACTTTCTGTGAGCGCCCTTTAGAGTGGGGTGAGTGTCAGTTCACATCATGTTGGCCTAAAGGTCCTAGATTCTTAAACATGGTGATAACTTTTGTACTTCATCCGCTTTCTCATTACAACTCCATCACAGAGCCTCGTGCTTGATTTTTGTTATCCCTTCTTGAGCATCTTACCATAGATTTTCCTTCTCATTTCATTTTGTCTATTATAGATGTTCATTTGGATGCGGCAAGCCGTGATAAGCTCGTCTTTCCTTCTGCTATCACAAGGATTCTACGCCATTTTTCCATCCCTTTTCCCGTGTCCAACCTTTCACTTTCATGTGCGCTATAGATGCCGCTACCATAAAATGTAGTGAGGCTCAGTTTAGGTCGAGACAGCCAAATTCCACTCCTCCCTCTCATTTAGCTCCATCCCGATCTGCTCCATCTACATCCGTTCCTTCTTCCTCTATGAGCGATGTGTCCCTTGGAGACATCATGGCACAGCTGCAGCGCATGGATGCTCACCTTGATACACTTTCTACTGAGTTGTATCAGGTGAATGTTCGTGTTGGTCGTATTGCACGATGGTAGGCGACCATGGGTGGTTTTGCTCTTAAGGTTACTCCTTCACCACCTCCTCCAGCGGCTTTTGATTCTGAGGATGATGATGACGAGGATGTTGATGCTTCGGATGATGATGATGGAGATGTTAGCTCTACTGATAAGATGTCTACTTGACACTCTACCCTTTGTCACTAGTGACAAAAAGAGGAAGTAGTTTTGGGATATGAGAGCAGTCATCTTAGGGGGAGAGTTAGTATAAGACATTTTTGTTAGGGGGAGTGTTGATACTTGAGCGATGTAGTGAAGATATGATGTATCTTTTTCTTTTCTACTTTTTAGATACATTGTTCTTGTATATGAGGTTTTGTGACCAGTTTTTCCATACATTGTACTTATTTTCTTTATATGTGGATGTATGTTTCTTTCACTTATCTCTACATATGTTGTTTCTTTTCTATCTTTATACACATGTTTCTTTTACTTGTATGCAATTTATTATTTATATTTCACACAAGATGCCTTGATGAGTTTTGTTTAAAGTGTTTCAGAAATACAGATTGTCAAAGTCTACTTGCCATAAACTCTTTTCTTGCAAAGTTTTTCAAGGGTTTGCGTTAGGATAGATTTTATTGTATTCAACAAGTGAATATGAGTTGAGTGATTTATGACTTCTCTCATATGTTCATTTGTTTTGTTGTGGTTTTGTCATAGATTGCCAAAGGGGGAGATTGTTAGGACATATGTGTTTCACTTGTTAAAGAACATATGTCATTCTTTTATGTAATTGGCTAATCCTTTGACAAAACGCACTTTACTTGTAATTGGGTAGTTCTAGGTGTTTTTAATACTTCAAGAAACAAGATTTCAAGATTAAGTGTTGAAGTCATCAAGTCTATCCAAGAAAACAAGCTGATAGTGCAAATTCATTAAACCTCGACAGCTGTCTCGACAGCTGCATCTATTTAGCTTAAAAAAGCTGTTCAAGCCCCGTGTACTCGACACTTACTCGACAGCTTCTCGACACCTCCTATCTGTCGAGATTTAAGAAATTTAGAATTCTAATCTGATTTCTTAGGATCCGTGAATGTGTCTTTGGTTCTTCTTTTCTCCTAACCCTAGACATATAAAAGGATTGTTTTAAGGGCCGTAAAATAGTTCACAAGTTGCACAAGTATTGAGAAAACTCTGTTGAAGCAAATTATGACCAGAGACGAAATTCTTGCCCTACTTCATCTCTTCTGAAGAAGTTGCTGTGTATGTGCACCTTTGGGTTTTGTGACCAAGCATTTTCTTGATCTTCATCGTGTAGAATGAACTGAAGAATTTTGTAGCCAATCTCTCTTTCAGCTGATATTGAAGTCGCGTACTGGGATCCTCGCATTGGTTAGTCACGTACTTGGGAGCCGTGCATCAAAAGGGGCAAACTGTCACTACAGAACAAGTCCAATTGGGTATTGGGGTAAGGGTTCAACTGTAGGTTGGTAAGGTACTTGAGATTCCTTTACTTGTAACTGCTTATTGTGATAATAGTGAAGTTTCGGGAGTGATGACCTAAAAATCACCCGGTGGGGTTTTTGCCGTCAGGTTTTTCCCATTCGTAAATAATTCACCGTGTTATTTATTTTCTGCTACATAATTAGTTTATTAGTGATTTGTTTGTTCTACCACGCGTTTGTATGTTAAATTGATTAATTAATAACTTGGCTAATTAATTAATTGGTTTAATCACAAGGGATCAATACGTTTTTGGCCTATCAATTATAATAATAATATTATAAATTAAAAGGCTAAAAGCACCCGTTTCCATATTTGACACTTGACAGATGCTATTAACATTGATAAGAGCATTCTTATCAAGGGTGCTATAAGTGCTAAAATGCTATTTTTAGCATTTATAACCCACTCCATCAAAGATGCCATATGCTAAAAAATTTGACATTTTGCTACAGTGCACTCTCATTTTTGATAACGCACTGTAGCAAGATGTTATAATTTTTTAATATTTTTAATTATCTCTCTCCTTAGACTTAGACTCACTCTGTCCTCTTTCTCACTCTCACTCACTCTATCTTTTCTCTCTTTCTCTTTGCTTCTCACTTACTCCAGTCTCTCTCCGTCTCCCTCTTTCTCATTGAGCAACAGTTTGACTTCGACAACCAGTGTGGATAGTGGTTCGGCGAAACTGGTGAAGAAGATGAGGTCGAGTTTATGGTTCATGGGTCTTTGCTGTTGATTGGGGTGGTTGGGTTGCAATGGTTCGGCGAGTGTGTTTGGGTTTCAACAGGTGTGGTGGGTTTGGGTGGGTTTTGTGACTTGATTTTAGGTGTGAAATTTCTTCAAATATGCTTTTTTTGATTTTGGGCTGGTGATTTCTAATATGGGTTTCTGATTTGTGGTTCGTGATTCATGGGTCTCTATTTGTCACTTTTCACCGAGGGTGGGTTGTTTTGGTTTTGTGATTTTAGTTTTTTTGTGGGTTTTGTGCTTTGATTTTGGTGGGTGTAATTTGACTTGTGATTTAGTGGGCTTTTGGGTCTTTGTTGTGATTTGATTTTGGCTGGGTTTTGGCCATGGTGGTGGTTGTGATTTCATTTTGGCTGGGTTTCGGTAGTGGTGCGTGGTTGGAGGTGATGAGCTTGAAAAGCTCTAGCCATAGAGGTTTAGAAGGAGAGCTCAGTTTAAGAGGGAGGCTTGAAGGGATGAGAAGGGTTTTAGGCTGTAAATATGGAGAGGGTGAGACTTAGGGTCGAACCATCGTGGAGTGGTGGCATTGATGTTCAGAGATGGAGCTTAGTGGTCAGCCATGGAGCACGAATTTGAGAGCAGAAGATTAGAGAGAGGAAGAAGGTTCTAGATCCATTGGGTTGAGAAAGAGAGAGAGAGACAGAAGGAGAGAGGAAGAATAAAAAATAATAAAGAAAGAATATTTAAATGAAGTGGTAGAAAAATAGAAGTTTTGAAGTAAATTGTATTGTAAAGTGATGTGTTAAATGTTATAAAATTGATTTTTTAGATTCTAAATGCTAAAATTTTTAACAATTTTTGTTGAGAATGCTCTAATGTGCAAAAAATTGAATTAGAATCAATTCACATGGTGTGTCAAGTATGGGCACATTTAACAAAACATCACACTAAAAAAGTTAAAAAAAGGAAACCCAAACTACACAAATGTTAAACCTATTTTCTCCTATACAACTAAACAAAACAAAGGTTAGAGAGGGGCTTGGGCAAAGCAACATGAAAAGGAAGAAAAAAAAGGAAAGAAGAAGAAGAAGGGCGGGACGATGTCAAGGTATTGGTATGAAATTCCGTCTCTTTCTCACCATATCTTTTGTAAATATCTCTTATTGTCTCTTTATTTTTCTTTTTCTTTTCCCCACAATCAAATCCTTTGTTATCCCTCTCTTGTAGTAGTGCTCTTTTCTACATTGATCCTTCTCTTGTAGTATTGCTCTTTGTTACCCTTCTCTTGTGTTCTCTTCAATTAGTTAAGCCATTTGGTAATGGAAGTTCTAGAGATTTGTGGGTTGGAGTAAATTGGACTAGGACGACCAAAGCAATGTTTCAAAGCTATGGACAGAAAAATAATTTCAAAGAGAGTGAGAAGGAGAGAAGTGTTGTTTTGTAATTTTTATGTTTTAGTTTTTTTTGTGGGATTTTGTTGGGCTTTTGTGAAGCCTAGTTGTATTTGATTCGGTTGACGACCCGACCCGACTTGAATAATGTTGCGTGGTTTTTAATGGGAGATTTTCTACCGCACTTTGTATTTTTTCCCTGATAATAATGAAATCTTTGCAACTACGTGGACGTAGGCAAATTGCCAAACCACGTAAATACTGTCTTGTGCGTGTGATTTTTTTTTTCTTTGGCATGTGTTTTCTCTATTTTGTTTCTCACTGGTTTGGGAATTTCGGGTTAATTCCCTATAGGATCCTATGTGTAAATGTGTTTGTAATTGCTATCCAAGAGGCAGAACGATGCCTCTCTAGTTTAGTATATGTAGGAATTTTTTGGGTGAAATTTATTAGGGAAGAGGTAAAATTTATAACTACCCACTAGAACAATGCAACTAAATACCAACCATAGCAAAAAAATTTACTGAAATGGTTTGTATAAGCACCAAATGAAAAGATACATTGTTCTATGTTTTAAATGGCAGACATGACATAAATTTATATTTAATCACAAGGCACAACGAAGAGTGGTCAACAATTAGTTATTATATATATATATATATATTGATTTCAACCGCACTAATATAATTAAAATAGGATTAAGCTTTGCCAAAACTATCCTATTATATAGTTGAAATATATTTGGGGAAAAAAAATAATAATAAGGAGACAAGTAAGTAAATTAAACAATTTAAGTCTACCCAAAAAATACAGCTTTTAGTATCACATCCATACTTTTTTGGAATCTCTTTTATTCTAGTATATGTGCCTACTGTCTTTAAGTTGTCCTAAAACTCTTAACCATCTGAACCTTTTTTTTTTTTTTAATGAAATGATTAAAATGCATTTAATATTTTATTGACTAAAAATAATAATTTTTTAATCTATTTTTTTTTAAATAAAGTCAAACTATGGACATATATCCAAAAAAAAAAAAAACACAAACAACCACAATGAAAGATTGATTTTCATTAAATTTCTCATAAATATCCTCAATTCAAATTGCATTAAATTTATTCTTCTCTTATTCATCATGACTATGTACACTATGAATTTCCCAATCTGTTTACTTCCCTATGCTCTATTGGTTTTGCCAATAAATATTTTCAAGAAACAAATGCTATAGTATCAATTGGATTTGACTTGTATCCAATATGCTAATGCATTGCATCAAAGTTTTTCTTGCATCAATCAAAGAAATAAGGGAAACTTTCACCAATGCCTTTAGGGCATTAGTTTATGAGCTATTTTAAGAAACATTTTATTGAGAGAATAATAGAACAATAACTGTTGGTGATAACTTTTTATATTTTCCATGAAAATTGTGTTAAAACTTTTTTATTATGGTTTGTTAATAGATGCCCTTAAGGCAATTGTTAAATTGATCCAAAACTTTCTCATTAACAATTGTCTTAAGGATATCTGTTAATATGACCCAAAAAATAAATCAACAATATCTATATTTTCATGTGCATGTGTGTTATAATTTTTTTTTTTTTTTTTATATAAAGTTAATAAGAAACTATTTTTATTGCTTATATATAATACTTATTATATATTATAATATTTGGATAATTAATTTCAATTATATTACATGTCATTTAAAAGAAAGGAAGTATAAATTGTTATGATTAATATAATTAAAAATATAAACATATTTCTTAAGTAAATAGACAAATATTTAATTATTTTCACTAATTTAATCACAAAATTAGTTTTTTATATTATCTATATATAATACTTATTATATATTATAATATTTGGATAATTAATTTCAATTATATTACATGTCATTTAAAAGAAAGGAAGTATAAATTGTTATGATTAATATAATTAAAAATATAAACATATTTCTTAAGTAAATAGACAAATATTTAATTATTTTCACTAATTTAATCACAAAATTAGTTTTTTATATTATCGATAGCATGCGTTCCTTTGATTAATTTTTTTTTTTAATGTTTTTGTTTGATTTTGTTTCAATTGTAATAAAAGTAACAAAACTCAAGCAAGAATATTATAATCTTAAGCAATTCTTTCTCATATAAATTTTCAAATGATAACTATAAAAATTTCTTTTATGCAAATCATTTGTGCACCACCTATAATTAATTAGTGAAAATAAATGAATTTACTGCCATTGAACTCTTCTTAATGACATAACACAAGTTTTAGCCATTGTAGTATTGATTAGTTCATTTTATTTTATTTCATATTACATGTCACCAAAAGAAGTTAAAATATGTAAAATTGTTGAGCAAATATCACATTCCTCTTTTATATTTCAATTCTTTATTTTAAAACTAAATATAAAAAGTGCAATTTTACTGATATAAGAGAGAGAGAGAGAGAGAGAGAGAGAGACAGAGAGAGACGCATAAGTTCTTTTTTTGATACAAGATAGAATTTCTATTCTAGCCTAATCTAAGTGTATATGTGTGTGAAACTCTCCCTTGGAGACTTGAATCTCGGCCCTTGCCCCCCACACTCCACAAGTATTTATACTTGTGGAGTGACCATCGCACCAAGGGTGCGTTGTGGTACGTATAAGTTCTTTGGATATAAATAAATAGTGTATCTCCTGTAGATAATTAATACATATAAATAAATCAATTATTACTTTAATATAAATACAAAAGTTTGATGAGGTGAAATGTTAAATTAAGATAATTATATTTTGGGTAAAATGCAAAACTGGCCCTCTAAGTTTTTTCAGATTTCATTTTAGTCCTCTAACTTTATTTTTGTTCATTTCAATACTTTAACTTTCACATTTATTAAATTAAGGCTTTTCCATCAACTTTTGTTATATGTTGTGGTTAATTTTTCAATTTTATAAAATTTTCTTCAAATTTTTTAAATTAAAAAAAATTCAATTAATGATTGAAAAATATTTTCTAATTTTTTTTTTCAAAAAATTTTAACAAAAGTTAATGGAGAGACCTTAATTAAATAAATCTGAAACTTAGAAGACTGAAATGAACAAAAACAAAGTTAGAGGACTAAAATGAAATCTGAAGAAAGTTAGAGGGTTAGTTTTACATTTTAGCCTTATATTTTTCTTCTAAAAAAATGTGCCACATGGCCAAATAGGAAACTACTATAGCAAAAGTTCATATTAATTATAAAATAAATAATTAGTGCAAGATAATGATTGAATTTTCTAGCCTTCACCAAATCAGTGTTGGCTGTGCTACATATATATAATACGTGTTTGAATTTCAAATTACAAGAGGATAAAGTTACAAATTGAAGAAGTTTGAAATACAAAAAAGTCTATCTTTGACAGTTGTTCTTATCACAAGCCTAATTGTTATTTGACAACTCTTTTTGAGTTTTGGAATTCAAAGACTCCTCTTTATCACAACTAGCTTGGATTCATATTTTGGAGTTGTTTTTGATTTTATCCTTAACACTCCCCCTCAAGCTCAACTATATAGGGACAACAATGAGTTTGGAACAGAGCAATGCAAACATGGAGAAGACAGGGGCTTGGTGAAGATGTCTGCCAATTGATTTTTACTATAGAGGAACCAAATGGTAACAGATTTGACAATAACCATATCCCGAACAAAATGAAAATCAATTTCTATATGCTTCGTACGAGCATGGAAAACAAGATTGGAGGAAAGATAAATGGCCTAATGTTATCACACCACAAAACAAGACAGGTAGAAACAGATGCACCAAGTTTTGACAAAAGAGAGCATAACCACTTGACTTCAGCAACAACGTTGGCAAGGGCCTTGTACTCAGCCTCTATACTGGATCAAGCCACAGTGGCTTGCTTTACAACTTTTTTTTTTTTTTTTTTTTTTTTTTTGTTTCTCACAGGTTGGAATTTAGGTTGAATTCCCAACAACTGGTATCAGAGCCTAGGGTTAGGTTTGAGTGGGAGCAATGGCAGAGGAAGCAGGAAAGGCATCTGGAATAGAAAGGTTTGATGGCACAGACTTCGTGTATTGGAGGATGCAAATTGAAGATTATCTCTATGTGAGGAAATTGCACCTGCCTCTTTTAGGGACAAAACCTGA
Organism: Quercus suber; assembly: GCF_002906115.3. Classification (NCBI taxonomy): domain Eukaryota; kingdom Viridiplantae; phylum Streptophyta; class Magnoliopsida; order Fagales; family Fagaceae; genus Quercus; species Quercus suber. The sequence continues at coordinate 1,159,585 of NW_027069568.1, forward strand.
GGCGATGAAGGCTGATGAATAGGCTCTTCTTGACAGACAGGTACTAGGAGTTATCAAGTTAACTCTGTCTAGGTTTGTTGCACACAATGTTGTAAAGGAGAAGACCATAGCAGATCTAATGAATGCTTTGTCTGGTATGTATGAAAAGCCGTCAGTAAACAACAAAGTGCATCTGATGAAAAAACTGTTCAATTTGAAGATGGCAGAGAATGCATCAGTAGCACAACATCTAAATGAATTTAATACTATCATAAATCAATTGTCATCTGTAGAAATTGATTTTGATGATGAGATTCGTGCTCTAATCATCTTGGCTTCTTTGCCAAATAGTTGGGAGGCAATAAGGATGGCAGTAAGTAATTCTACAGGTAAGGAAAAGCTCAAGTACAATGATATTCGAGATTTAATTCTAGCTGAGGAGATTCACAGAAGAGATGCAGGTGAAATCTCAGGATCTGGTCCTGCCCTAAACCTTGAGACAAAAAGCAGAGATAATTGTTAGGACATATATGTTTTAACTTGTTTAAGAACATATGTCACTTAGTTATGTAAATTGGCTAATCCTTTGACAAAACGCACTCTGCTTGTAATTGGGTAGTTCTAGGTGTCTTTAATACTTCAAGAAACAATGTTTCAAGGTCAAATGTTGAAGTCATCAAGTCTGTCCAAGAGAAAGCAAGTTGAAGTGCAGAATTTTTAAAGCTCGACACCTCTCGATAGCTACCTCGACACCTGCTATCTGTCGAGAATTAAAAAGTCAGAATTTCAATCTGATTTTCTTGGGATCCGTGAATATGTTTTTGGGCTTTCTTTTCCTCTAACCCTAAACATATAAAAGGATTATTTTAAGAGCCGTTTTGGTAGACACAAGTTGTATTATCATTGAGCAATCTCTGTTTATGCAAATTGTGCTCAACAGACAAGGTTCTTGACCTAGTTCATCTTCTATCAAGAAGTTGCTGTGTATTTGCACCATAGGGTTTTGTGACCAAGCATCTTCCTGCGATTCATCACGTGGATGAACTGAAGAACTTTGCAGCCAACCATTCTTCCTCAAGTTGGTGTTCTGAAGTCACGTACTTGGATCCGCGTATTGGTTAGTCACGTACTTGGGAGCCGTGCATCAAAGGTGGAGACTGTCACTACAGATCAAGTCCAATTGGGTATTGGGGTAAGGGTTCAACTGTAGGTTGGTAAGGTACTTGGGATTCCTTTCTTGTAACCGCTTGATTTGATAATAGTGGAGTTTCGGAAGTGGTGACCTGAAAATCACTCGGTGGGGTTTTTGCCGTTAGGGTTTTCCCCATTAGTAAACAAATCACTGTGTCATTTATTTTTCCGCTGCATATTTAGTATTTGGTGATTTGTTTGTGCTTCCACGTATTTGTATGTTAAATTGATTAATTAATAACTTGGCTAATTAATTAATTAATTAGGGTTAATCACAAGGGGTCATTCAGATTGTGACCTAACAATAATAATAGAAATTCAAATTGGGGCAAATCAAAATCCAGAAATACTAATCGAAACAGAAGTAAATCTAGATCAGGCCAATAGGTACAATGCTGGAATTGTGGAAAAACATGTCACTTTAGGAACCAATGCAAAAGTTCTGAGAAGAAGAATGATGATGATTCTGCTAATATTGTAACAGAAGAGGTACACGATGCATTACTTCTTGCAGTAGACAGTCCACTTGATGATTGGGTTTTGGATTCAGGAGCTTCGTTTCATACCACTCCACACTAAGAAATCATACAGAATTATGTTGTAGGTGATTTTGGTAAGGTGTATTTGGCTGATGGTTCAGCCTTGGATGTTGTAGGTATGAGAGATGTCTGGATATTATTGCCCAATGGGTCTGTTTGGTTACTGGAGAAGGTTCGACATATTTCTGACCTAAGGAGGAATCTGATTTCTGTTGGACAACTTGATGATGAAGGGCATGCAATACTATTTGTTGGTGGTACTTGGAAGGTTACGAAGGGAGCTAGAGTATTGGCTCGTGGAAAGAAGACTAGCACTCTCTATATGACCTCAAGTCCAAGAGACACAATTACAGTTGCTGAAGCAAGTATTAATACAAGTCTATGGCACCGCAGACTTGGTCACATGAGTGAGAAAGGGATGAAGATGCTACTGTCAAAAGGAAAACTACCAGAATTGAAGTCCATTGATTTTGACATGTGTGAAAGCTGCATCTTAGGAAAGCAGAAAAAGGTGAGTTTCTTGAAAACTGGCAGAACACCAAAGGCTGAAAAATTAGAGTTAGTACACACTAATTTGTGGGGGCCTTCTCCGATTGCATCCCTTGGAGGTTCAAGGTACTACATTACTTTCATTGATGACTAAAGCAGAAAGGTATGTGTTTATTTTCTGAAAAATAAATCTAATGTATTTGAAACTTTTAAGAAATGGAAGGCCATGGTTGAGACAGAAACAGGTTTAAAACTAAAATGTTTAAGGTCTAATAATAGAGGAGAGTAGATAGATGGAGGATTCAGTGAGTATTGTGCTACATAAGGAATTAGGATGGAAAAGACCATTCCTGGGACACCACAGTAGAATGGTGTGGCTGAGCGCATGAACAGAACTCTCAATGAGCATGCTAGAAGTATGAGGTTGCATGCTGGACTACCAAAAACTTTCTAGGCTAATGCTGTTAGCACTGCATCTTACCTGATAAACAGAGGGTCATCAGTTCCTATGGAGTTCAGACTTCCTGAGGAGGTTTGGAGCGATAAAGAGGAAAGTTTTCACATTTAAAAGTTTTTTGTTGTATTTCTTATGTTCATATTGATTCTGATGCTCGTAATAAACTTGATGCAAAGTCTAAAATATGTTTTTTCATTGGCTATGGTGATAAGAAATTTGGCTATAGGTTTTGGGATAAACAAAACAGGAAAATCATCAGAAGCAGAAATGTGATATTTAATGAACAGGTTATGTACAAGGACAGGTCAACTATAGTGTCAGATGTTACAGAGATAGATCAAAAGAAATCTGATTTTGTCAACTTAGATGGATTGACTAAAAGTACTATCCAGAAAATTGGTGAAAAAGATAAGGAGAATGTAAATTCACAGGTAGATCAAAGTACACCTGTAGCTAAAGTCTGCAGATCTTCCAAGAATATTAGACCTCCACAGCGTTATTCACCTGCTTTAAACTATCTCCTGTTGACTGATGGTAGTGAGCCAGAGTGTTATAATGAAGCCTTGCAAGATGAGAATTCAAGCAAGTGGGAGTTAGCCATGAAGGATGAGATGGATTCCTTGTTGGGGAATCAGACATGGGAACTGACTGAATTGCCAGTAGGAAAGAAAGCTTTGCACAACAAGTGGGTATACAGAATAAAGAATGAGCATGATGGTAGCAAATGTTACAAGGCTAGATTAGTTGTTAAAGGGTTCCAGCAGAAAGAAGGCATTGACTACATAGAGATATTTTCTCCAGTTGTGAAGATGTCAACAATTAGACTGGTGCTGGGAATGGTGGCTACAGAAAACTTACATCTTGAGCAGTTAGATGTGAAAACGGCATTCCTTTATGGTGACTTGGAGGAAGACCTTTACATGATTCAGCTAGAAGAGTTCATTGTTCAGGGGTAAGAGAATCCAGTCTGCAAACTGAGAAAGAGCTTGTATGGCCTAAAACAAGCTCCTAGACAGTGGTACAAGAAATTTGACAGTTTTATGCATAGAATTGGGTTCAAGATATGTGAACCTAATCACTGTTGCTATGTTAAGTTTTTTGACAATTCTTACATCATATTACTATTGTATGTGGATGATATGCTTATTGCAGGGTCTTGTATTGAGGAGATTAATAATCTGAAGAAGCAATTGTCAAAACAGTTTGCAATGAAGGATTTGGGAGCTGCAAAACAAATCCTTGGTATGAGAATCATTAGAGACAAAGCTAATGGTACATTGAAGATTTCACATTCAGAGTATGTGAAGAAAATTCTCAGCAGGTTCAACATGAATGAAGCTAAAGCAATGAGCACACCCTTGGGTAGTCATTTCAAATTAAGCAAAGAACAGTCACCGAAGACAGAAGAAGAAATGGACCATATGAGCAAGGTGCCCTATGCCTCAGCTATTAGCAGCTTAATGTATGCTATGGTGTGTACAAGGCTAGACATTGCACATGCAGTGGGAGTTGTGAGCAGATTCATGAGTAGGCCTGGAAAGCAGCATTGGGAGGCAGTCAAGTGGATTCTAAGATATCTGAAGGGTTCATCAGATACATGTCTTTGCTTTACAGGTGCAAGTTTGAAACTACAGGGTTATGTAGATGCTGATTTTGCTAGCGATATTGATAGTAGAAAGAGTACTACTAAGTTTGTATTTACTCTGGGTGGTACAGCTATATCATGGACTTCAAATCTGCAAAAGATTGTTACTTTGTCTACTACAGAAGCTGAGTATGTTACAGCAACTGAAGCTGGAAAGGAGATGATTTGGCTACATGGTTTCTTAGATGAATTAGGTAAGAAGCAGGAGATGGGCATTCTACACAGTGACAGTCAGAGTGCAATTTTTCTTGCTAAAAATTTGGCTTTTCATTCAAAATCGAAACATATATAGACAAAATACCACTTTATCCGGTACCTTGTTGAAGATAAGTTGGTAATACTTGAGAAGATATGTGGATCTAAGAACCCGGCAGACATGTTAACTAAAGGTGTCACTATTGAGAAGTTGAAGCTGTGTGTAGCTTCAGTTGGCCTTCTAGCTTGAGGACAAGAGGATGAGTTACAGAGATGAGGGATTGCTTTTAGAGGATAGGGGCTGATGTTAGTGATTGATCTAGTCTCCAAGTGGGAGATTTGTTGGGCTTTGTGGAGCCTAGTTTATGTTTAAATTTTTTGGCCCGTTTTGTAGCCCATTGTAATCCTGTGCGCAGGATATAAAAGCCTTTTTTGTAATTATGGTTTGTGGTTGTTGTTGTGTTTTTAGAGAGAGAGAAAAACATTGTAGCCACACTTTGTATTTTTCCCTGATAATAGTGAAATCCGTGCAACTCCGTGGACGTAGGCAAATTGCTGAACCACGTAAATACTGTCTTGTGCGTATGATTATTTTTCTTTGACGTGTGTGTGTGTTTTTTTTTTTTTTGTTTTTTTTTCTCACAGGTTGGAATTTAGGTTGAATTCCCAACAGTTGGGACATATATACATCCTTAGAAAAATGGCCATGGAGAGAGGCATTTTGAACATCAATTTGCTGCCTAATCCAACCAAGAGACACAACAATGGAGAGAACAATATGTATTGTAGTAGGTTTAACAACAGGACTGAAAGTCTTGCCAAAAACAACTGCAAGTTGTTGATGAAAACCTTTCACGATGAGGCAAGCTTTATATCTCTAAATTGAACCTTTAGCACAGCACTTGATTTGAAAAACCCATTCACAACCAATAACACTATAAGCAACCTGAGAAGGAACAAGAGTCCATGTCCGATTTTTTAGCAAAGCAACGGATTCTAGATTCATAGCTACATGCCACTTAGGATCTTTAATAGCAGAACTATAGCAAGTGGGTTCAGAGGAGCAAACACTATTAGTAAGAAGAGCACGAGGGATCAGATAACGAATAGTACCATCAATGAAGGTTTTTGGTTTGGTGATGTTGTTCATGGATCGGTTGGCCATGGGGTGAGTTGGTTAAGTAGGTGCAACTAGTTGTGAGGTGTGAGAAGTTTGTATTAGTGAAGAAGAAGGAAGAATACATGTAGAGGAGTTAATAGGTGTGGGCTGGGTTGTGGGCTGTAGGGACAATTGAGAGTCAAGTGATGTATCAAGTGGAGGAGCAAGCCCAGTGGAGGAGAGGTCCATTGTACGTGGCCCAAGATATTGAGGCAAGGACTGTATCACTTGCTTTTGTGTTCCTAGAGTGGAGAATGAGACTGAAGAGTGTTGTACAGTAGTGGTGGCAAAAGAAAAAACTAACTCCTCAAAGAGAACATCCCGAGAAATATAAAGACAACCAATGGAAACATGTAAACATTTGTATCCTCTATGATGTAAACTGTAGCCAAGAAAAACACACTTGATAGAACGAGGTTAAAGTTTATGAGCATTATAGGGTCGCAAATTTGGCCAACAAGCATAACCAAAAACTCTGAATAAATTATAATCAAGAGACTTTTGAAAAAAAATTTCAAAAGGGGAATGATTTTGTAAAATTTTGGTGGGGAGTTGATTAATTAGATAACATGCAGTTTGAAAGGCATCATCCCAATCATGAAGAGGGACACTAGCATGATAAAGCAAGGCAAGATCAGTTTCAACTAAGTGATGATGCTTTCGTTCAATGGCCCCATTTTGTTGATAGGTATAGGGACAAGAAATACAATGCATAATCCCACAATTTTCAAAAAATTTAGAGATAGAGCGATACTCACCTCCCCAATAAGAATGAACAGCTTTAATTTTAAGGTTAAAATATTGGTCAACATATTTATGAAATTTAATGAAAATAGGGAGAACATCACTTTTACTTGTTATTGGATAAAGCCAAGTATATTGACTAATAGCATCTAAAAAAGAAACATAATATTTATGACTAGTTTTAGAGCAAACTGGAGATGGTCCCCATACATCAGTATAAATCAATTCCAAAGGTTGTGTTACTAGAGTAGAGGATAAAGATAAAGAAAGTTGTTTACTCTTGGAACTAAAACAAGAAGAACATGAAATTCCACTATTATTTGCAAATGCAGGAAGTCTGAATCTAGAAATAACATGACAAACAATATTAAAAGCTGGATGTCCTAAGCGATGATGCCATTGAGCTTTGGATGTTCGTTCACCAATGAAAGTAGTGGATGAAGGAGAATGATTATTTGATGAAAATGGAAAGAGTTACAACCCATGCCTACTCATCCCATGTAGTAGAATTCTCCCCAACACCTGATCCTTCACAAGAAAGTAAGATGGGTGAAATTCAGTGGATGTATTTGTGTCATTGGTAAACTTTTGGACAGAAATCAAATTTTCGATAATCTCAAGAACATGTAAAACATTATTAAGAATAAAAGATGAAGGAGTAGAAAGTTTGGTTGAACCAATATGCTTCACTGATAGTCCAATACCATTTCCAATACGAATCTGGTCAGAGCCAGGATAGTCTTCAGCTTGCATATTCAGATTTGCAAGATCATTGGTGAGATCGTGAGTGGCTTTAGAATTTGGATACCAGTTGAGATTAAAGGATCCTTAAGGAGTGGTGAGGAGAGCTTGCATGTTTGAATTTGCTTCAATGGAATAAGAGTTGTCAAATATGTGGTAGCAAGAGAGAGCAACATGACCAGGTTTGTTGCAGACTTGGCAAACAAGCTGATTGTTGGAAGAGGAGTTAGCATAGCCACAACCACGCCCCCTACCTCAAGAAGTTTTCTGATTTGTGGAAGGAGAACCACGACCAAGTTGATGTGCTGGACAAGTATGGTGACCACCATGGCCACCTCTTGAGGAATTTTCTCGGTTAGCCAAATTTGCATCAGCAAGAGTGAGATCTGCAGCTGGCTGATTTTGTTCTAGACACACTTCATGGGCTAGTAAGTGCCCATACAATTCCTCAAGGGAGAGAGGATCAACACGAGTGGTCATAGAGGTAACAAAAGAGTTGTATTCAGACCCAAGTCCAACCAAAAGGAAAGATACAAGCTCAAAATCATTCAATGATTGGTCAATTGCAGCAAGAATGTTAGCCAGAGTTGTAAATTGGTGAAAGCAATTAGAAATTGAAGAATTACCTTTCTTCAGTGTGGCGAGTTGTTAATGAATATGCATTGTTCGAGCACGAGATTGCAAGGTGAACATGTGCTCTAATGATTGCCAAACATCACAAGAAGTAATGCATTTAACCACATGGCTGAGAATCTTTTCAAAGAGAGAAGAGGTAATAGATAATAGCATCAAGAATCATCTAGCCCAACAGATGTCAATGTTGATACTTTGGATTCTAGAGAATTTGAGTGGCACCATTTGCTGTAACAACGATGGTTTACGGTGGAGGAGGTGTAGTTCCATCCAAGTAGCCATAAAGATGTTGCCCTTTCAAATGGGGAACAATTTGAGCTTTCCATAAGAGGTAGTTGTCACCAGTTAGCTTGTTGGTAATCAAATGATGAATGGTAGTGAGAGTAGAGGGAGGAGTGGTAGTGGTAGTGTTGGTGTTGGCAGTTAAGGATGAAGAAAATGATGAAGCCTTTATTTATTTAAATAGATGTATGTCACTTATAGTTCTGATACCATGTAAAAACAAATAAGTGCAAGATAATGATTGAATTTTCTAGCCTTCACCAAATCGATGTTGGTTGTGCTGCATATATATAATACATGTTTGAATTACAAATTGCAAGAGAATAAGTTATAGATAGAAGAAGTTTGAAATACAAAAGAAGTCTATCTTTAATAGCTGTTCTTCTTACTAGCCCGATTGTTATCTGCACAACACTTTTGAGTTTTGGAATTCAAAAACTCCTCTTTATCACAATTAGCTTGGATTCGTATTTTGGAGTTGTTGTTGATCTTATCCTTAACATTAACTTTAGCTATAGTAGGAGAGAGAGGGAGAGAACTATATTAACTTCTTGAAAATAAATAGTTAATATATCACCTATAGATAATTAATACATAAAAATAAAAACAAAGATTTGATGAAGTGAAAAGTTAAATGAAAAAAAAAAATTATATTTACTTTTTGTGGCATATGTTACATACTAGTACCTAAAACAATGTTAATACTTAGATTCTTTCTCTGTACTAGATTTTGTATAGAAGTTTGGGAAGCAATCAAAGTTAGTCTTGAAATTGGATAGAAGGCTTTAATTGTACTAATTTGAAACTTAGAGAACTTAATTGAATGAAAGTAAAGTTAGAGGACTGACATGAATTTTAATCAAAGTTAGAGGGTGCAATTTGTATTTTAGCCTTAGGGTTGTTTGGTTGGAGAGGTAGAAAATTGAGAGGATAGAAAAGATTTTAATTTTTCTCCTTAGTTGTTTCCTCATTTGGAGAGAAAACATTTTGGTGGTGGGCCCAGGGAGAAAACACCCGGGTCCCACCAATTTTTTTTCCCTCCCCTACCTCTGACCAAACACCCACAAAAATGTTTTCTCTCCTATTTTCTCTCATCTTTTTCACCCACTTTAAAATCCACCCAACTAACACATACCCTTATTGTTATTATTATTATTATTTTTAATGACTAACTAAGAAAAAGCATTAAAAGAAAAGAAAAGAAAAAAAAAAAGAAAAAAAAAAAACATAATGGGCCAACCCATCTCAAGCCTGTCTCAAGAAGACCCAATAGGAAAAATGAGATTTTATCACCAATAACTTTCAATTCAAAAAGTTTATGTTTGATCCAAAATAAAAAACCTCCAAAGAAAATAAATTCAATTTCAAAATAATTCACTTGATAATCCTTTAAATATCAAATATAACCAAATAAGCTAAATTCCACATTTCTACTAGATTTAAATATAAATGAAAATATCAAATAACTTGATCTACCTCCACAACACCTCAATCTCCATATCATTAATTACATAATTTGGATCATGACCCATGTATTGCCCCCCAATGTGTGGGGTCACTAAAATTATTTCATGTGAGGAGTAGTAACAACCTAAATCCTTATCTTAAGGTTAAGACATGGTTGATTGGTAGGAAAACCTCCTCCCTTCTTATGTTATATGTGGCATTAAATGCCACTAGTCAATTATATAGAAATTGATTTTTTTTTTTTTTAAAGAAATGAATTCAAAAATTATTTAATAAAAAAAATTACCTTTATTTTTCTATGTCCATTTTGTTTATCTAAAATGGTTAATTAGAACAAATTTTACAAATTTTTTCACAATTTTAGAGAGGGAAAATTGTGATTAATGAAACATTACTTTCACTTGATATCACCACTAACATCACTTTTACTATATACCAATTATAACCTGTCTACTTAGTAGCAGGAACTCTTGATATTGATAAAGGGGAAAAATGGGAGAGATGTGAAGGCTAAAGCATACAGTGTTTGGGTAGCAATAGGTTTTTCTACAATGAGACTTTTAAGTATCTGTTTGGAATTAGCTTATTTAGCTGAAACTAAAAACTTTTTACTGAAAATACTGTAAATAAACCTAAAAGGTAACTAAAATAGTATAGTGTGACCTATAAATAGTACCAAAAAGTGCAATAAGAGCATTTCCAGCAGATTCTCCAAATTTTTGTACTGTTTGGAGAATGAACAATAACATTTAACTTTTACCTACCTACTTTTTCAAATACACTTTCCAACAGATTCTCTATCCTTTTCTACATCTCATTTAAATATTATTTTTTCATTCATTCTTTATTCTTTTTTTAGTCATCATTTATTCTTCCTATATTCATTCCCAACAATTATATTTTTCAATGAAAAGTGTTATATCCACAACATTTTTCGCAATACTTTCACAAGAATCACATCAAAATCTTATATGAAAAGTTGTTATACTAGTTCTAATTTGAACCCATCGCTGAAATTATTTTTTTACTCACTAATATTAGCTAATAACAATCTATTACTTAAGATTTATTGTGAAAATATTGTGGTAGCATTTCTTAATTGCCATTTCTTTTTCTTTTTTTTATATTATTTTTCCTTTCTTAATTTCATCCTTACGTTGTTGTTGTTGTTGTTTTATTTTTTATTTTTTATTTTTATTTTTTTGTCTTTCTTGGTTTTTTCTCCACCACACGCGTATCCCACTCCTATCTCTATCTACTCTTCTTTTTCTTTTTCTAGTTCATTCTGAACTCTCTCTTTCATTCTCTAGCTCTCTCTTTTTTTACTTTTTCTATTTCTACTTGATTCTAGAACACTCTCTAGCATGATCTTTTGACTTCTATTTCTAATTCTATTTTCTTTCCTCTTCAGCTCACTTCACACACACACACAGGCGACCATGATCTTTTGACTTCTCCTTTATGTTTGCATTTTTGTTTTTTATTTTCTTTCTTCTTCATCTCACTTCACTCACACACATAGCCAACAGAGAGAGTTGGCCTTCATCTAATTTTTTTTTTCCTTCCTTCTTTGCTTGTTCTGATTCACTTTGTTGTTACAATGGAGCTTAGATAGGCTTTCATGTTCTTGATCTGTTGTTTTTGTTTTTATTTTAGATTTTTTGTTCTAATTAAATTTGTATTTTTCCTTGTTTTTGATTTGTTGTTTCTATTCTAATTTTAGATTGTGTGTTTTGATTTTGTTATCGTTTGAGAGAGAGACAGATAAACAAAGAAGAGAGGAGGAAAGAGAAAGAATATATTTTTTATTCAGCTAGGTATTTTTTTAAGATAAAATAATGGTTTGGAGTTGCTACAGTGTTCTCTAGAGTAAGAGAACTACTGTAGCAACTTCAAAAATTAATTGAAAAAGTTTTGGGTTTAGACATGCTATGAAGCATGAATGGTGAGTTTTTTTCTCCAAAAAGTAGAGATAGAGCATCTATTGGAGATGCTCTAAGACCTATGAATAGTAGAAAAAATAAGTTAAATAGTAAAAAAAAAAAATACTGACTTTTTAAGCCAATACCAAAGGCAAACTAAGCGTGGTAACATGTATGTTTTAACCAATGCATATTAAAGGCTATTTAGCTACTCAATTCAACACCTTGATGAGGAAACCACATATTGTGTGTCCTTTCACGATCAGTCCCCTTTTTGGTTGCTGAGAAAATAAGGACAACGTCTCAAAATGTGAAACATGAATTCTCAATTCAAAACAAAAATCTGACTTAGCTGACCACAAGTTATTGTTTTATTAACATGTCTACGGTACAACTTTCTTCACATAAGTTAATATGATTGGCGTATAATAAAAATGTTGTAATCACAGTAAGTTATGTTAACAGTTTTGAAAAATGTTGTATATATATTGTTTCATCAAGTTCAAAACTTTGAAAACTCTATATATATATATATATACACACCAAACATGAAAAATATAAACACACACAGGTGAAGTGAAAGATCAGACAACCAAGAGGCTGGTTTCTTTCTTTACTCTATCAACCACATTTTTCCCTAGCTACCCAACAGACCAAAAAGATGATTGAGAATCTGAGAAAGTGAGTAGAATGTAGATTTGAGAATTGTATTTGAGCATGCTAGAATGATTATAGACAGTGATATGCGACACAATTTACTATTTAATTATTGTAATTTATTATTTTTGGTATTTTTATGTAAAAAAACGTTATTTTAGGTTTAGGTGATTTATTTCCTTGTTTTTAGGTGTATTTAACGCTTTTTAGGTCAAATTTGATTCCTGATATGGTTATGTATCAATTAAGAGTTATTTTAGAATATATTTTATTATCTGTCAAGTTTTATGGAGCCCTTAAATAGGCCCCTAAGTCTGTAAACGTTTTTCAGATCAGTAGTGAATAAAAATCAGAAAAGGTGAGGCTTTGCTCTTCTTTTGGTTCTTCGAGAACTGTGAACTTATTAGGGATTCTTCCTTGTGGCGTTCAAACTTTATACCTTTGGTTCGTGATTCATTATAATCATTGGGTCAAGGTCTATTACTTATACCTTTGGTTCGCGTTTCGATTATAAACGTTGGGTCAAGATTTCTATCAAAAAAACTGAATTTTTAGCTTTCTTGAGCAAGTATTCCAATATTTTTGTTGGGTCTCAAAGCCTATCGATTGAGGTTCGCATCATTTGGTATCAGAGCTCAGGTTCTAAAATCAGTTTTCTTTCTCTTTATCTTTTGTTTCCTGTTATCATCCTGTCTTGTTCCTTTTGTGTTCTTTATTCCTCGTTCTTCTTTTGTGACGTGCACTAGGTTAAAATTGTGCACCAAGCTCCAAAAAAAAAAAAAAGTGAAAAAAAAAAGTGAAAAAAAAAAAAGAAAAAAGATGGCAATTTTTGAAAACATTCTAGGTTAAAATTGTGCACCAAGCTCCAAAAAAAAAAAAAAGTGAAAAAAAAAAGTGAAAAAAAAAAAAGAAAAAAGATGGCAATTTTTGAAAACATTGTGGAAGATTCAATTGAGGTCAAATATAAGGATGAGCCCACAACTCACAATCTTCAAGTCTCAGTTGATTTGTTGAAGATGACTATACAATATGTTGATTTTCTTAGAGTAGAAAATTTTAATTTTATTGTCAACCCTTTGTTAATTGATGTTGCAAATAAATTGAAAGTAGATGAGAAGAAATTTTATGCTACACTTTATGAAAGATTCAAGTTTCAGAATCGAATCAAGTTATTAAAGCATTCGAAATATTTGTTTATTTGGAGCGGAAGATTTCAGATTTCAAAGATGAACTCGATGACGAGTTTGATTCAAGTGGAGGGGTCTGATATGCGACACAATTTACTATTTAATTATTGTAATTTATTATTTTTGGTATTTTTATGTAAAAAACGTTATTTTAGGTTTAGGTGATTTATTTCCTTGTTTTTAGGTGCATTTAATGCTTTTTAGGTCAAATTTGATTCCCGATATGGTTATGTATCAATTAGGAGTTATTTTAGAATATATTTTCTTGTCTGTCAAGTTTTATGGAGTCCTTAAATAGGCCCCTAAGTTTGTAAACGTTTTTCAGATCAGTAGTGAATAAAAATCAGAAAATGTGAGGCATTGCTCTTCTTTTGGTTCTTCAAGAACTGTGAACTTATTAGGGATTCTTCCTTATGATGTTCAAACTTTATACCTTTGGTTTGTGATTCATTATAATCATTGGGTTAAGGTCTATTACTTATACCTTTGGTTCGTTCGATTATAAACGTTGGGTCAAGGTTTCTATCAAAAAAACTGAATTTTAGCTTTCTTAGGCAAGTATTCCAATATTTTTGTTAGGTCTCAAAGCGTGTCGATTGAGGTACGCATCAGACAGAGTAGAAGACCCACCTGGGATTCTAGAGCAAAAAAAGACTGACTGTCTGAATCCTGGTTCTCAACTGCAATGAATCACAAAAGACTTAGCAGATTCTTATAATAAAGTTGACGAAAGCTGTAAATTCCAAAAATCTTTTACATGCACCACCCCTGGCTTGCCACGTCAGCAAGTGAGTCCGGTGTAGCAGGTCTCATCTGACATGGCAAGATTTAGTAAAGTTAGTACCACTGCCCAACATAGCAATCTAAACCAAGGAAAAGAGTATCGTCCCTGTCATTTTTCACAATGATCATTTTCAAATGAAACGAACACTTTTTGTTGTTGTTGTTACTGTTGTTAATCACGACCAATCACATTGAAGTTTTAGTAAAGGCTGTCCCTAAATTTATTTATCTTTTTCAGTCTAGTACTAGTCGAATAACTTTGGAAAATGGGAAAGCTAGATGAGTGGCCTTTTTGGCTCGTTCGCGTTTGTAAAGACTTAAGAGTGAAGTTTTATTTTATTTTTATTTTTTTTTAGAAAGACTTAAGAGTGAAGTAGCTATACCCTATACGTGGTTATTTGGATTTGAAATTGTTGATGGCTTCATTTGTTTAAAATTTAAATAAAAATTCAATTAAATTATTTTCCAAGTAGCATAAATTATGAGTAAATTTAGTGCTACAAATTTTGCCACAATTTTGCCACAACTTTGCTATGTGGTAACTTACGAGTGATAGAAATAAAATAGTGGGTCCATGTGAGTCCATGATTTCACCACTCATAAGTCGCCATGTAGCAAAATTGTGACATACTTGTGGAAAAGTTTGTGGCACTAAACTTATTTATAAATTAAAGGTAAAGGGACATCTCACAAAGGATAAGTTCCTAATTTAAAAATAATTAGTAAATTGCCCATGCGATGCACGGATAAGATTATAATGTTTTATATAAAATAGTTTTGGAGAGTATTGTACATATATTATAGCATAATTGTCATAGAATTTTGTTAATAATGAATTCATCTCAAAATGCAACAACAACAAAATTTTCTTGTAGGGGTTAGGCTAGCATGACGATAGTAGCTGCCCCTCGAACTCCTCTCCTTCTCTTTCTTACAAATGCTTTGTTAATATCAGGTCTTTTATTTTGGTAATAGTAAAAAAATGCATTACATTTAACAATCCATAATATTTTCGTGTCTCTCTATCTCTCCTTAGAGCCTTATCTGGTTAGTTATATTAGTCCTTTTTGCTTTTGTTTTTAAAACTAAAACGGTGGGTATTTTAAAAGACACAAAAAAGAGAGAAATGTGTGTTGAAATTTCAAGAAATTAATGAGATAATAGTAAAAATAAGCTAATGTAATCTTTTGGATAACAGTAAAAAAAAATAATGAAAAAAATTAAAAAAAAGGCTAAATTAAAGCGCAACATGGCATAACCTCATGCACTCTCCTGCATAAAAGTATGTTGGTCTCAAGTTTTGCATAAAAAGTATAATTAAATTATGTTGGTCTCAAACTGAATTAATAAACTTGGTTTCTATAGTATTTCGACCTTCACTATTTACATCAATAGGAATTGAGTAAGCAAGAAAAGTTTGAAGAGGATTCATAGAAATGAATATCTAAATAAACATAGATTTGCTATAATAAGTAAAATAAGTACATATTGTTAGCCACAATATATATATATTTTAATTTTAAAAACTATATAGATCAGGAACTAACAATAATTAAACGAAGTAACATTTACCATAAAAAGATCACATAAGGCATACCCTTATTGCTCATGGATTTGATTGAATAAACATGTCATTGATTTTGCCAATGAAATTCTACTTCAAGCCAAACCATGTAAATACTACAATAAGACTTAATGAAAAAAAAAAATGGTATGCATCTAACTAAAAGTTTTTGTAGTCCTCTCTAGTTTTTACCATATGGTATACCAAAATTATCTTTGCATCATAGATTATATGCCAAATGTTTTTGGCTAGAATCCTATAAATTGTTTAGATTTTCAGAAGGGACAAATGCTATAAGAATCTATGACTACAATATCCCAATTGTCTATCAATATCTGAACTTATGATCATCTATATGCTTATGATGGACCTAGCACTTTCATGCATTTGCTTATAAAAGATAATAATAATAAAAACACCTGCAATTCAAAGGCATCACAAACAGTTTGGTCCAACTTGCTGTGAATTTCTTAATCGGTTTTGTAGGAGCATATCAAAAGTCATTGCAACAAATTGGTTTTCGTACCTAGTATCATAGCATCACTGACAACTCAAAATTTAATATGAATATAGTTGAATGCAATATGACTATTAGTGACTATGTCATATCACATACAATTTGACATTTTCTGTAACACACCAAGAGAAGTACTCATTATCTTAGAAGACAATCTTTCCAATGTTTAGCCCATTGGTAAAATTGAATACTATCTTCAATTTGGGGAATCCTAATATACCACTCGAAATGAGAGAAAGACAGACAAACTGAGACTAAAAAGTTTTGGAAGAGGAAGAGAAAATAAAGTAGTGGGACTATTGAGGTTAGATTGTACATTTCCTTTTTTTTTTTTTTTTTTTGAGTGATTGTACATTTTCCTTAACTGTGCATCTCCATTAGTTTACATAGGATGGCGAATTAAGACATGAAAAATGAGTAGAAACGTTGGTTTTGTCAGATGGGATCACTAAATCCTGACTACAAACTGTTGTCTTCAAAGAAGCTGAAGAGTATGTGTAGGCTGCAGGGAAGCTTGTACAGAGGAAGAGAACTTCTAAATGAGTTAGGATCTTGGCTTTTAAGTTTCATCTACATGTGGGAGAGGAGAAAGCAAGTTTGTAATTGGGTTAGAGAATAGGCTTTCATCTAAACGTGAGAAAAGATAATGCCTGGGTCATAATATATAAGGGAATAAGTGGGTTTGGGCTTTTCACAAGGTTTGGTCTAATTTTCAATAGCAGTCCATCTTTTAGATAATGATAAATAAAAAATAAAAAAAAAATAAAAAAAAAAGTTAACATGATCTTTTGAGTAACAGTAAAAAAAAAGAACTTGAAGAAAAGAGGTAAATAAAAAGCTAAATGAAATATTTGAAGGCCACATGGTAGGACCTCATGCACTCCCGCATAAGGTCCTTGCTATATATATATATATATATTGATTTCAACCGCACTAAAATAATTAAAATAGGATTAAGCTTTGCCAAAACTATCCCATTATATAGTGACATATATTTTGGGGGAAAAAAAAGGTGACAAGTAAGTAAATTAAACAATTTAAGTCTACCCAAAAAATACAGCTCTCAGTATCACATCCATATTTTTTCGGAATCTCTTTTATTCTAGTATATGTGCCTACTGTCTTTAAGTTGTCCAAAAACTCTTAATCATCTAAACCTTTTTTATTTATTTTTATAATGAAATGATTAAAATGCATTTAATGTTTTATTGAATCAAAATTAAAAAATTAGCATATTGGATACAAAATTAAAAAATTAGCATATTGCCCCAAAGTTTTTCTTGCATCAATCAAAGAAATAAGGGAAATATTAACTAATGCCCTTAGGGCATTAGTTTATGAGCTATTTTTAGAAACATTTTATTGGGAGAATAATAAAACAATAATTGTTGTTGATAACTTTTTATATTTTATATGAAAGTTGTGTCAAAACTTTCCAATTATAGTTTGTTAATAGATGCCCTTAAGGCAATTGTTAATATGACCCAAAACTTTCCTATTAATAATTGCCTTAAAGGCATCTGTTAACATGACCCAAAAAAAAAAAATCAACAATATCTATATTTTCATGTGCCCTTTGGTGTATATCCTATAAATTTTGTTTCATATTTAATGTAAGGTTGAATTTATTCAACTATGTGTTAGTTTTATTTCGTACCAAATTTACTTGTAACTTAGCATTTAAAAACCCTGTATTTAGATGGGAATAATGCAAGAGTTGTGTATGAGAGAGTGTGAGGAATTGATCAAGAGTATGCAAAAAGAAATGACTCGCGACTGGACCTCGCGACTGACTCACGAGTGGCGACTCGCCAAAATTTGTCACATGTGTAGAGCATGTAGGAAGTTGAAAGGTCAGAACAGCTGGATCACTACAAGACAAAAAGTATAGTCTAGCCATTTTGTTATCTGGCGAATGGAATTCGCGACTCATCCCAGTCATAAGTTACTCGCTAGTGCACCTTGTTTTACAAAAAAATGACTTTTCACAGTCCTTCTCATTCCCTACTATAAATACCCTTATACCCATGAAATATAAAGAGCTTCCAAATAGAATTTTGAGAGATAAACCCTAGAGAACAACAAGATTGATTCATCCACAATTTTATACATTTGATTCTCCAAATTCTTCTACTCTCACCCTTTCCAACATCATACCCTTGAGAGGATCTTAAGCCAAATCCTTACCTCACCACATTCAGAGCAGTGAAAAGGTTATTGGTGTTTGGGAAGCAGTTCAAGAGAGAACCAATTTATTTTGGTTGATGCAATGGGCTAATTGCGAGATTTGGTAAGCTAGAGAAGACAAGATTAGGCATAACCCTATTGGAGCAAGAAGCTTGGAGGGCTTAAGTGCATCGGGTAGATTAGGCTTGGAGGGTCTATTGATATTCATGTATCTCAACTAATTTTCTAGTGAATCATTTTACCGCTTGGAGGGTGGCAGAGAGGTTTTTCTCCGAGTTCTTCGGTTTCCTCTTCGATAACACGTGCTGGCGTTATCTTGCGTTTGCTTCTATCTATCCCTTACTCTTTGCTTTTAATTACTACTGTGTTGTGATTAAAATATGATTTAGAGTAGTTTGCATGTTTGGGTATAGCTTATATTTATCATGCCTTGCATATATTGTTTGAGTATAAACTTGTGTCAATTATTTTGTAATTGGGGTTCTAAACATTCACTAATATTTTACACACTAAGTGAGCTTTCATTTAAAACTTATAAACCTTTTTTTTTTTTTTTATAATAAACTAGTTGATGTTGTGCATGATGTGTATGTGTGTTATAATTTTTTTTTTAAGTTAATAAGAAACTATTTTTATTGCTCATATATCATAATTATTATATATTATAATATTTGGAAAATTAATTTCAATTATATTACATGTCATTCAAAGAAAGGAAGTATAAATTGTTATGCTTAATATAATTAAAATATAACATATTTCTTAAGTAAATAGACAAATATTTAATTATTTCACTAATTTAATCACAAAATTAGTTTTTTATATTATCGATAGCATGCGTTCCTTTAATTTATTTATTTTTTATGTTTTTGTTTGATTTTTGTTTCAATTGTAATAAAAGTAACAAAACTCAAGCAAGAATATTATATTCATAATCAATTATTTCTCATATAAATTTTCAAAAGATAACTATAAAAATTTCTTTTATGTAAATCATTTGTGCACCACCTATAATTAATAAGTGAAAATAAATGAATTTGCCACCATTGAACTCTTCTTAATGACATAACACCAGTTTTAGCTATTGCAATATTGATTAGTTCATTTTATTTTATTTCATATTACATGTCACCTAAAGAAGTTAAAATATGTAAAATTGTTAAGCAAATATCACATTCTCTATTTTATATTTCAATTTTTTATTTTAAAATTAAATATAAAAAAATGCAATTTTACTGATATGAGAGAGAGAGAGAGAGAGAGAGAGAGAGATGTGTTAGTTCTTTGGATATAAATAAGTAGTGTATCACCTATAGATAATTAATACATATAAATAAATCAAAATACCCATTAACTCATGAAAATGAATTATTACTTTAACATAAATGCAAAAGTTTGATGAGGTGAAATGTTAAATTTAGATAATTATATTTTTCTTTTAAAAAAATGTGCCACATGTCCAAATTGGAAACTACCATAGCAAAAGTTCATATTAACTATAAAAATAAATAAGTGCAAGATAATGATTGAATTTTCCAACCTTCATCAAATCAGTGTTGGCTGTGCTACATATATATATTACTTGTTTGAATTATAAACTACAAGATGATAAAGTTATAGATAGAATAAGTCTATCTTCAACAGCTGTTCTTATCACTAGCCTGATTGTTATCTGCACAACTCTTTTGAGTTTTGGAATACAAAGAGTCCTCTTTATCACAACTAGCTTGGATTCATATTTTGAAGTTGTTTTTGATCTTATCCTTAACTCACCCCCTCAAGCTCAACTATATAGGGACAACATTGAGCTTGGAACGGAGCAATGCAAACCTAGAGGAAGACAGGGGTTTGGTGAAGATGTTTGCCAATTGATCTTTACAAGAGTGGAACCAAATGGTAACAAATTTGACAGCAACTGTATCCCGAACAAAATGAAAATCAATATCTATATGCTTCGTGCAAGCATGGAAAATAGGATTGGAGGAAAGATAAGTGGCACCAATGTTATCACACCATAAAACAGGACAAGTAGAAACAGATGCACCAAGTTCAGACAAAAGAGAGCATAACCACTTGACTTTAGCAACAGTGTTGGCAAGGGCATTGTACTCAGTCTCTAGACTAGAATGGGCCACAGTGGCGTGCTTTTTACAACCCCAAGAAATTAGATTAACATCCAAAAATACAAAAATCACTAGTGGAGTGACGATCATCGCAATAGCCAACCCAATCTGCCTCCAAGAAGGCTTGAAGAGAATGAGTGTGAGAGCAATATATTTGAAGACCAAAACAAATGGTCTGTTTTAGATAGCAAAGAAGGAGCTTGACAGATTGCTAATTATCAGTTTTGGGGGCCGTGCTTAAATTGAGCAAGCTTGTTGACCATAAAGCATATATTAGGACATGAAAGAGCTAAGTATTGCAAGGCTCCAACATTGTTTCTATACAAGGTGACATCTTGAATGGGATCACCCTCAAAAGCAGAAAGATTTGTGGATGTGGTCATGGGAGAGCTAACAGGTTTATCTTCTAACATATTAGTTCGGCAGAGAAGATCAACAATATAACACTTTTGAGAAAGTAAAATACTAGAGGTATTTTTTATAACCTCAACACCAAGAAAGAAAGTCAAATCACCCAATTCTTTAATAGCAAAGTCTATCTTCAAAAATTGAATAAGCATAGAAATTGTTGAAGGACTAGAACCAGTGATTATAATGTCATCCACATAAATGAGAAAGAAAATACTCACTCTATAATGGCAATAAATAAATAAGGATGAGTCAGACTTAGAACTTTTGAACCCAAAGGCTAGTAATTAACTAGTGAGCCATGAAAACCAGGCATGTGGTGTCTATTTTAACCCATATAATGCTTTGTTCAATTTACAAATGTGATGTGGATATTGAGGGTGGGTGAATCTTGGTGGTTAGGACATATAAAAAAATGGCCATGGAGAAAGGCATTTTGAACATCAATTTGCTGCCTAATCCAACCAAGAGACACAACAATGGAGATAACAATACGTACCATAGTGGGTTTAACAACAAGACTGAAAGTCTTGCCAAAAACAACTCCATATTGTTGGTGAAAACCTTTTGCGAAGAG
Organism: Quercus suber; assembly: GCF_002906115.3. Lineage (NCBI taxonomy): Eukaryota > Viridiplantae > Streptophyta > Magnoliopsida > Fagales > Fagaceae > Quercus > Quercus suber. Next base: position 1,181,031 of record NW_027069568.1, read on the forward strand.
GCGAGCTTTGTATCTCTCAATTGAACCTTCAGCACGACGATTGTTTCAAAAAACCCATTTACAACCAATAACACTGCGAGCAACCCGAGAAGGAACAAGAGTCCATGTTCAATTTTTGAGCAAAGCATCAAATTCCAGATTCATAGCTTTATGCCACTTAGGATCTTTAATAGCAAAACTATAGCAAGTGGGTTCAGAGGAGCAAACACCATCAATAAGAAGAGCATAAGGGATCAAATAACAAATAGTACTATCAACGAAGGATTTTGGTTTGGTGATGTTGTTTCTTGGATCAGGTGGCCATGGGGTGAGTTGGTTGAGTAGGTGCATCTAGTTGTGAGGTGTGAGAAGTTTGTATCAGTGAAGAAGAAGGGAGAATATATGCAGAGGGGTCACTGGGCGTGGGCTGGGCCGCTGGGCTTTGGGTTGTAGGGACAATTGTGAGTCAAGTGATGTATCAAGTGAAGGAGCAAGCCTAATAGAGGAGAGGTCCATTATGCGTGGCCCAAGAGAGGGAGGCAAGGACTGTACCGCTTGATTTTGTGTTCCTAGAATGGAGAATGAGACTAAAGAGTGTTGCATAGTAGTGGTGGCAAAAGGAAAAACTGACTCCTCAAAGAGAACATCCCAAGAAATATAAAGACAACCAATGGAAACATGTAAACATTTGTATCCTCTATGATGTAAACTGTAGCCAAGAAAAACACACTTGATAAAACAAGGTTGGAGTTTATGAGAATTATAGGGTCGCAAATTTGGCCAACAAGCACAACCAAAAACTCTTAATAAATTATAATCAGGATAGTTTTGAAAAAAAATTTCAAAAGGGGAATGATTTTGTAAAATTTTGGTGGGGAGCTAGTTAATTAGATAACATGCAGTTTGAAAGGCATCATCCCAATAATGAAGAGGGACACTAGCATGATAAAGCAAGGCAAGACCAGTTTCAACTAAGTGACGATACTTTTGTTCAATGGTCCCATTTTGTTGATGGCTATAGGGACAAGAAATACGATGCATAATTCCATAATTTTCAAAAAAATTGGAGAGAGAGCGATACTCACCACCCCTATAAGACTAAACATCTTTAATTTTAAGGTTAAATTATTGTTCAACATATTTATGAAATTTAATGAAAATAGGGAGAACATCACTTTTACTTGTTATTGGATAAAGCCAAGTATATCGACTAAAAGCATCTAAAAAGGAAACATAATATTTATGACCAGTTTTAGAGCAAACTGGAGATGGTCCCCATACATCAATATAAATCAATTCCAAAGGTTGTGTTACCAGAGTAGAGGATAAAGAGAAAGAAAGCTGTCTACTCTTAGAACTAAAACAAGCAGAACATGAAATTCCACTATTATTTGCAAATACAAGAAGTCTGAATCTAGAAATAACATGACAAACAATATTAAAAGCATGATGTCCTAAGTGATGATGCCATTGAGCTTTGGAAGTTCGTTCACTGATGAAGGCAGTGGATGAAGGAGAATGATTATTTGATGAAGAAGGAAAGAGGTACAACCCATGCCTACTCGGCCCGTGCAATAGAATTCTACCCGACACCTGAGCCTTCACAAGAAAATAAGATGGGTGAAGTTCAATGGAAGTATTTGTGTCATTGGTAAACTTTTGGACAGAAATCAAATTTTTGGTAATCTCAAGAACATGTAAAACATCATCAAGAATAAAAGATGAAGAAGGAGTAGAAAGTTTGGTTGAACCAATATGCTTCACTGATAGTCCAATACCATTTCTAACATGAATCTGGTCAGAGCTAGGATAGTCTTCAGCTTGCATATTCAGATTTGCAAGATCATTGGTGAGATGGTGAGTGGCTCTAGAATCTGGATACCAATTGAGATAAAAGGATCCTTGAGGAGTGGTGAGGAGAGCTTGCATGTTTGAATTTGTTTCAGTGGAATAGGAGTTGTCAAATTTGTGGTAGCAAGAGAGAGCAACATAACTGGGTTTATTGTAGACTTGACAGGCAAGTCGATTGTTAGAAGAGGAGTTGGTGTAGCCACGACCACGTCCCTTACCTCAAGAAGTTTTTTGATTTGTTGAAGGAGAACCATGGCCAGGTTGATGTGCTGGACAAGTACGGCGACCACCACATCCACTTCTTGAGGAATTTCCTTGGTTAGCAAAATTTGCAGCAGCAAGAGTGAGTTTTGCGGCTGACTGATTTTTTTCTAGATGCACTTCATGGGTTAATAAGTGCCCATGCAAGTCCTCAAGGGAGAGAGGATCAACACAAATGGTCACAAAGGTAACAAAAGAGTTGTAGTTAGACCCAAGTCTAGCCAAAAGGAAAGATACATGCTCAAAATCATTCAATGGTTGGTCAATTGTAGCAAGAGTGTTAGCCAGATTTGTTAACTGGTGAAAACAATTAACAATTGAAGAATTACCTTTCTTTATTGTGGTGAGCTGATAATGAATCTACATTGTTTGAGCACGAGATTGTGAGGCGAACATGTGTTCTAATGATTACCAAACATCACATGAAGTAAGGCATTTGACCACATGGGGGAGAATCTTTCCACAGAGAGAGGAGATAATAGATAATAGCACCGAGAATCATCTGGTCCAGCAGATGCCAATGTTAATACTCTAGATTCTGGAGAATTTGAGTAGCACAATTTGCTGCAACAACAATGGTTTATGGTGGAAGAGGTGTAGTTCCATCCAAGTAGCCATAAAGATGTTGCCCTTTCAAATAGGGAACAATTTGAGCTTTCCATAACAGGTTGTTGTCACGGGTTAGCTTGTTGGTAATCAAATAATGAATGGTAGTGAACGTAGTGAGAGGAGTGGTAGTGACAGTGTCGGTGTTGGCAGTGGAGGATGAAGACACTGATGAAGGCATTTTTTATTTATTTAAAAAGACATATGTCACTTATAGCTCTGATACCATGTAAAAACAAATAAGTGCAAGATAATGATTGAATTTTCCAGCCTTCACCAAATCAGTGATGGCTGAGCTACATATATAGAATACGTGTTTAAATTACAAATTACAAGATAAAGTTACAGATAGAAGAAGTTTGAAATACAAAAGAAGTCTATCTTTAATAGATGTTCTTCTCATTAGCCCGATTGTTATTTGCACAACTCTCTTTGAGTTTTGGAATTCAAAGTCTCCTCTTTCTCACAACTAGCTTGGATTTGTATTTTAGAGTTGTTGTTGATCTTATCCTTAGCATTAACTTCAGCTATAGTAGAGAGAGAGAGAGAGCGAGAACTATATTAACTTCTTGAACATAAATAGTTAATATATCACCTATAGATAATTAATACATAAAAATAAACACAAAGATTTAATGAAGTGAAAAGTTAAATGAAAAAAGGGGGAAAAAGTGGCAACTGGACAACTGGACGAAGTGGCGACTGGACGAAGAGGCAAAATTACTACCCAAAAGAAAAAGAAAAAAAAAAAAAAGTGGTACTTGGACGAAGCCCATGTGCAAGTGCACATGAGTATTTTTGTCAATCAAGAAAAATGTATCCCCACCTAGTTTTTCCTCATTTTGGGGAGAAAAAATTAGTGAGAGGCCTGGGGAGAAACACCCGGGCCCCACCATTTTTTTCCTCCCCTCCCTCCAACCAAACACCCACAAAAATGTTTTCTTTCCTATTTCCTGTCTTTTTTTTTTTTCATCCACTTTAAAATGATCCACCCAACTAAACATACCCTTATTGGTGTTTTTTTTTTTTTTTTTTGGTGGAAATACTATTTTCGTCCCGACATTTTCACCTCATTTCCATTTTGATCCCTACTTTTTAATTTTATCGAATTTAGTCCCTAAAATCAAAAAGTGGTCTCATTTTTGTCCATTCCGTCATCTCACTAAAAGAAATAGTCTACGTGGCAAACGGAATGCACCGTTGGCACACTAAATGCTGACGTCAGCATTAAAATAATAATAAAATATTTTATTTAGCATTTTAAAAATGCCACGTCATCTTTTATAAATAAAAAATTAATTTATGAATTTTAACAAAATGAAAAAAAAAAAAAGTAAAAAACAGAAATAAAAACCAAAAATCATATAAATTGAGATCTAGCTTTATTTTGAGGAAGAACAAACAAGAACAAAAGCCCAAAAAATTCAAAACCCAAAAACATCTAGGTGGACTTTAGAATCGTTTGATCTTAATAAATTATTTATTAATCTAATTGAAGAACACAAAAGTAAGGAAAAAAAAAAAAGACGGTACCTAAATTCTAAAACACACAGATTCAAACATACATAAGAAACAACTTGCAATATCAAACTCAAACACAGACGAATAGCCAAAACCTAGAAATACCATAGATTGGTTACAAAAAAAGATTTTTAAAAAATCTAAATGTGAGATGAGAGAAAAAAACCCAGATTGAGTAGGAAAATAAAAACTAGATCGGTATTTTGAACAAACCCACTTTTAACAACAAACTTTGCAACTAAAACAACATTGTTCTTCCTTCTTTCCATCCCTCTAGCTAAACACTGAGCACCCAAAATTTTCAAAACCTAAAGAATGCAAACCTAGAAAATTAACACAATTAAAACAAATTGTTGACACTTCATTTTGCAACCCGCATTTAACCTCACGTAGAGGGTAAAAGGGTAATTTTACCTTGAAAATATGCATATTGATTCTAGCCATTAGATCCTTAATCTCATTTCACCAAAATGATCTTGATGTTGTAACGATCAAATCGACTAGTCATAAGCTCTAATTGGACCGCCCGATTGAACGTTATCATCAAATCAAGTTTTAATGGCCGAGATGCACTATCACAAATTGAGTCCGACTATATGTGATTATGAACAATTGATTTCAATTGGTTATAAGTGTAATCAATTTGAGATCAATGATATGTTATAATATAATTGGTTAGGACTACATTTTATGGTGAGGTAGCATACACCTAATTAATTAGATAGTTGAACATTAATTATTCAATGAGTAATTTGTGCAATTATCTTTTAATTAGAGTAAATTTGGAACCAATTAAATCTGAAATGGGAGTGATTAGAGCCATTTAATGTTAACTAGGAGCTAATTTGAGACCTATTAATGTTAATTGTGCTGAAACCATTTTCTAACAAATGACCTCTGCTCACCATTTCATCGATATCTCTCAGAATATTTTGAATCTGTGAATGAGGTTAATTTTCCCAGAAACTAGACATCTGGCTTTGAGTACAAGAACGAGACAATTTCAATCAGAATTAAGTTAGATATGATTTTTCGAAGTTAGCTCTACAAGCTATTACAACAGTTATAGGAAAACCGAATTTTGGCTTGCTCCTCACTCCTACCAATCTTTCCATTTAATGCACCAGATTTTTCCCAAGACTAAAATGAGGTTTAGGTTCATGATTCTTTGTCAACCTTCATTAACTGGCATTCCATTCACATTTCCTCCACCACTCCTATATAAACCTTCATTCTCCTTCATTTCAAGACACACAAATACCCTCTCTCTTCTCCTCTCTTGAGTTCTAGGGAGTTGAGTAGTCTTGTCATATCTTGGTCTTCTTGAGACTCAAGGTATTGAATGAGACTCACTCTTCCTCTCCTAACTCTTCTTTTTCTCCACCCTTAAGACCTCCCTTAAGAGTCTCTTCCTCCACCATATGGATCTTGCATGAAGGTATAGTCATTTTCCCTAATTGTTTTTCACGTTGCCATGATGAAAGTTTAAGATTAAAGTATGATAATAATCATTTAAATTCCTTTGAATATGTTTGAATGTTCTTAATTGTTCTTATATGTTCTTTACGTGTTCTTGGTTATTCATCACATGTTCATGCATAACACTAATTTTAATCTTAAATCCACATAAAAAAAAAAATGAAAAACATGTTTATTTAATAATTCTTTCAAATCCTTAAATCTAGGATATCACCATCTACACATATTCACTAGAATTTATTTTTCAATCCAAATGAAATATTGAATAAATGGAATTAGGGTTTATCATAGCACACACAATGAGTTCAACATGCAAATTGATGTAGAACATATTAGATGATGCGATATGAATGTTGGCCACCATAATTTAGAAGACCGGTTTCACCAGGCAAGGTGGGTGCCTAACACCTTCCCACCTTATAACATAGCCTCCGAACTTAGATCAAGGGTTAGTAAATCAAATGTTTATCCTTGTAATTTTTAATTTTTAGATTGTAACTAGGAAAAAAGTCATGTACTTTATCTTAGATTGTATCTAGGACCAAAGCCATGTAACTTTCCTATGATTAATGTAAATTCAATTGAAAATTAATAAAATGAGGAATTTTTCAATTTTGATTTTCTTATTTATCTCAATAATTAAATAAGTGGCGACTCCATTGTAAAACCCTTAATCTAAAGGGAAAATATAACTAGTCGAATCTTTATTTTGAGAGGTAATAACATGACTCCACTCATTCACATGGGTTTGGCCCAACACCCAAAAAAGGGGGCCGAGGCGCAATCTCTCACACAAACCCATAAAATTAACACTAAACATTGGCCACAACAATAAGACTGGTGGAACAAAAACCACCACTCCCAATACATCAAAACCCACATCACCAAACCCACACTTCTTCAATCTAAGCACGATAGATGCTGTACACTTGAGTGGTGAAGGAAAGTGGGATCGTACTTGTTTTTCTAAGCCTGTTTGGACTACCAAAATCACTTTGAAATCGAGAACCCGACCACCACAATTCTTAAATCACTCCCCATTTGGTTGATCTTGAACCCACATGCCGCCGCCAGCCATGCCGTGATAGTAACCAATCTCAACATCTCCTTCTAACCCAGATCAAACCAATCTCAGCCTCTCTCTTTCTAACTCATATCAAACCCATCAAACCAAGATCTCAAGACCAGAGAGAGATAAAGTTTGAGCTGAGAGAGAAAAAAGTTTGAGATGAAAGTGTGGCCGTGTGGTTTGAAATTAGAAAAAAAATAAAAATTATCAGCTTTGATGTTTTGGTGTAGTGTGTATTTGGCAAAAATTATTTTTGCCAACTTATTTTACTATTCAACTTATGTTTCTACTTTTAATGGGCCCCATTGCACTTTTAAGTACTATTCATATGTCCCACTATACTATTTCAGCTAACATTTACCTTTATCTGCCGTACTTTCAGCAAAAAGTTTTCAGTTTTAATAAAATAAGCAAATCCCAAATAGACCCGTAATATGAGGGGTTTTATTTTGGACTTATTTGCGTTTAATTTTGTGTTGACATGGATAACTGATAGATTTTTTTGGCTTTTGAATTTTCTAGGTTTGTGTTTTTGTCAGTTCTTCCTCAAGATAAACCTAGATCTCAATTTATATTATTTTTGTTTTTTATTTTTATTTTTTCCTTTTTTTTCATTTAGTTAAAATTCATAAATTAATTTTTTATTTTTAAAAGATGACATGGCATTTTTAAAATGCTAAATAAAATATTTTATTATTATTTTAATGCTGACATCAGCATTTAGTGTGTCAGCAATGTACTCCATTTGTCACGTAGACTATTTTTGTTAGTAGGATGACGGTAGGGACAAAAACAAGATCTCCTTTTGATTTTAGGCACTAAATAAATTAAAAAGTAGGGATTAAATTGGAAATGAGGTGAAAATATAGAGACAAAAATAATATTTTCCTTTTTGTTTTGTTTTTTGTTTTTTTTGTTTTGTTTTGTTTTGTTTTTTGTTTTTAACTAGCTAAGAAAAAGTGTTAAAAGAAAAGAAAAGGAAAAAAAAAAAAAACCATAATGGGCCAACCCATCTCAAGCCTATCCCAAGAAGACCCAACAGGACAAATGAGATTTATCACCAATAACTTTCAATTCAAAAAGTTTATGTTTGATCCAAAATAGAAAACCTCCAAGGCAAATAAATTCAATTTCAAAATAATAAACCTCCAAAGCAAATAAATTCAATTTCAAAATAATTCACTTGGTAATTCTTTAAATATAAAAAAATAACCAAATAAGCTAAATTCCACAATTCTACTAGTTTTAAATATAAATGAAAATATCAAATAACTTGATCTACCTCCACAACACCTCAATCTCCGTATCGTTAATAACATAATTCAGATTATGACCCATGTATTGCCCCTCATGTGTGGGGTCACTAAAATTATTTCATGTGAAGTGTAGTAACAACCTAAATCCTTATCTTAACGTTAAGACATGGTTGATTGGTAGGAAAACCGCCTCCCTTCTTATGTTATATGTGGCATTAAATGCAACTTGTCAATTATATAGAAATTGACTTTTTTTTTTTATTTTTAGAAATGAATTCAAAAATTATTTAATAAAAAAAATTACCTTTATTTTTCTATGTCCATTTTGTTTATCTACCTTTATTTTTCTATGTCCATTTTGTTTATCTAAAATGGTTAATCAGAACAAATTTTACAAAATTTTTCACAATTTCAGAGAGGAAAAATTGTGATTAATGAAACATTACTTTCACTTGGTACCACCACTAACATCACTTTTATTATACACCAATTATAACATAACAACTTAGTAGTAGGAATTCTTGATATTGATAAAGGTGAAAAATGGGAGAGATGTGAAGGCTAAAGCATACAATGTTTAGGTAGCAATAGGTTTTTCTACAATGGGACTTCTAAGTGTCTGTTTCACTTGGTACCACCACTGACCTCACTTTTATTATATACCAATTATAACCTATAAACTTAGTTGCAGAAACTCTTGATATTGATAAAGGGGAAAAATGGGAGAGATGTGAAGGCTGAAGCATACAGTATTTAGGTAGCAATAGGTTTTCTACAATGGGACTTCTAAGTGTTAGTTTAAGATCAGCTTATTTAGCTGAAACTGAAAACTTTTTATTGAAAGTACTGTAAATAAAGCTAAAAGGTAGCTGAAATATTATAATAAAACTCATAAATAGTATCAAAAAGTGCAATGAGACTCATGAATGGTAACAAAAATAAGTTAAATAGTAAAAAAACTAACTTTTTAAGTCAATACTAAATGCACACAAAGTGTGGTAATATGTATGTTTTAACCAATGCATATTAAAGGCTATTCGGCTACTCAGTTCAACACCTTGATCCATGTACCAATGGATAGGCTATAGTCCTGATTTGGGAGGTGCGCAGAGTTTCTTTTCCACACAATTTGGGCCATCTCTATTCGAACTCTAGGTTGGGCTAATTAGGCATTTAAGTGGGCCTTTGTGGCTACATCACATGGTATATAATGGGACTGAGATTTCATTTAACTGTTTTTTTTTTTTTTTTTGGTAGGGTATAAAAACAATTTCATTCACGCATTACCTGGTATCTAAACAAAATTCGATAATCAAACATAATATCACCTGAAATTCATTAGAGCTATTGCTTTTGCATCATGATTCACATAATGAACAAAAAGAAACAAAGCTATGAGAACATGAATGAAGTACAGATATTAAGGAAAGTATTAGTCCCTGGAATCAAGAGATAAAACTAAACCTGTCATTTACAAAACACAAACTGTAAATAACTATTACAATAGATAGAAAGAGAGATGGAAATAAAATTAAATTTTTACATAGGTCTTTGCAAGCGCGCGCACAACTCAGATGACAAAGCAGGAAAAAAACACACAAACAGGTAGATACTAAGGTGGCAACATTTATACAACTATACAAGTGCATTTTGCTGTTCACGAAAGAACAGTTGAAAACATGAAATTCAAAGGAATGACTCCGAGCTATTTAGTATTATAGCTCTGTGATGAACATTGGATTGAGGAATTGATATGGCCCAACTTCATGAAGTCTTTCAAAATATGACTTCCCCAATCCATATTTCCTTGCTATGTTAGAGCGGATCCAACCTGAATGGTTTCCGGGTGCACCAGTAACAATAACAGATGCATTCTCATTAGCAAAATTAGCCAAAGGTATTGTTGCTTCTGGCTCTGTGGTTGATGAGGCATCCACTAGAAAAATATGACTAAAATGTCCAGCAGCTATGCCTTCATTGTGTAGCCGGAAGCTACTCACAAAAGTTGACAGAATTATCTTGAACTTCCGAAGTTTTTGGAGTGGAGGACATGCAAAACATTCATCTTTAACAGGACATGAGCGCAGAATGTCAATGGGTACTCCATCTATCTCTCGAAATGCAGCATTGGCTCGAAACATATCTGACTCTGGAATCACCTCCCTCAAACTTCTCATTAGCACATCACATGTGCGGTTTATAGGTGCACATATAAGAATTCTGTTCTCTTGAGAGGTTTTATATATTTCAATTACTGCCTCACAAACAACCACTCCTGTTCTTGCTGACACTTTTTGTTCAGGTACATACCTTGGCGCGTTAGTGCCAATGAGCGGGCCCGCAAGAAGATAAGGTGGTGAGCCCTGAAAGCTTATGGGTACTCCATCTATCTCTCGAAATGCAGCATTGGCTCGAAACATATCTGACTCTGGAATCACCTCCCTCAAACTTCTCATTAGCACATCACATGTGCGGTTTATAGGTGCACATATAAGAATTCTGTTCTCTTGAGAGGTTTTATATATTTCAATTACTGCCTCACAAACAACCACTCCTGTTCTTGCTGACACTTTTTGTTCAGGTACATACCTTGGCGCGTTAGTGCCAATGAGCGGGCCCGCAAGAAGATAAGGTGGTGAGCCCTGAAAGCTTAGAATCCGACGAACTGCATTCGATCCATTTGTAATAGGTATTAAGCAGAGCTGGTGGGTTAAGGATGTTCTTATGAGGGACGCATTCAGGAAAAAGGAAGTTGTGGGATGAAGGATCTAATGCAGCTTCAACTGCTTGATGAGCCCTTTTTAGACAAACTCTGTTGAATGAGAAGCTGATGTCATATTTGCGATTTGGATGATGCTGTGAATGAAAATCTTCTCCAAACTCAACTAATACACACTTGCTTTTCACCACACGATAGATAAAACCCTGCTTACCATTTAGACTGTTAGTGTTGTAGATAAGATCATAAGATGAAAAAACAGATGTTCATAAGCACTCTGACTGGATATGTAAATTCAACTACAATTAGTAGAATGGGCATACAGTTCTGCATAATGCTATTAATATGAAATTATGAGGTCTCTTTCTTGATTTTGTTTTTCTGGCTTTTTTCCTTGGTATGAAAAATCAACCTGAGATGTTGGGTGTTTTGGAATTGAGCCTTTCATCTTTATATAATTAACTAAATATAGCATAAAGTCCTACAATTATGAATTCTCTCAGAGAGACTTCTGATGGAACATTTAAAAAAAAATAATAATAAAAATAAAAAATAAAAACTCAAAATTTATTTTGTGTGAACATTAGGTATGGACTTTGATCTTCACCTGTCAATAGTGGATAACTGTATGGCTGATAGGATAACATAGATCTGTGTAAACACATCACTGCACTTGATATATATTAGTTACAGAATCTGTCCATGTTTACTCTCTCTCTCTCTCTCTCTCTCTCTATATATATATATATATACACACACATATATACTCTTAATGGAGTATAGATCTCAATAGTAAAGGTGCAGCCATTCAAGATTTTTCTATTGTGGATGCAGGTTTTCAGGCTAAACCACGTTAATTTCTGAGTGCTTCCACTTTCCCTTTCACTTTATCTTCTCTCACTCACTCTCAATTCCCAATATATAACAATTTTAACATAGTATTAGAGCCAACTTAAGTTTGGTTTTCTCATTCCTTCTTTTTCTCCGATGTTCTTCCTCAACAGTGTAATTCTTCAACGGCTTCTCCATCGCCATTGAAGCATTGATTCTTCAGATCCAGACATTCTGAACATCTTTTTGAGTCATTGACCACACCACTTGATAGATCTGAAACTGATACAAAATGCCAAATGAATCACCACCACCAAACTCTTGCACCCCTCAAAGCTGTTGTTGAACAACCACCACTAACGTTGTATTTTGCTGATGTCTTCCAGCTTCAGCGAAGCTTTCCTTTACTTTTGTATTCTGGCCAACGATGTCGTTTCCTGTGCTCATCAGTGTCACCGTCCTCTGACCACAGTTTGTCAATGACCGCTGCTACCACCAGCATCTGTCTCATGTATGTCAACCTTTGGTCACCATTTCTCTATCAATGTCCCGCTAGGCCACCAATTTATCCATCCTCCGACCAAAGTAGCCATCCTTTGGTCATTAGAGTAGCCATCCTCTTGAAGTAACTGTCTCATGCATTCCTTCAACCTTTGTTCCATTCGACATTGTGCCTGGTCCATTCTACATCATAAATCAAGTTGTCTTCAAGATTTCACCTTTGAGTTTGAGGGGGATATTTAAGATACTTGTCCAGGTTGAAAATACCTTTACAACTTGTAGTATTGCACTACACTAAAGATTAGTCTATGGTTAGCCTAGGTCTAGTCTCTCAATGGGCTCATTGTATGATATGGATCTCAATAGTAAAGATGTAGCCACTCTGAAGGGTTTTCCACTGTAGAAATAGGCTGTTAGGTTGAATCACGTTATTTCCTTAGTGCTTCTGCTTTCTCTTGTCTCACTCACTCTCAATTCACAATAATTTTAAATAATATTAATAAACTACTCAATAATTTCTTATCCATTCAATATCACTTGAGGACACATCCTTGTTATAAATTTTGGCTCTTCAAGTAGCACATTTTTGCATCGAAGCAACTAAAGATCCTTGCTGCAAAATAGAAAAGCTCAAGAACCTGTAACCTCCTCTGGATTTCTCAAGTGAAAAAGGGATACAATGAGGATACAGTACAGGTCATGTAGATTTTCCTGATATGCTAGATTACTATAGGATGATTTGTGGGGAGGTTTGGCTGCTCACTCATCAGTTATGCAAGGCCAAACTAATCTAATGGTCAGATTAGCAAACTGTGTCACAAGGTTGAGGATTGGCCAGCTATATAACAGTTAAAATAGAGCAGAATTCATAACAAAAAAGTCGTGCTCAGAGAAGAATTCATAAATCAATTTAATAATGTGATGCAAAAACCTTAGCTTCAGGTTAGTAAAGAAAGATTCAAAAAATGATGTATCGAAATACCATAATACTTGACCAGTTTAAACTGAAAGAAAAACAAGTTATCTAAACATAAACTCAAGACAAATTATATGATTTGATCAAGTATAGGTTAATTGAAGAGTAAGCTTACCTGAACTGGCTCAACCGTTTTATCTGAAGGTCGTGCATAAACCATGTCCCTTGATAAAAGGAATGGCCGCTTCTCAGGAATAGAATCAATCTCAAATTCTACAAAGATTTTATCATCCTCCTCACCAGTTCCTTTAGAATGTTTTGATTTCTTTGATTTTTTATGAAGTGCTGCTTCCTCCAACTTCAATGTCACTTTCTCCAATAGGAAATTACTCCATTTCTAGTTCCAATAAAAGCATAAAGTTATTACAAGCCAGAGTGCAAAAGCATAGAGTATTCCATCAATCATAACATGTTGTTATGTTACTATGCATACTGCTTGAGATCATCAAAGAAGCAAAAATATATATAATTTAAATTGTACAATGGAATGCAAAGAACAATGTAAAATACTCCCTCAAAAGATGTGTGATTTATAAGAAGTGCCGAAATGGGATCCAAAAGAAAGATAAAATTAAGAAAGTTGCTTTGTTCCTATGAAAGGTTTTAAGAAAATGGCTAGGTTCATTTACATTGCTACTCTCACTCATTTATACGGGATTTTTATAAATAAAGTAGAAAGATTCTTATTAATTCTAGGAACTCGCTATCCATTTTATATCAAAATAGATGATTGCTTTTGAATATTTATTTGTTTATGTCAAGAGCCTTGTAGCTCAATTGGTTGGCACCCCTAATATTTCTAATAGAGACATCTAAGGTTCAAATCCCTCTCCATTTAACTATCGAACTATCAAAAAATATATATATATTTATTTGTTTATGATGCTCTCTGTTCAAATATTATTGTTGAGGGAGAAAAAAAATAGAAAGTAATTATTTGATACACCTGTAATTGGATACCCTTTTAACAAGTAGACAAGTGTTTCCAACAGAGCAAATAAAAATATAATTGCTAAAGTTAGCACATAAACAAATTTTCATCATCTAGAAAAAATTCATCTTAAAAACAATAGAAAAATATGATTTCACTCTTTTTAATCATAATCTAGAAGTTGATCTTGTGAATGAACAAAAGTATTTCATTTGAATGCTATAACAAACAGAACAAAATCATTTCAATAGAACATAGAGCACATTGGAAGATCGATTCAGTAAATGCATAAAAAAAAAAAATCCCTGATTTCAGTAGATGTGTAAAAAAATCCCTGATTTCATTGCATTTCATTACCTCTGCATTGGTCCAGGATCAATTTCAAGTACAGGCCTTCTTCCAATCAAAAACTATGAAAGATTTGAAATAAAATCCTAAGCGTATATGTGATCAACACAACCAATTTAAATTTATTCCCATTCCTATCTGCAAATGCAGAGACCCATATGCAAATAGTAAAAAGAAATTTCTTACAGCATTTAAAGGCATGTTTCTCCATTGATTACCAGAATATAAATTTTTGCCTACCAACAAACAGAATGCTGTATAATTGATGCTATGCACAACTAAATCAGTTTTGGCAACAAAGTCACACAATATATTGAGTTACTGCATAAACTTAATATGTGCTTCAGACAAAAAATTTTATTTTCTTTTACTGACAGAAGCATGATCCCTTCACTCTCACACACACCATGGAAAGGACTGCAAGTGGGAAATGTTGGGTGCACTGCACCATGAGTCCAGCCCTCATGTTGTTTCAAGAGCTCATTTAATGAGCATGTCTTCACGTTTTTTATCTTTTCTTCATCATGTACGTAAGTCAGCATGAGTTATTGGAGTTGTTGGCCTAGGCGTGTTGGACGCGCTGAAGGAAGAAAGAAAAGAAAGAAGCAAAAGGCAAGAGTACTCATTCGGTCATGGCAGAGCTGAAGAAAAGAGATTTGGTTGAAGTAAAGTCAAAGTAAGTGGCTTGCATTGATTGTGATTTAATGACAAAGAGTGTGAAAGAAAGAAAAGAAGAAAAGGTGAAACAAATAAATAGGAAGGCCATTCGGCCAGTGAAGATGTGGGAAAAAGACTGAAGTCCCAAAGTGTGAGGACTGGTGTGTGAGTAAAGAGCAAGCAAAAAGAGAAGAGAAAAATAGAGTGAGAGAAAATACACAATGAGAAAGAGAGCAGTGAGTGAAAAGAAAAAGAGATTTTTTTTTTTTTGCTCAAGTTGTATCTCTAAGTGTTGTAATCTCTATTTAATATAGTGAAATTATCCGGAGTTTGTCCCGTAGTTTTTCCCTTCAAGCCCACGAAAATCTTTGTGTTATTGTGTGGGTGTGCTGCCGCTGTGCTTGCTGAAATTTATTTACTGTTATATAGAATTTTTCCCAACAGGAAACACCCGCAACTCAACTAAAACCCAAATCAAGAAGAGGATAACCAGAGAGAGGCTACATGTACACTGTAAACCAGAAATACATTATTTCTGTCATTGACTCAGATCAGCTATCCTAGCATAGTTGAGATGCCCACTTCAAAGATCAATTCAACCTAATTTTAAATGGTGCTTGCATCATTTTTTAATAATGAATATGCTTGCCTCATTTCTCCTTGTCTCTAGTAAGAGAGAGTTCCCAAATGGCTTTTCGTGACATCTTTTCTATTGCAGAGTGTGTATTGAAAGTTTAGGAGGCACTAAACTACAGCAAACAAGGCAAAGCGACTCATTTGCAATACAAACTTGAATGTCCAATCCAAAACTAAACCTGTATTACTATTTTTTTTTTTGGGGATAGGTTAAACAATTCAAATTTACAAAGGTAAATAAAATTGTTTTGTATTGAAGGCAATATGCACACAAATCATAGAGCTCAAATGAGATATGTTTAGCATTCAGCTTCTTTACCCCACTGATTTGCATCCCGGTATTGTTTTTCAAATATATTTCTTTCAAGTTTTTCTATATTACTGATGTATATAAATGTTTATCAATGTTGTTTAAAATTAATTTAGTAAAAAATAGGATCACGAAATTTTATCACAGTTCATAACTACATCAGTTAAACCTGACCCAAACCCAACTCACTTTAGCTCCAGTTATTTTAATACTGCAGTGTAGTGCTAAATACTAAACAGGATCAGGTCTCAGCCCATGCCTCTGTACCAGCTTAGCATATATTCATTTTGGAATATCCAATGTGTTTGGATGGAGTGGAAGGAAGGGGTTTGGAGGGAAGGGGCTTCCACTTATGTTAAGAAAAAAAACATTATCAATTTATATCTATTTCTTAATTAAATTGAACAAAATAGGGGTACACTTTTTAATTAATATGACATCTTATCATTTCCTCTGCTTCCCATTTTAAGTTTCAAAATATCCAAACAAAAGGAAGGGCCTCCCCTACCCTCCCCTCTCTTTTCCTTCCCCATACCCTCTTCCTCCAAACTTCCAAACGCGTTGTTTGTTTCTACAAATACTCTCACCAATAGGACAAACCATACGTACCTATATAACTTTTGCTTGTATGCCATTCAATAACAAAATAATCATGAATTAGTAAAAATTAACTAAACAATTCACCAAAAACCAGAGTTCAAAGAAGATAGTATACCTAGTTAAATTTTGTTGACAGAGTAGTTAACTAACCTCCAAGTAGTAATCCTCAGCATATAACAGAGCAGCAAAATAAGCCTTATAAGTTGAAGGAGACAAAGGCTGCTTCAGAACTTGAGGTGCAATGTCTCTCTTAACGAGACCTTTGATATCCTCAGGAATAGCATATATGGGTTCACCCTTTTCCCACGCATAAGTCGTCTTCCCTTCTTCATTTGTTACCTCGTTGGGAGCTGTATGCAGAATTGGCTTAAAAGCTGGTGGTTGCTTAGTGTAAGACGGAGATGGCCCAGAGGAAGAAGGTGGTGGCTTAGATGAATATGGGAACCCTGAAGGTGAAGATTGAGGTGGTTTATAGGAAGTTGAAGAAGAAAAAGCAGATGGGGGTTCAGTGGTCTTGGGGAAAGATGTATATGATATAGAAGAATCAACTGGAGTTTTAAGGGATGATGGAGATGGACTAGGAGACAAGGGTGGTGGTTTTGATGAAGATCGGGATTATTGGGCGGAGCCACCTTATGCATTGGGGGGGCCATGGCCCCTCCAAATTTTTTAAAAACCTCTCTAATTTTATGGGTAAAACTAGGCTAGAGTCATTTTGAGTTAAGAGTTGGCCCCCACAAGATTAAAAGATTGGCCCCCTCCAACATGTCACTCATAAAATTCTTCCCACCGCAAATTCCATCCGTGCAATCATAAAAATTAAGTCCTTTTGTCTTTTCCTTTCTTCTCTAAAGCATGATAGCTACATCCATATTTTTTTAGTTTTTAGTTATTCAATTTTTGTGAAGGGATACAACTGAAGTGTAGTACATCAGATTACCTAATTAAAATCATATGTATTGAATTTAGTTGTCCTTAAAAATAATAACATTATTTGTATTTTATTGGTCATGATAAACATGTGTTTGAATTTAATTGAATAACCTAATGTATTACACTTACGATATTGTACTTAAGTTTTGCACTTTCTCAAAACTATTACAATATCTCTTTCCACTTAAAAACCACTGAAAAGACTCTCCTCATCACTTGGTGCTCTCTCTTCAGTTACTCTTCATTAAATCTTCCATGGGATGCTCTCACATAATCACATTTTTATTAGTTTCTCCATCTTCCTTAACAAAGAGTTTTCTTATTTAAAGCTAAGCAAATATTGAGAAATACCAACTTCTTCTTTGTCTTCTTCTTCTGTAGTTTTGTTGTATACTTATATTTGATTTTTATGAATGTTATGGACTTATGGTTTTTCAAAAGAATAGGAGAAACTCAAGAAAAAAAAAAAAAAAAAAAAAAAAAAAAAAAAAAAAAAAAATTTTAAGCATTTATGTTATTCTCAGTTGCAGGTCACACACTCCTTTGTACTGCTAAGAAATAATATTAGCAATTTTAGTTTGGGAAGGATTTTTTCTTCTTTTCTTTTCCCTGAGTGGCTTTGATTAAAGAAAAGAAACCACAACTTATACATCAAAACCTAGGAAGACTGACTGAGAGCTATGAACCATAATCCCAAATTCACACAATAAAATATCCACACCTCAAAGCAAAGTAATATATAGCTTATTTAGTTGAGTGTGATGCTACAGAAAATACAAATTTTACAATATAAATAGAACTATATAAGTCTTATATAATACTTATAATATAATATGTGTACTAATCACATTCATCATCGCATAAAATTCCCCCTCAAAAAAAAAAAATCATCGCATAAAATTAGTAATTAATAAGCATTTTCATGTGCTTAATACATCACACAGTCTAATATTCCTAATACTCCCTCTTTTGCTTTGACGATCTGTTCTTAACTTTTAACTATTATTTATTACTATAATACTTTTGTCTTGGGGTCCGTTTTTTCTATATTTACTTTTAATTGGAATTGGATTCATTGTAAAGATGAGATTCGATGTTTAATCAAAATCAACATGATAATGATATATTGGACATCCCACTGTACTGGAAAAGGGAAAATCAAAGGTTTAATCAACGTGATAAAAAAATTAATCATACATAGACATCCCAAAGTAGTGGAAAAGAGAGAACCAGATGTTTTAATCAACATGATAATAAATTATTAATAATAGACATCCTGCTGTAGTGGAAAAGAGAAATATGTTTCGTCTTTTATGATAAAAGTCCAAATAGAGTATAAGTAGGATAGTGATACAAAGCACGGATGAGATTTTTGGTTTGACAATCTTGATTAATTATGTGACTCTAAATTTGTGTCACTAAACAGAGGTAAATAAAGCTTTGTTATTCCATGTCTTATTGAAGTCGAATGAGATATTTTTTAATATAAAATTATAAAGATGAGATACAGTTGGTGCAAAGCTACTAGTAGCCCACTGTGACAAAATCTTTTTTTTTTTTTTGAGAAATAATTCTAACTTGTTGCTAATCCTGTAACTCGAGCCCTTTCCCCCCCTAAACCTCCAAGCACTTTGTACATAGAAAAGTATCAATTCAGCTATAAGGCCTTTGGCCCATCGTGACATAACCAAGATAAGTTACAATTTTCATGCATTATTAAAGGATATATTATATATATAGTTGTAGGGTCTGCTTTTGTAGCCCTAACCCAAAGGATATGGGTTAAATGCCCAACGAACCCAGAACAATGAATTTGTAGAGAGTGGGTTGAAGGTTTAGGCACTGGCCGGTGTTTGCGAAGCATGAACACCTTTCTGTTTTATTAAAAAAGAATACTTAGAATAATTTACAACTGGGGGATGCTCCTCGGCCCATGGCCGAGGAGGCTTCTTCTTTTTCTCCCCCCCCCCCTCCTATACATTTTGCTCACCTTTCTTATATATGCCCATCTTCTTCCTCCTGTTGATCATCTATTGGCCTTCTTCCTGACGGCCTATCCCATCAAATGTCATATCCGTGCTCAAGTGGTTCACCCTGATCGATGCCGCCCTGGCAAGGGGTTACATCCCCATTAATGCGGCCAGAGGGGTTAGGTGAACGTATTCAATGCCGAGGTGACGGTTCGCCCAGAGCTTGCCCTTCTCCGCACCAAGGTCTCGGACGACCGAGGATAGGGTCATCCTCGAACCCATCGTGCGTCCTCGGCGTGGGCCATCTGGGCCTGGGTTGAAGTGGGCCTTGGCTACTCGATTTTCTGGCCCCACAATAGCCCCTCAAAATCTTGCTGCACGCATCCTTGGGCGGGGAGGAGGATTTTGACATCCTCGGCCTCACCCCCCCCCCCCCACCCCTCGTTAGTGCTGGGGCCCATTCACCTGCCAAGAGCACGTCGCTGACGCTTCGGAGCACGTAACGTGTCCATCATTAAATTCAGGCGGCTCTGTGCTCCCCACGTCCAATGAGGCGTTACCCATCCAACGATGGAGATTCGTCTGGCATTTACGAGCGGGAAAACCCGCATGGCTCCTCGATTTGGGGTATAAATACCCGTACGAACCGCTTCTTCCTGTTCCTCATTTGTAATCGAGAATATTCGTGCGCCCCTCCCGAGTTCAGCCACACTCTTACTAGCACCTCCAGCACAAAAGCCTGTCCGAGGAGCCCTTTCTCTTTCCTGTAAGTCACTCTCTCTTTGGCCCCTCTTTCTCTTTACCCTTTTTTCTACTTCGCCTGTTCTTTCTTAGTTCTTTTAGGCGTCTGCTGGGATGGGTAGGTTTAAGAAATACGTCGATACTGAGGAGGCGATGGAGAAATTCATCACCGACTATAAAATTCCCGACAATGTGAATCTGAGACATTGTGAGGACGGGGAGTGGCGCATATACAGGCAGGAGGACGAGGTGGTAATTCCCGTAGTCGCCTTCCTTGAAGGGGGGATGACAATCCCCATGGGGCCGGTGATGAGGGATTACCTCATGAACTTTCGGTTGGCCCCCACCCAGTGTGGGATAAATGTCTTTAGGATTCTGGGCTGTGTGGAAGCCTTGAATGAGAAGATGGGGCTGAGGTTGACCCACCATGACGTGAACTGGTGTTACAATCTTCAGCTTCTTAAGGGCAAGTCGTATTACCTGAAGACGAGAGACGACAGGGTGCGGCTCATTCAGTGCCTCCTCGAGTCCAGCAAGGGGTTCTATGAGGATTTCCTCATTGTGTCAGGGGAGTGACACGACGGCCTTCACTGCCCAACAACAAAGGGAACACCAGGTGGGGCAGTGGGAGACAAATAGGGTTTCAAGCTCTCATCTTTTTTCTTTACCCCCTTTCTTTTTTACTAACGTCGTGGTGCTTTTCGTTTGCAGACCCGCACGCCTTCCAGCGTCACTTCCATCTGATCAACCGGGAAGATTTGCAAAAGGTGCTAAGGGCGCCGGTGTACATAAACGAGGACGACAACCAGGTTAGGGCCGCCCACATAATTTTGGGTTATACACCTACCTAGAAATCGTTTCTGGTTCCGAAGCACGTCATCCTCGCCAACGATCCTCGGCTAGAAAGGATTACTGTGATCGAGGACAAATTTTCGTTCCCCGAGGAGCCCTCCGACCAAGAAGCTGTCACATTAGCGGTCCCCTCCTCTTCCCAACTGTTTGCCGACGCCGCCGAGGAAGCTCCAGAGGGGGAAGGGGACGCGTTTGAAGTTTTCGCTCAGCTTGATCAGTCCGAGGATCCTCCCGGGGACTTGGGTGATCCCAATTTGAGTGAAGCCGACCTCCTGGCTTCAGCAGCCCCTCCTCGGCCGACAATGGGTTACAAGAGGAGGCCCACCACCAACTTGCTGGACCTGCTTGAGGGCCAGCCGGGGGAGTCCCAACAGAAAACTCCTACTCCTCCTTCGAAGGCTAAGTCAACTTCCGCTCGGCAGAAGCTCCCTCCTTCTCCTTCTCAGACGCGCTCGCCCTCTGAGGCCGTGCCTGCTGGTCCTAAGAAGAAGAAGGATAAGGGTAAAAGGATCGTGGAGGATAGGACGGTGTCCTTACAGGAGGAGGACACTACTCTGCATCCGTCCAAGCAGCTTAAGATAGGCGACCCGAGCCAGGAGAGGCAAGTCGTTGACACCACCTCCCCCGAGGTCCAGGCCTGGCTCCCAGCCCCGATGCTCCGTAGGGAGCCTTTGAGGGATAACGCCTCCCTCAGGGATTTCAACGAGGGCGAAGGTACGCGCGTAGCAGACGCACTGGAGAGGAGTCTGCTGCTCCCGGCGGACATGGCTCAGCTTAACTCTTTGGCGAGCGAGCAAGTCTTCCTCAGCCTTAAGCGATATGTGGGGATGGTAAGGGCTACAACCTCAACTTTTCTCCCACTCTTTTCCTTTTATAGGGCTCATAGCACACTGGTTATTCTGACAGGCCATCCAAGCTATCTTTACGCTGGAGGGGGCGGCGAATGACCAAAAGGAGGACCTCAAACGGGAGCGTGCTTGGCGCTACAAGGCCACCCAGACCCTGAAGAATTCCGAGGCTGACCTCGCCAAGGCCCGAGAGGCTTTGACGGCGGTGACCAGGGAGCGGGACAATGCTCTGTCTGGTTTCAAGGGTGCCTAGACTCAGGCCTATGAGCAGACGAGGCGCCTGGGCGAGGCGGAGGAGCAATTGCGGACCGCAAGGGGTCTAATCGTTGATCTGTAGGCTAAGGCGGCAAAGGCCGAGGAGTCCTAGAGGGGCGCCGAATGGGCCAGAGACCAGGCTCTGCGGGCTAAGGACGAGGCTGACCACGGCAGGGAGATGGTCGAGCGTGCCAAAGAGGAGGCTGAGACCACAGCCTACGCTGATGGGATGGCTGTGGTAGAGGCCGCCTACAAGGCTCAAGTCCCGGGGGTGTGTAGGCGATATTGTTCGCAGGTCTGGGCTGAGGCCTTCAAACAAGCTGGGGTGGAGGCTGCGTCCTACCTGTGGAAGGCGGAGAACGTGTATTACCCCCCCGCTATCCGTGAGGCCGCCCCTGAGGACCCTGAGGTTGGGGGGATTGCTGAAGAGGTGCGGGCAGCTGAACTGGGGGAGCATTCGAGTGAGGAGGTGCCCCTAGAGATAGTGGAGATCCCTTCCGATGATCCAGCCCCCATCACTAAGGAAGCAGCTGCTCTCGCCGTACCCCCGCAGACCATCCCCTTAGGCCAGGGCTCGGAGGGGTCAGGGGTTGCCTCTGTCCAGCCTGAGCAAGAGGAGTAGACTCCCCGGCTACTCGGCTCGTCCTACTTTCATGTTGTCATTTTATTTTGTTATACTTCTCTTCTATGTACTGTGGCTCTTGCCATGTAATTTTTACGAACTCATCGTTGTAATGCGAATTTGATTTCCCTTTATTTGAATTGTTTATTCGTGTACACGCTGCCTGCTTTTCCTTTCTTCCTTGGATCTGTATGACTTTAGCTTGAATTGCATGTCGATCAGTTGCGCCAGTAACGATGATAAGGAGAGAGAACGTATGCATGGGCAGCTCTCTTGCGTCTCAAGGGCCACGTGGGGCTTGGTCCTTTCCTAACTTGGGATATTTTGTAGTTAGCCTCCCTGTAGGCCTGAGTCTGAGGGCCATGCGATGCCCTTGTTCTGTTCGGCACTATGGTCTAATTGAGCGGTTAGTTTCCCCATAGGCCTGAGTCCGAGGACCATGCAGTGCCTTAGTTCTGTCTAACGCTTTCATTTCTCTGTAAGTATCTAGTTTCCCCATAGGTTTGAGTCCGAAGACCATGCAATACCTTGGTTCTGTTTAGCACCCAGGTATATAGGAGCGAGTAGTTTCCCCATAGGCCTGAGTCCGAGGACCATGCAGTGACTTGGTTCTGTCTAACGCTTTCATTTCTCTGTAAGCAGGGGTTTATCCTCGGATTGCTCTACTGGAGATGATTCTTCCTTGAGTCGGATTTTGATCTTACACGTGGCGTTGATCTCGCCTCCAGCTCGAGCCTCCATCTTCTTCACTTACGAAGCGTCCCTTGGCCATTTGTGTTCCGCGCTTGACGTTTTGGTGCGCGAGACGCGCCTTCATTAATGTCCTCGTGAATTAGCACAAATCTAACGGTCTACGGTCCCCTTGGAATTTGGTGGCCTCATAATTAGCCCTGTTGGTAACTCTTTTTTCGAATTCTGCGTGGATTAATTCTCACAAACCCTCATCCTCTATATAAGGCTTTCCGGGGGGATGGTTTCTCCATACTCCATGAACCTCCCAACACAAACAGAAAGAACACACCCTTTCAGCTCCCCAAGCCCCTTTAACAACCTCGCCGAAATTGTGACCGGAGTTAGTAGATATGGGGCGGCTATGGGCGGGTGTGAGGACATCCGTGCCAAGAGCCGTTGTGACCGCAGCCCCCACTGGGCTTCCGATGCGGCAGAGTCCAAGCGTAACCCCGATGGTGCCATTCACGGTGGCCCGGAGGGACGTTGTTGAAGAACCTAATGTCTCTCCTCGGAGCGTACCCCCGACAGAGGAGACGTGCGAACCCATGTCATGGCCGGTGCTCGAGTGTTGCCGTCTCCAACGACCAAGGCTCGTGAGGAGCGGAGAGAATCAAGGGAACATCACGGGGGAAGGCGTCCCGGTGCCCCTGCATCTGCTCCTCGCTTTGTTCAAGCTCCGCCGCACCCAGAAAGGAGTTGTTGGTGGCCTTGAAACAAGCCGGCCCTCCCCCTTCCCTGCTTTTATTGTCAAGTTCTCCCATTCTCTTGATGCCAATAAAAGCACGAGTTGACACTTCTCTCTAGCTAGTTTTAGGGTGGGTCCACCTGGGCCTCTGATTGTAGAACTAGCTGGTAGGAATAGTTGTAAAGCACGCCTACCTGAGCCTCTGATTGTAATATGTAACTTTTCTTTTTATGAAATAATATTGAGCTCTCTTTCTTGGCTGTTGAATCTTCTGTCTCGAACTTTTATCTTTCTGCGGTTTTTTTTTTTTGTGCATCATTACTGATCTTCCGTAGAATGGTTATTTAGAACAGTCGCCTGTTGCGCCGGCCGGCGCGCTAATCCTTCCCACAGACGGCACCAATTGTAGGGTCAGTTTTTGTTGCCTAAGCCCAAAAGAGATGGGTTAAAGGCCCAACGAACCCGGAACAATGAATTTGTAGAGAGTGGGTTGAAGGTTTAGGCGCTGACCGGCATTTACGAAGCATGAACACCTTTCTCTTTTATTGAAAGAATACTTAGAGCAATTTACAACTGGGGGATGCTCCTCGGCCTATGGCAGAGGAGGTTTCTCCCTCCCCTCCCCCCCGCCCCCTCTATACATTTTGCTCACAGTTCTTATATATGCCCATCTTCTTCCTCCTGTTGATCATCTATTGGCCTTTCTCCTGACGACCTATCCCATCAAAGGTCATATCCGCGCTCAAGTGGTTCACCCTGATTGATGTCGCCCTAGTAAGGGGTTACATCCCTATTAGTGCGGCCAGAGGGGTTAGGTGAACGTATTCAATGCCGAGGTGACGATTCGCCCAGAGCTTGCCCTTCTCGGCACCGAGGTCTCGGATGACCGAGGATAGGGTCATCCTCGGACCCATCGTGCGTCCTTGGCGTGGGCCATCTGGGCCTGGGTTGAAGTGGGCCTTGGCTACTCGATTTTCTGGCCCCACAGTAATCTAATCTGCTATCATTTTTAAATAATTCTAATACATTAATTTAGTACAATAACACATTTGAAAACAACCTATGCATCAGAAAAGTATTAAAAGATTAATTGTAATTATGTTGTTGTTCCTAAGTTGCATTTTTTATAGTGGGTTAGTTTTAATGGGCAATTTGACGGTGAGTACGGTAAAGAATACGTTGTCAATATTATGAGGTTTGCTATTTTTGGTTTTTTTTGGTTGTTTTCTTGATCATAGGATTAATGGGTGTCTCTGGTTTAGCCTTTTAGGTTCTTCCATGTTATTGTTGTTGTTGCTACTGCTTTTTTTTTTTTTTTTTCCATTCTTTTTAATTAATTTGGTTGGCTAATTGGAATAAGTTTTGGGAGTACTGGTTGAAAACTTTGTAAATTGTTGTATTTCGATTTTTTTCCCTCCCAAATTTGGTGGACATTGCATATATGGCAAACGATTATTTATGCATGAGTTTTACAGATGGAAAGGGGTTTATTGAAGAAGAACATCCAAGACTAACTTCTCTAAGTCCATTGAAAAAAAATCAAAGCAAACACTAAACTTTGATCCTCTACTCTATCCAATAAATAAATAAATAAATCAAAGCAAAAACTAAACTTTGATCCTCTATTCTACCCAATAAATAAATAAATAAATCAAATCAAACACTGAAAAGGAAAAAGTGAGCACAGGGTAGAGCTGGGAATTTTATTTGATACATGTAGAGAACTTTAAATTATATTATTTTGCAAACTAGCCGGCTCCTCTCATGGATTTATACCATTTGAGGCTTTTGCAAAAAAGTGACAGAGGAATTATTTAGAACCTTAAAAAAAATGAAGGGTTGAGGAAACGGCAAAAGTGGAAAGAGAGTGGATCTGTATGTTTGAGTTACAAAGAAAAAGGGGATGGAAACAGACTATGAGAAATTGAGAGGGTCATTTATTGAAGTTAATGGGAAATACGAGATAAAACATTAATTTTAGAAAATTGATGATGTGGCCTGTAGTGTATTTTTAGACTTTGGATCTATTTTGAATTAATTTTTTTTTTCATTCTCAAAAAAAAAAAAAAAAAGAATTAATGGTATAAAAATTGTGTAACTTGAACTTATCTCATATATATGTAAATATATAATTCATTTATTCTTTCTTGCAATTTTACTTTAGGTGGATGAATCATTGTATTTTTTTATAATATTATTTTGGATTAATACAATTTGATTGTGTGTGTGTGTGTGTGTGTTTTTTCCCCATCACAAGTCTTCTCTCTCCCTCTTATAGCTTTTGTTTGATTTTTTTTTTTTTTTTTTTTATACATAGTACTTAGTTATTTTGAAAGTGAAATTTTGAATTTATATCAAAATTTAATCTTGGCTATGTATTTGAATGTGATTATCGACTATTAAAACAACCCAAGATAAATATGTATAGACAATATTTTTGTTTTCATTTTTCATTAATTTACTATTTATTTATAACATCAAAATTAAAGTAAAGGAATATTTAAGTTAAAATGGCCTAAGATGAATTTATAAAATCAATATATTTATATATTTAATATTGTTAAAAAACTAAAAGAAAAAAATAAATAATATAAAGGATAATGACGTGGAGGATGATGAAGCTTAACAAGAGTGTAATAAGAATAAATGTAATATGAATGTCCAGTTAAAGGCAATTAATTTTAATAATTGAAAGTTTATGTAGTCAGTTTTTATTTGTTTGATCATGTTCTCTTTATATTGTTATACAAATTGTTTTCTTTCATTTCGATATGTGAAGTGTTCATACCTTTTTTTTTTTTTTTTTCTCAGAGAAACTGAAGTGTTCAATTTTAGACATAAAGTCTACTTTTTTCTACATATTATTTTAAATTTTTAGGGATGTCTAAGAAATATGCAGTACCAATCTCATGTATCTATATTAGTAAACAAAACCTAATTAAAAGTTCGAAGCTACTCCTAGGATAAGAAAAATGATAAATATAATAATCTCTTTTAAGAAATTATAAATTTGAATAATATATTTGAAACTTAAATTTTTTAATTGTACAGGAAAAAAAATAGGAAAACATAATGCAGAATAACATAATTTAGAAAAATACAAACCGCCCAAAAAATGAATAATATCAGCTATAAAAATCCAAATAATAAAATGATGATATATTTTTTGAGATAGATAAATGAAATATATTTTTATTAATTTTTTTATTTTTTATTTTAAACTGTTTATATTCCAATTTTTTATTTTAAAATTAAATATAAAAAATGCGATTTTACTAATATGAGAGAGAGAGAGAGAGAGAGAGAGAGAGAGAGGCGTATAAGTTCTTTGGATATAAATAAATAGTGTTTCACCTATAGATAATTAATACAAATACCCATTAACTCAAGAAAATGAATTATTACTTTAACATAAATGCAAAAGTTTGATGAGGTGAAATGTTAAATTAAGATAATTATATTTTTCTTCTAAAAGTTGTTTTTGATCTTATCCTTAACATGCCCCCTCAAGCTCAACTATATAGGGACAACATTGAGCTTGGAATGAAGCAATGCAAACCTAGAGGAAGACAAGGGCTTGGTGAAGATGTCTGCCAATTGATCTTTATGAGAGAGGAACCAAATGGTAACAAATTTGACAGCAACCATATCCCGAACAAAATGAAAATCAATTTCTATATGCTTCGTGCAAGCATGGAAAATAGGTTTGGAGGAAAGATAAGTGGCCCCAATGTTATCACACCACAAAATAGGACAGGTAGCATAACCACTTGACTTTAGTAGTAGTGTTGGCAAGGGCCTTGTACTCAACCTCTATACTGGATTGAGCCACAATGGCTTGCTTTTTACAACCCCAAGAAATTAGATTAACATCAAAAAAAATACAAAAACCACTAGTGGAGTGACGATCATCATGATAGCCAACCCAATCTGCCTCCAAGAAGGCTTGAAGAGAATGAGTGTGAGAACGATATATTTGAAGACCAAAACAAATGGTATGTTTTAGACAGCGAAAAAGGCACTTGACAAATTGCCAATTATCAGTTTTGGGGGCTGTGCTTGAGCAAGCTTGTTGACTGTAAAGGATATATCAGCATGTGTAAAAGCTAAGTATTGCAAGGCTCTAGCAGTTTATCAAAATAAATAAATAAATAAATAAAAAGGCTCCAACATTGTTTCTATACAAGGTGACATCTTGAATGGGATCACCCTCAAAAGCAGAAAGATTTGTTGATGTGGTCATGGGAGAGCTAACAGGTTTAGCTTCTAACAGATTAGTTCAGTGGAGAAGATTAACAATATAACGCTACTGAGAAAGTATAATACTAGAGGTATTTTTTTATAACCTCAACACCAAGAAACAAATTCAAATCACCCAATTCCTTAATAGCAAAGTCAATCTTCAAAAATTGAATAAGCATAGAAATTCTTGAAGGACTATAACCAATGATTATAATGTCATCCACATAAATGAGAAAGAAAATACTCACTCTCTGATGGTAATAAATAAGGATGAGTTAAACTTAGAACTTTTGAACCCAAAGGCTAGTAATTGACTAGTGAGCCCTGAAAACCAAGCCCATGGTGCCTATTTTAACCCACAAAGAGCTTTGTTCAATTTACAAATGTGATGTGGATATTAAGGGTGGGTGAATCTTGGTGGTTGGGACATGTATACATCCTTAGAAAAATGGCCATGGAGAAAGGCATTTTGAACATCAATTTGCTACCTAATCCAACCAAGAGACACAACAATGGAGAGAACAATACATACCATAGTGGGTTTAACAACAAGACTGAAAGTCTCGCCAAAAACAACTCCAGGTTGTTGGTGAAAACCTTTTGCGACGAGACGAGCTTTGTATCTCTTAGTTGAACCTTTAACATGACGCTTGATTCGAAAAACCCATTTACAACCAATAACACTTTGAGCAACCCAAGAAGGAACAAGAGTCCATGTCCAATTTCTTAGCAAAGCATCAAATTCTAGATTCATAGCTTCACACCACTTAGGATCTTTAATAGCAAAACTATAGCAAGTGGGTTCAGAGGAGCAAACACCATTAGTAAGAAAAGCATGAGGGATCAGATAATGAATAGTACCATCAATGAAGGTTTTTGGTTTGGTGATTTTGTTCTTGGATCAAGTGGCCATGGGGTGACTTGGTTGAGTAGGTGCATCTAGTTGTGAGGTGTGAGAAGTTTGTATCTGTGAAAAAGAAGGGAGAATAGATGTAAAGGGGTCAATGGGTGTGGGCTGGGCTAAGGGCGAAGCCAGAGGGTTCGAGGGGGGGCACTTGCCCCCCTTGGCCCCACTAAAAAAACCCTTTAATATTTCTTCTATTATATTATATAACACAATAAATGCATTTAAAAATTATATAAATAAATAGTTTATAAATAGGATGGTTTTTTAAAGCAAAAGCAAAACCCTCCTGATATAACATTTTTTATAATTACAAATTTAAAATGGTTTTTTTATGTAAATAAACCCCTAATAGAAAAATAATATAATGAATATGTTATTTTATTTTGAATTTTCTTGCCTTCAAATATTGCTTAATATACACATGAATGAATTGTTATTTTCAAATTGATCTCAAATACTGTGTGTGTGTGTTTGCTTGCATGTGCGTAAATGTGATGTCAAATGTAATTTTTGGCCCCCCTCAAGTCAAATCTTGGCTCTGTCACTACTGGATTGTCAGCTGTAGGGACAATTGAGAATCAAGTGATGTACTAAGTGGAGGAGCAGGCCCAATAAAGGAGAGGTCCATTGTGCGTGGCCCAAGAGAGAGAAGCAAGGACTATACAGCTTGATTTTGTGTTCCTAGAGTGGAGAATGAGACTGAAGAGTGTTGCATAACAGTGGTGACAAAAGGAAAAACTGACTCCTCAAAGAGAACATCTCGAGAAATATAAAGACAGCCAATGGAAACATGTAAACATTTGTACCTCTATGATGTAAACGAAAGCCAAGAAAAATACACTTGATAGAACAAGGTTGAAGTTTATGAGCATTATAGGATCACAAATTTGGCCAACAAGCACAACCAAAAACTCTTAATAAATTATAATCAGGATAGTTTTGAAAATGTTTTTCAAAAGGGGAATGATTTTGTAAAATTTTGGTGGGGAGCCGATTACTTAGATAATATGCAGTTTGAAAGGCATCATCCCAATAATGAAGAGGAACACTAGCACGATAAAGCAAGGCAAGACCAGTTTCAACTAAGTGACGATGCTTTCGTTCAATGGCCCCATTTTGTTGATGGGTATAGGGACAAGAAATATGATGCATAATCCCAGAATTTTCAAAAAAATTGGAGAGAGAGCAATACTCACCATCCCTATAAGATTGAACAACTTTATTTTAAGGTTAAAATATTGTTCAACATATTTATGAAATTTAATGAAAATAGAGAAAACATCACTCTTACTTGCTATTGGATAAAGCCAAGTATATCGACTAAAAGCATCTAAAAAGGAAACATAATATTTATGATCAGTTTAGAGCAAATTGGAGATGGTCCCCATACATCAGTATAAATCGATTCCAAAGGTTATGTTACTGAAGTAAAGGATAAAGAGAAATAAAGTTGTTTACTCTTAGAACTAAAACAAATAGAACATGAAATTCCACTATTATTTGCAAATATAAGAAGTCCGAATCTAGAAATAACATGACAAACAATATTAAAAGCAGGATGTCCTAAGCGATGATGCCATTGAGCTTTGGAAGTTCGTTCACCGATGAAAGAAGTGGATGAAGGAGAACAATTATTTGATGAAGAAGGAAAGAGGTACAACCCATGCCTACTCAGCCTGTGCAGTAGAACTCTTCCCGACACCTGATCCTTCATAAGAAAACAAGATGGGTGAAATTCAATGGAAGTATTTGTGTCATTGGTAAACTTTTGGACAAAAATCAAATTTTTGGTAATCTCAAGAACATGTAAAACATCATTAAGAATAAAAGATGAAGGAGTAGAGAGTTTGGTTGAACCAATATGCTTCACTGATAGTCCAATACCATTTCTAATAAGAATTTGGTTAGAGCTAGGATAGTCTTCAGCTTGCATATTTAGATTTGCAAGATCACTGGTGAGATGGTAAGTGGTTCTAGAATCTGGATACCAGTTGAGATCAAAGGATCCTTGAGGAGTGGTGGGGAGAGCTTGCATGTTTGAATTTGCTTTTGTGGAATAGGAGTTGTCAAATTTGTAGTAGCAAGAGAGAGCATGACCAGGTTTGTTGCACACTTGGCAGATAAACCAATTATTGGAAGAGGAGTTGGTGTAGCCACAACCACGTCCCCTGCCTTAAGAAGTTTTTTGATTTGTTGAAGGAGAACCATGGCCAGGTTGATGTGTTGGACAAGTATGGCAACCACCATGGCCACTTCTTGAGGAACTTCCTCGATTAACAAAATTTGTTGCAGTAAGATTGAGATCCACGGCTAGCTGATTTTGTTCTAGACGCACTTCATGGGTTAGTAAGTGCCCATACAAGTCCTCAAGGGAGAGAGGATCAACAGGAGTGATCACAAAGGTAACAAAAGAGTTGTAGTTAGACCCAAGTCTAGCCAAAAAGAAAGATACAAGCTCAAAATCATTCAATGGTTGGTCAATTGCAGCAAGAGTGTCAACCAAATTTGTAAACTAGTGAAAACAATTACCAATTGAAGAATTACCTTTCTTCAGCGTGGCGAGCTGATAATGAATTTGTATTGTTTGAGCACCAGATTGCGAGGTGAACATGTGTTCTAATGATTGCCAAACATCACGAGAAGTAGGCATTTGACCACATGGGTGAGAATCTTTCTAGAGAGAGAGGAAATAATAGACAATATCATCGAGAATCATTTGGTCCAGCAGATGCCAGTGTTGATACTTTAGATTCTGGAGAATTTAAATAGCACCATTTATTGCAACAACGATGGTTTACAGTGGAAGAGATGTAATTCCATCTAGTAGCCATAAAGATGTTGCCCTTTCAAATAGAGAACAATTTGAGCTTTCCATAATAGGTTGTTGTCACGGGTTAGCTTGTTGGTGATGTGCATTGATAATAGCTTAATTTTGCATATTTATATCATTGTTAGAAAGCATTGTCATACTTGTTTTGAGTTAATTCATGCATTTTAAATTTGGTTTTGGAATAATGTTGAATAATTAATTTTGTGCTTAATTGAGCTTTATTGCGTGAATTTTTCTTTTGTAGGAGAATGGAATTAAATTAGTGGATTTGTGCAAAGAAGAAAGTTAATGGACTATACTTTTACAAAGGCCATGATGAAGTTAAAGAAGACCAACCCAATTAAATTTAAGTCCAATTGGAGAATGGAATCAAAGGAAATTTACACCAAATCCAAGTCCAATTCAGATTAGGATTCCAGTCTACACATCAGTTAATATTTTTGGCATCACTTTCAGCATAGATGTCCAATTGGGATGATTCAAGTTGTGTTGAAAGTTAACTTAAAGGGCTACAACTTTGTTGTTTACCAAAAGTCGGAATTCGGACGTTAAATGGGCCAAACTCATCGGTTAAGTGAAGCCTAAAAATCTAGGATTTTTTGCAAACGGGAATTCTACTTGTAACAGGATTTCTTGACCTATTTAAAGGCTCTTTAGGGCAATATTCAGAGGAGGCTAAGGCGAGTGCTAAGGCTAGGATGCAAAACAGAAAATTGGAGCAAGAGGCAGTGCCACATGTGGCTTCTCTGTAACTTTTCTCCATGATAGCATTGTGACTATTTCTTTCTCTATTTTATTTGTCTAGTTTAATGTTTAGTATTTTATTCTTGTGTTTTATTTCAATTATCATGAGTAGCTAAATTTATAATTAGGGTTGAGGATGAAACCTTGTTAAGGATTATTTGTAATATTTATGTGATTTGATTTTTCCCACAATAGTTGTTCTTTAATGATTTAAATTGTTCTTACTTCATATCAATTGATTAAGATGAGATTCTAGATATGAGTTCAATCATGTTTTTCTCATGATTTAGGATTTGTCTTAATTAATTGAATGCTTGGTTTATTATTTCTTGATTATAAAATTGGATATCTCTTGTGATTTGTTTGTCAATGGATACAATTGATGATTTGATTTTATACTTAAGAAGCGAAGAGGAACATGCTTTAAATATTTGAACATAAGTTTTAATGATGATATTTTCCATGATAGCAAGATTGATATCTAGATTATCATGTAGTGGTTGGGAAAAATTAATGATCATAAACATATGTTGATATGATTTACAATGGGGATTTCAAAACTTTAATTCTTGCCTCTTGATTGTTTACATCTCTATACTACTTTATATTATATCCTTGCTTAGTTTAATTATTTGCTTAGTATATTTAATTGCAAACAACCAATTTTTATTAAACTAGATTAATATTAATTTGATTAACATTTGATTAATTTTCCTACGTTCATTTAAATACCTGTGGGTTCAATCCCATTTCTTGTCAAACTATACTTCGGTACGGTTTGTACACTTGCGAGTACTTTAAAATTTCACAACAGTTGGTAATCAAATGATGAATGGTAGTGAGAGTAGTGGGAGGAGTGGTAGTGGCAGTGTTGGCATTGGTAGTGGAGGATGAAGAAGATGATGAAGCCATCTTTTATTTATTTAAAAAGACGTATGTCACTTATAGCTCTGATACCATGTAAAAACAAATAAGTACAAGATAATGATTGAATTTTCCAGCCTTCACCAAATCAGTGTTGACCGTGCTGCATATATATAATACGTGTTTGAATTACAAATTACAAGAGGATAAAGCTATAGATAGAAGAAGTTTGAAATACAAAAGAAGTCTACCTTTAACAGCTGTTCTTCTCACTAGCCTGATTGTTATTTGCACAACTCTTTTGAGTTTTCGAATTCAAAGTTTCCTCTTTATCACAACTAGCTTGGATTCGTATTTTGGACTTGTTGTTGATCTTATCCTTAACACTAACTTCAGCTATAGTAGGAGAGAGAGAGAGAGAGAGAGAGAGAGAGAGAGAACTATATTAACTTCTTGAACATAAATAGTTAATATATCACCTATAGATAATTAATACATAAAAATAAGTACAAATATTTGATGAAGTGAAAAGTTAAATGAAAAAATATTATATTTACTTTTCATGGCATATGCTACATAGCAGAACCTTAAACGATGTTAATACTTGGATTCTTTCTATGTACTAGATTTTGTATAGAAGTTTGGGAAGCAATCAAAGTTAGTCCTGAAATTGGATAGAAAGCTTTAATTGTACTAATTTGAAACTTAGAGAACTTAATTGAATGAAAGTAAAGTTAAAGAACTGACATAAATTTTAATCAAAATTAGAGGGTGCAATTTGCATTTTAGCCTTAGGGTTATTTGGTTGGAGGGGTGGAAAAGTGGGAGAATAGAAAAGATTTTAATTTTTCTCCTTTTTGTTTGGTTGGGAGTGGAAAAGTGAAGAAAAGGAAAATATGATTTTGTATAAATTTACTCATATATCCTTGTTAAAAAAGATGCCCAATTAAAACAAAAAGGTAACAAACAAAAAAAAAGTCACCCAAATTTATTTAAAAAATAAAAATCATGTCCTCAAAAAAAAAAAAAATCTCGTCTAGTTAAATAAAAAAAAAAAAAAACAACTATCATATTTAGGCTTAAGAGAAACAGAAACACTTCTGTTATCAACAACAGGCTTGGTACTAGTCAAATTTTCAATTTTAGTTTTAGATTCAACTAACTCTTGTTCCAAGCTTTTCATCTTCTCATCTTGAGAGGAAATTTGATTTCTCAAAAATTCATTCTTTTTATTAGACTCATCTAATCTCACAATCAAATCCTCTTTTTCAAGATTAGCCAATTTTAACTCTTCTTTAAATTTCTTAGAAATTTTCAAAGATTTAGATAATTCCTTACGAAGAGTTTCAAAAGCATAAAAAAAATCAACAGAAACAATAGTGTCCTTTTTATTCAAAACATCACAGGCATCAATCAAATCAGCAGAAGCATGAGTAGAAACATGATCAGAAAGACACTTCAAATTATCCATGACAACAGGGGTCAAGGATCAGCTCTTAGATCAAAAGATCTAAAACAGAAGAGCTACCTGCTCTGATACCACTTGTACGGTTTTAGACCCCTTAAAACACAACCAGATTGGTTAGCCTAGATTAATTAGCCAAGTTGTTACTTAGTCAAATTATGCAATTCTAGGTTAAAGCAATCAAATAATCATATCAAGAATATAAAGCAGCGGAAAATAAATGAACACAAGATATGATGACCCAGGAAACCACACGGTAAAAACAGGGGAGGATTTAACCTAGCTATCCTCAAGGTAAACCTGAATCCACTATGCGAAAGAATCGAAGTTCATATAGAAGGACTACAAGCTCCCCGCTTGACTTCCTAATGCTACCCACCAGTAGAACTTACTGAAATGACCACGTGCAAGCTCCGAATCCACAGACTCCTTCTTTCTTGGACTCTTCAATCAAGTACAAGCACCCACGCTTGATATTCTTTAAGTTCTTGAATCTGCAACTGAATGATTATCAAGGTTTTGATAATATCTCCACCTTGAAAACCCTAAGTTTTGTGTAAAGGAAAGCTCCTCAAAGATCTCACAAGAGATTTACACAAAACAACAATATGAGCAACAAAAGCTTAGAGAGGTTTGGGTACAAAACCCTAGATACAAAAGAGGCACTCTCTTCTCTCTCTCCAAAAAGCTCTCAAAAACGTGGCTTAGGGTTTTCTTTATATAGTGGGAGAAGTAGATCTGAAACCCTAATCCTTAATTGGCTTAAGCTGCTGTTTGGGCCAACTTAAAATTCTGCAAATACGATTTTCGATCGATCGAGCCTGTTCTTCGATCGATCGAACCAGGCAGAATATGAAGTCTTCTTCCTACAGCTTGTATGTTTTTGAATCTTGACTTGAATCACCTTGAGCATTGTCTAATAAAACCTATAGACTCTAAGATCTATATCTAGACAAGTTTGTGTTCACGATTTGCCAATTGTTCTAAACATTTAGAACCTAACATGGTTTTTTTTTGGGTTTTGTGCTTTGATTTTGGTTGGGGTGATTTGATTTGTGATTTGGTGGGCTTCTGGGTCTTTGTGTGATTTGATTTTGGCTGGGTTTTGGCTGTGGTGGTGGTTATGATTTCATTTTGGCTGGGTTTCGGCAGTGGTGCGTGGTTGGAGGTGATGAGCTTGAAAAGCTCTGACCATGGAGGTTTAGAAGGAGATCTTAGTTTAAGAGGGAGGCTCGAAGGGATGAGAAGGGTTTTAGCTGAGAATATGGAGAGGGTGAGACTTAGGGTCAAACCATCGTGGAGTGGTGGCATTGATGTTCAGAGATGAAGTTTGGTGGTCAACCATGGAGTGTGGGTTTGAGAGTAGAAGATTAGAGAGAGGGAGAAGGTTCTAGATCCATTGGGCTTAGAAAGAGAGAGAGACAGAGGGAGAGAGGAAGAATGAAAAATAATAAAGAAAGAATATTTAAATGAAGTGGTAAAAAAAAAACAGAAGAAGTTTTGATGTAGATCGTATTGTAAAGTGATGTGTTAAATGTTATAAAATTGATTTTTTAGATGCTAAATGCTAAAATTTTTACAATAATTGTTGAGAATGCTCTAATGTGCAAATAATTGAACTAGAATAAATTCACATGGTGTGTCAGGTATGGGCACGTTTAACAAAACATCACACTAAAAAAGTTAAAAAAGGAAACCTAAACTACACAAACATTAAACCTATTTTCTCCTATACAACTAAACAAAACAAAGGTTAGAGAGGCATTTGGGCAAAGCAACATGTAAAGGAAGAAAAAAAGAAAGAAGAAGAAGAAGGGCGGGACGACGTCAAGGTACCGTTATGAAATTCCATCTCTTTCTCACCGTATATTCTGTAACTATCTCTTCTTGTCTCTTTATTCTTCTTTTTCTTTTCCCCACAATCAGATCCTTTGTTATCCCTCTCTTGTAGTAGTGCTCTTTCCTACACTGATCCTTCTCTTGTAGTATTGCTCTTTGTTACCATTCTCTTGTGTTCTCTTCAATTAGTTAAGCCATTT
Organism: Quercus suber; assembly: GCF_002906115.3. Lineage (NCBI taxonomy): Eukaryota > Viridiplantae > Streptophyta > Magnoliopsida > Fagales > Fagaceae > Quercus > Quercus suber. The sequence goes on from NW_027069568.1 coordinate 1,218,291, forward strand.
AGTAATGGAAGTTCTAGAGATTTGTGGATTGGAGTAAATTGGCCTAGGATGACCAAAGAAATGTTTCAAAGTTGTGGACAGAAAAATAATTTCAAAGAGAGTGAGAGGGAGAGAAGTGTTGTTTTGAAATTTTTATGTTTTAGTTCTTTTGTGGGATCCTATGTGAAAATGTGTTTGTAACTGCTATCCAAGAGGCAGAATGATGCCTTTCTAGTTTAGTGTATGCAGGAATTTTTCGGGTGAAATTTATTAGGGAAAGGGTAAAATTATAACTACTCACTGGAACAATGCAACTGAACACCAACTATAGCAAAATTTTGTACTGAAATGATTTGTATAAGCACCAAATGAAAAGATTAATTGTTCTATGTTTTAAATGGCAGACATGGCATAAATTTATATATAATCACAAGGCACAATGAGGAGCGGTCAACAATTAGTTATTATAGAGATATATATATATATTGATTTCAACCACACTAATATAATTAAAATAGATATATTTGAAATATATTTTGGAGAAAAAAAAAAAGGAGACAAGTAAATTAAACAATTTAAGTCTACCCAAAAAATAGAGCTTTTAGTATCACATCCATATTTTTTCGGAATATCCTTTATTCTAGTACATGTGCCTACTGTCTTTAAGTTGTCCTAAAACTCTTAACCATCTGAACCTTTTTTTTTTTTTTTTAAATGAAGTGATTAAAATGCATTTAATAGTTTATTGACTAAAAATAATAAATTTTTAATTTATTTTTTTTTAAATAAAGTCAAACTATGCACATATATCCAAAAAAACACAAACAATCACAATGAAAGATTCATTTTCATTGAATTTCTCATAAATATCCTCTATTCAAATTGCATTAAATTTATTCTTCTCTTATTCATCATGACTATGTACACTATGAATTTCCCAATCTGTTTACTTCCCTATGCTTTATTGGTTTTGCCAATAAATATTTTCAAGAAACAAATGCTATAGTATCAACTGGATTTGACTTGTATCCAATATGCTAATGCATTGCATCATTGCATCAATCAAAGAAATAAGGGAAATGTTCACCAATGCCTTTAAGGCATTAGTTTATGAGCTATTTTAAGAAACATTTTATGGGGAGAATAATGAAAAAATAACCGTTGGTGATAACTTTTTATATTTCTCATCAAAATTGTGTCAAAACTTTCCTATTATGGTTTATTAATAGATGCCTTTAAGGCAATTGTTAATATGATCCAAAACTTTCCTATTAACAATTTTTTTTAAGGATATTTATTAACATGACCCAAAAAATAAATTAACAATATCCATATTTTCATGTGCATGTGTGTTATATTTTTTTTTTAAAGTTAATAAGAAACTATTTTTATTGCTCATATATAATACTTATTATATATTATAATATTTGGATAATTAATTTCAATTATATTACATGTCATTTAAAAGAAAGGAAGTATAAATTGTTATGATTAATATAATTAAAAATATAAACATATTTCTTAAGTAAATAGACAAATATTTAATTATTTTCACTAATTTAATCACAAAATTAGTTTTTTATATTATCAATAGCATATGTTCCTTTGATTTTTTGATTTTTATGTTTCTGTTTGATTTTGTTTCAATTGTAATAAAAGTAACAAAACTCAAGCAAGAATATTATATTCTTAATCAATTATTTCTCATATAAATTTTCAAATGATAACTTTAAAAATTTCTTTTATGTAAATCATTTGTGCCCACCTATAATTAATAAGTGAAAATAAATGTATTTACCGCCATTGAACTCTTCTTAATGACATAACACAAGTTTTAGCTTTTGCAGTATTGATTAGTTCAATTTATTTTATTTCATATCACATGTCACCAAAAGAAATTAAAATATGTAAAATTGTTGAGCAAATATCACATTCCCTCTTTTATATTTCAATTTTTTATTTTAAAATTAAATAAAAAAAATGCAATTTTATTGATATGAGAGAGAGAGAGAGAGAGAGAGAGAGAGAGAGACGTATAAGTTCTTTGGATATAAATGTATCTTCTATAGATAATTAATACATATAAATAAATCAAAATACCCATTAACTCATGCAAATGAATTATTACTTTAATATAAATACAAAAGTTTGAGGAGGTGAAATGTTAAATTAAGATAATTATATTTCGGGTAAAATGTAAAACTGACCCTCTAAGTTTTTTCAGATTTCATTTTAGTCCTCTAACTTTATTTTTGCTCATTTCAATCCTCTAACTTTCAAGTTTATTCAATTAAGGCTTTTCCATCAACTTTTGTTATATGTTGTGGTTAATTTTTCAATTTTATAATTATTTTTTCAAAATTTTTAAGTTAAAAAATTCAATTAATGATTGAAAAATATTTTCCAGATTTTTGTTTACAAAATTTTTTAACAAAAGTTAACGGAAAGTCATTAATTAAATAAATCTGAAAATTAGAGAACTGAAATAAAATTTGAATAAAGTTAGAGGGCTAGTTTTGTATTTTAACCTTATATTTTTCTTATAAAAAAATGTGCCACATGGCCAAATAGGAAACTACTATAGCAAAAGTTCATATTAACTGTAAAAATAAATAAGTGCAAGAAAATGATTGAATTTTCCAACCTTCACCAAATCAGTGTTGGTTGTGCTACATATATATAATACGTGTTTGAATTACAAATTACAAGAGGATAAAGTTACAAATAGAAGAAGTTTGAAATAGAAAAAAGGTCTATCTTTGACAGCTGTTCTTATCACCAGCCTAACTGTCATCTGACAACTCTTTTGAGTTTTGAAATTCAAAGACTCCTCTTTATCACAACTAGCTNCATGTGGCTTCTCTGTAACTTTTCTCCATGATAGCATTGTGACTATTTCTTTCTCTATTTTATTTGTCTAGTTTAATGTTTAGTATTTTATTCTTGTGTTTTATTTCAATTACCATGAGTAGCTAAATTTATAATTAGGGTTGAGGATGAAACCTTGTTAAGGATTATTTGTAATATTTATGTGATTTGATTTTTCCCACAATAGTTGTTCTTTAATGATTTAAATTGTTCTTGCTTCATATCAATTGATTAAGATGAGATTCTGGATATGAGTTCCATCATGTTTTTCTCATGATTTAGGATTTGTCTTAATTAATTGAATGCTTGGTTTATTATTTCTTGATTATAAAATTGGATATCTTTTGTGATTTGTTTGTCAATGGATACAATTGATGATTTGATTTCATACTTAAAAAGCGAAGAAGAACATGCTTTAAATTTTTGAACATAAGCTCCAATGATGATATTTTCCATGATAGCAAGATTGATATTTAGATTATCATGCAGTGGTTGGGAAAAATTAATGATCATAAACATATGTTGATCTGACTTACAAGGGGGATTCCAAAACTTTAATTCCTGCCTCTTGATTGTTTACATCTTTATACTGCTTTATATTATATCTTTGCTTAGTTTAATTATTTGCTTAGTATATTTAATTGCAAACAACCAATTTTTATTAAACTAGATTAGAATTAATTTGGTTAAGATTTGATAAATTTTCCTACGTTCATTCAAATCCCTATGGGTTCAACCTCATTTGTTGTGAAACTATACTTCGGTATGGTTTGTACACTTGCAAGTACTTTAAAATTTCACAACAGTTGGTAATCAAATGATGAATGGTAGTGAGAGTAGTGGGAGGAGTGGTAGTGGTAGTGTTGGTGTTGGTAGTGGAGGATGAAGAAGATGATGAAGCCATTTTTTATTTATTTAAAAAGACGTATGTCACTTATAGCTCTAATACCATGTAAAAACAAATAAGTATAAGATAATGATTGAATTTTCCAGCCTTCACCAAATTAGTGTTGGTCGTGCTGCATATATATAATACGTGTTTGAATTAAAAATTACAAGAGGATAAAGTTACAGGTAGAAGAAGTTTGAAATACAAAAGAAGTAGTTGTTCTTCTCACTAGCTGCACAACTCTTTTGAGTTTTTGAATTGAAAGTTTCCTCTTTATCACAACTAGCTTGGATTCGTATTTTGGAGTTGTTGTTGATCTTATCCTTAACATTAACTTCAGCTATAGTAGGAGGGAGGGGGAGAGAGAGAGAGAGAGAGAACTGTATTAACTTCTTGAACATAAATAGTTAATATATCACCTATAGATAATTAATGCATAAAAATAAATACAAATATTTGATGAAGTGAAAAGTTAAATGAAAAAAAATTATATTTACTTTTCATGGCATATGTTACATAGTAGAACCTTAAACGATGTTAATACTTGGATTCTTTCTCTGTACTAGATTTTGTATAGAAGTTTGGGAAGCAATCAAAGTTAGTCCTAAAATTGGATAGCAAGCTTTAATTGTACTAATTTGAAACTTAGAGAACTTAATTGAATGAAAGTAAAGTTAAAGGACTGACATAAATTTTAATCAAAGTTAGAGGGTGCAATTTGCATTTTAGCCTCAGGGTTGTTTGGATGGAGGGGTGGAAAAGTGGGAGAATAGAAAAGATTTTAATTTTTCTCATTTTTGTTTGGTTGAGAGTGGAAAAGTGGAGAGAAGGAAAGAATGAGTTTGTATACTTTTACTCATATATCCTTGTTAAAAAAGATGCCCAATTAAAACAAAAAAGTAACAAACAAAAAAAAAAAATCACCCAAATTTATTTAAAAAATAAAAATCATGTCCTCAAAAAAAAAAATCTCGTCTAAAAAATAAATAAAAAAGGAAGGAAAAAAAAAAAAACAACTATCATACCCACGGCCCTAGGAAATCAAAAGAAATGAAGAAGAAGAAGAAGAAGAAGAAGAAGAAGAGGCAACATTACCGCCCAGAAGTAAAAAGAAAAAGGAAAAAAAAAAGTGGCGATTGGACAAAGCTCATGTGCAAGTACACATGGGCATTTTTGTCAATCAAGAAAAAATGTATCCCCACCTAGTGTTCTCCCCATTTTGGGGGGAAAATTGGTACAGGGACCCTGGGAGAAAAAATGCATCCCCACCTAGTTTTTTCCCCATTTTGGGTAGAAAACATTTTGGTGGTGGGCCCGAGGAGAAAACACCTGGGCCCCACCAATTTTTTTCCTCCCCTCCCTCTAACCAAACACCCGCAAAAAATGTTTTCTTTCCTATTTTCTCTCTCTTTTTTTTTCTTCCACTTTAAAATCCACCCAACCAAACATGCCCTTATTGGTGTTTTTTTTTTTTTTGGTGGAAATACTATTTTCGTCCGTACATTTCCACTTCATTTCCATTTTGATCCCTACTTTTTAATTTTACCGCATTTAGTCCCTAAAATAAAAAAGCGATCTCATTTTTGTCCATACCGTTATCTCACTAACAGAAATAGTTTACGTAGCAAACGGAGTGCACCATTGGCACACTAAATGCTGACGTCAGCACTAAAATAATAATAAAATATTTTATTTAGCATTTTAAAAATGCCATGTCATCTTTTAAAAATAAAAAATTAATTTATGAATTTTAACAAAAAGAAAAAAAAAAGGAAAAAACCAAAAATAAAAACCAAAAATCATATAAATTGAGATCTAGCTTTATCTTGTGGAAGAACAGACAAGAACAAAAACCCAAAAAATTCAAAACCCAAAAACATCTAGGTAGACTTTAGAATCGTTTGATCTTAATAAATTATTTGTTAATCTGATTGAAGAACACAAAAGTAAGAAAAAAAGAAAAAAAAAGGTACCTTAATTCTAAAACACACAGAAGAGAACTTGCAATATCAAACTCAAACACACATGATTAGCCAAAACCCAGAAATACCATAGATTGGTTACCAAAACAAAAAAAAATCTAATGTGAGATGAGAGACAAAACCTAGATTGAGTAGGAAAATAATAATTAGATCGGTATTTTGAACAAACCCACTTTTGAACAAGGTTTTCAAACTCGAACCGTTCAATGAACCGTAAAAGGGAGAGGTTCAAGGTTTTAGAGGTCGAACCAAGATTGAACTGTGATGACATTATAATTAATTTAATAATTAATTAAAGCCTAAATATAGATATTTAATTTATAAAACTAGCAAAATTAACTAATATATCTATATATGTGAGGGAAATTTAATGATTTTCAAGCATATACTTAATAATTAAATAAGAAAGTTAATAAAATAAAATAATTACCATGAAAACATTAAAATTTATGATTAATTTTTGAAGTAAAATTGAATATCATTGAAGGATTTTAATTATAATTTTTTTTATTCCTTGTAAGAGATGGATAATTTAATTAAGTAGAATAAAATTGTGTTAAGTTTTTTTTTTTTATTTAAAAAAAATATATATTGCTAAGGGGTTGAACCGCACGGTTCTTGCCACCGATTCGTGCAGTTCAACCCCAGTTTTAGGGGTTCACGGAATTGCCACATATGCCCGATTCTTTATGCTTAAAAAACTAGTTTTCATCCCGATTCCTGGTTTTCATGGTCCAACCTCCCGGTCCGGTCCAGTTCTAAGAACTATGCTTTTGAACAACAAACTTTGCAACCGAAACAACATTTTTCTTCCTACTCTCCATCCTTCTAGCTAAACACTGAGCGCCCAAAATTTTCAAAACCCGAAGAATACAAACCCATAAAATTAACACTAAACATTGGCCACAACAATAAGATCGGCGGAACAAAAACCACCACTACTAATACATCAAAACCCACATCACCAAACCCACACTTCTTCAATCTAAGCACAGCAGATGCCATACACTTGAGTGGCAAAGGAAAGCGAGATTGTACCCATTTTTCCAAGCCTGTTTGGACCACCAAAACCACTTTGAAACCCAGAACCCGACCACCACCGTTCTTAAATCACTCCCCATTTGGTTGATCTTGAACCCACATGATGCTGCCAGTCATGCCGTGATAGCAACCAGTCTCAACATCTCCTTTTAACCCGGATCAAAGTAATCTTAGCCTCTCTCTTTCTAACCCATATCAAACCCATCAAACCAAGATCTCAAGACCAGAGAGAGATAAAGTTTGAGATGAGAGAGAAAAAAGTGTGAGCCGAAAGTGTGGCTATGTGGTTTGAAATTAGAAAAAAAAAATTATCAGCTTTGATGTTTTGGTGTTATGTGAGGGGTTTTATTTTGGACTTATTTGTGTTTAATTTTGTGTTGACGTGGATAACTGATAGATGTTTTTGGGTTTTGAATTTTTTGGGTCTATGTTCTTGTCTGTTCTTCCTCAAGATAAAACTAGATCTCAATTTATATTATTTTTGGTTTTTATTTATGTTTTTTCCTTTTTTTCATTTAGTTAAAATTCATAAATTAATTTTTTATTTTTAAAAGATAATGTGGCATTTTTAAAATTTTAAATAAAATATTTTATTATTATTTTAATGCTGACGTCAGCATTTAGTATGTCAATGATGCACTCTGTTTGCTACGTAGACTATTTCTGTTAGTGAGATGACGGTAGGGACAAAAACAAGATCGCCTTTTGATTTTAGAGACTAAATGCAATAAAATTAAAAAGTAGAGACTAAAGTGGAAATGAGGTGAAAATGTAGTGACGAAAATAATATTTTCGCCTTTTTTTTTTTAATTTTTTAATTTTTTTTTTGACTAACTAAGAAAAGCATTAAAAGAAAAGAAAAGAAAAAACCCATAATGGGCCAACCTATCTCAAGCCTGTCCCAAGAAGACCCAACAGGACAAATGAGATTTTATCACCAATAACTTTCAATTCAAAAAGTTTATGTTTGATCCAAAATAGAAAACCTCCAAAGCAAATAAATTCAATTTCAAAAGAATTCACTTGGTAATTGTTTAAATATAAAAAATAACCATATAAGCTAAATTCCACATTTCTACTAGATTTAAATATAAATGAGAATATCTTGGTCAAAAAAATATAAATGAAAATATCAAATAACTTGATCTACCTCCACAATACCTCAATCTCCATATAATTAATTACATAATTCAGATCTTGACCCATGTATTGCCCCAATGTGTGGGGTCACTAAAACTATTTCATGTGAAGAGTAACAACCTAAATCCTTATCTTAACGTTAAGACATGGTTGATTGGTAGGGAAACCGCCTCCCTTCTTATGTTATATGTGGCATTAAATGCCATAAATCAATTATATAGAAATTGATTTTTGTTTTTAGAAATGAATTCAAAAATTATTTAATTCAAAAAATTACCTTTATTTTTCTATGGCCATTTTGTTTGTCTAAAATGGTTAATTAGAACAATTTTTTCACAATTTTAGAGAGGGAAAATTGTGATTAATGAAACATTACTTTTATTTGGTACCACCACTAACATCACTTTTATTATACACCAATTATAACCTATCAACTTAGTAGCAGGAACTCTTGATATTGATAAAGGAGAAAAATGGGAGAGATGTGAAGGTTGAAGCATACAGTGTTTGGGTAGCAATAGATTTTTCTACAATGAGACTTCTAAGTGTCTATTTGAGATCAGCTTATTTAACTAAAAATGAAAACTTTTTGCTGAAAGTACTATAAATAAAACTAAAAGGTAGCTAAAATAGTACAGTAAGACTCATAAATAGTACCAAAAAGTGCAATTGGACCTATGAATAATAACAAAAATAAGCTGAATAGTAAAAAAAAAAAAAAGGCTTTTTAAACCAATACCAAAAATACATGAAGTTTGGAAATATGTATGTTTTAAGTTTTAACCAATGCATATTAAAGGCTATTCGGCTACTCAATTCAACACCTTGAGTCATGTGCTATGGGATTGTAAGGCTGCTGTCGAGGTTTGGAAGGAATCAGGATTCAAATTTCCAAGGTGGAAGAATAATAATAGGGATTTCATTGATTTGTTTTGGAAACTAAAAGAGGAAGCAAAGGATATAGATTGGGCTGTGTTTGTAACAATGGTGTGGAGTATATGGAGTAACCGAAACAGATATAAGCATGAGGGGAAGCTCAAGCCTGCAAAAGTTGTAGTCAACGATGTGACCAAGTATGTTAAGGAATTTAGACAAGGCTTCTCTCCATCTCCAACCATTCCCAAGCAGCGCCCTCGGTTTGGATCCCAATGGCGTCCTCCAGATGCCGGCTGGCATAAAGTAAATGTTGATGCGGCCGTTTTTAAAGAGGCAGGCAGTTGTGGCGTGTGGGTAGTAGTCAGAAATGAAGAAGGATGCTTGATGGGGGCAATGAGCAAAAAGCTCCCTTTTCCTTTGGGGCCTTTAGAAGCCGAGGCGAGGGCTGCGGAGGAGGGAATTGGTCTTGCTAGGGACCTGGGACTTAATGAGGTTATCATCAAAGGAGATGCGCAGATTGTAATGAGTGCCCTCGCGAACTCTGACCCCCATTTTACCCCATCCTCTATTCAGAAAGTAATAGAAGGGGCAAAATTTAGGCTGCAAGCCTTCAAATCATGGCAGATCAGACATGTTCATAGGAGTTGTAATATGGCAGCTCATATGCTTGCAAGGCATGCTTGTAATGTTCCAGATAGGTTAGTTTGGGTAGAGGATACTCCCCCAATGATTTCATCTCAGATCTGTATGGATGTATCAAATTTGGGTTTATCCCTCAATTAATGAAAGTTTACTAGTATTGACAATCAAAAAAAAAAAAAAAAAAAAAACTTGATCCACGTACAAATGGACAGGCTGTAGTCCTGATTTGGGAGGTGCGTAGAGTTTCTTTTCCACACAATTTGGGCCATCTCTATTCGAACTCTAGGTTGGGCTAATTAGGTATTTAAGTGGGCCTTTGTGGCTACATCACATGGTATATAAAGGGGCTGAGATTTCATTCAACTGGTTTTTTTTTTTTTTTTTTTTGGGTAGGGTATAAAACCAATTTCATTCACGCATTACCTGGTATCTAAACAAAATTCGATAATCAAACATAATATCACCTGAAATTCATTAGAGCTATTGCTTTTGCATCATGATTCACATAATGAACAAAAAGACACAAAGCTATGAGAACATGAATGAAGTACAGATAGTAAGGTAAGTATTAGTCCCTGGAATCAAGACATAAAACTAAACCTGTCATCTACAAAACACAAACTGTAATGAACTATTACAATAGATAAAAAGAGAGATGGAAATAAAATTAAATTTTTACATAGATGGTCTTTGCAAGCATATACACACACACACACACACAAAACTCAGATGACAAAGCAGGAAAAGACGCACACAGGTTGATATTAAGGTGGCAACATTTATACAACTATACAAGTGCATTTTGCTGTTCTCGAAAGAACAGTTGAAAACATGAAATTCAATAGAATGACTCCAAGCTATTTAGTATTTATAGCTCTGTGATGAACATTGGATTGAGGATTTGATATGGCCTAACTTCACGAAGTCTTTCAAAATATGACTTCCCCAATCCATAGTTCCTTGCTATGTTAGAGCGGATCCAATTTGAATGGTTTCCGGGTGCACCAGTAACAATAACAGATGTATTCTCATTAGCAAAATTAGCCAAAGCTATTGTTGCTTCTGGCTCTGTGGTTGACGAGGCATCCACTAGAAAAATATGACTAAAATGTCCAGCAGCTATGCCTTCATTGTGTAGCCGGAAGCTACTCACAAAAGTTGACAGAATTATCTTGAACTTCCGAAGTTTTTGGAGTGGAGGACATGCAAAACATTCATCTTTTACAGGACATGAGCGCAGAATGTCAATGGGTACTCCATCTATCTCTCGAAATGCAGCATTGGCTCGAAACATATCTGACTCTGGAATCACCTCCCTCAAACTTCTCATTAGCACATCACATGTGCGGTTTATAGGTGCACATATAAGAATTCTGTTCTCTTGAGAGGTTTTATATATTTCAATTACTGCCTCACAAACAACCACTCCTGTTCTTGCTGACACTTTTTGTTCAGGTACATACCTTGGCGCGTTAGTGCCAATGAGCGGGCCCGCAAGAAGATAAGGTGGTGAGCCCTGAAAGCTTAGAATCCGACGAACTGCATTCGATTCATTTGTATCAAGCTTATAATAGGTATTAAGCAGAGCTGGTGGGTTAAGGATGTTCTTCCGAGGGACGCATTCAGGAAAAAGAAAGTTGTGGGATGAAGGATCTAATGCAGCTTCAACTGCTTGATGAGCCCTTTTTAGACAGACTCTGTTGAATGAGAAGCTGATGTCATATTTGCGATTTGGATGATGCTGTGAATGAAAATCTTCTCCAAACTCAACTAATACACACTTGCTTTTCACCACACGATAGATAAAACCCTGCTTACCATTTAGACTGTTAGTGTTGTAGATAAGATCATAAGATGAAAAAACAGATGTTCATAAGCACTCTGACTGGATATGTAATTCAACTACAATTAGTAGAATGGGCATACAATTCTGCATAATGCTATTAATATGAAATTATGAGGTCTGTTTCTTGGTTTTGTTTTTCTGGCTTTCTTCCTTGGTATGAAAAATCAACCTGAGATGTTGGGTGTTTTGGAATTGAGCCTTTCATCTTTATATAATTAACTAAATATAGCATAAAGTCCTACAATTATGAATTCTCTCAGAGAGACTTCTGATGGAACATTTAAAAATAAAAATAAAAACTCAAAATTTATTTCGTGTGAACATTAGGTATGGACTTTGATCTTCACCTGTCAAAAGTGGATAACTGTATGGCTGATAGGATAGCATAGATCTGTGTAAACACATCACTGCACTTGATATATATTAGTTACAGAATCTGTCCATGTTTACTCTCTCTCTCTCTCTCTCTCTCTCTCTCTCTCTCTCTGTGTATATATATATATACGGGTCATGTAGATTTTCCTGATATGCCAGACTACATAGGATGATTTGTGGGGAGGTTTGGCTGCTCACTCATCAGTTATGCAAGACCAAACTAATCAAATGGTCAGATTAGCAAACTGTGTCACAAGGTTGAGGATTGGCCAGCTATATAGCAGTTAAAGTCAGGTGCGTAGAGCAGAATTCATAACAAAAAAGTCGTGCCCAGAGAAGAATTCATAAAAACAAGTTATCAAAACATAAACTCAAGACCATCTCAAGCAAAATTATATGATTTGGTCAAGTATAGGTTAATTGAAGAGTAAGCTTACCTGAAATGGCTCAACCGTTTTATCCGAAGGTCGTGCATAAACCATGTCCCTTGATAAAAGGAATGGCCGCTTCTCAGGAATAGAATCAATCTCAAATTCTACAAAGATTTTATCATCCTCCTCCTCACCACTTCCTTTAGAATATTTTGATTTCTTTGATTTTTTATGAAGTGCTGCTTCCTCCAACTTCAATGTCACTTTCTCCAATAGGAAATTACTCCATTTCTAGTTCCAATAAAAATCATAAAGTTATTACAAGCCAGAGTGCAAAAGCATAGAGTATTCCATCAGTCATAACATGTTGTTATGTTACTATGCATACTGCTTGAGATCATCAAAGAAGCAAAAAATATATATAATTTAAATTGTACGATGGAATGCAAATAACAATGTAAAATACTCCCTCAAAAGATGTTGTGTGATTTATAAGAAGTGCCGAAAGATAAAATTAAGAAACTTTAGAATAGTTGCTTTGTTCCTATGAAAGGTTTTAAGAAAATGGCTTGGTTCATTTACATTGCTACTCTCACTCATTTATACGGGATTTTTACAAATAAAGTAGAAAGATTCTTATTAATTCTAGGAACTTGCTATCCATTTTATATCAGAATAGATGATTGCTTTTGAATATTTATTTGTTTATGCCAAGAGCCTTGCAGCTCAGTTGGTTGACACCCCTAATATTTCTAATAGAGACATCTAGGGCTCAAATCCCTCTCCATTAAACTATCGAATTATCCAAAAAAAAATTATATTTATTTGTTTACGATGCTCTCTATTCAAATATTATTGTTAAGGGAGGGAAAAAAAAAAGTAATTATTTGATACACCTGCAATTGGATACCCTTTTAACAAGTAGACGAGTGTTTCCAACAGAGCAAATAAAAATATAATTGCTAAAGTCAGCACATAAACAAAATTTCATCATCTAGAACAAATTCATCTTAAAAACAATAGAAAAATATGATTTCACTCTTTTTAATCATAATCTAGAAGTTGATATTGTGAATGCATAGAAGTATTTCATTTGAATGCCATAACAAACGGAACAAAATCATTTCAATAGAACATAGAGCACAGTGGAAGATCGATTCAGTAGATGCATAAAAAAAAATTCCCTGATTTCAGTAGATGCGTAAAAAAAATCCCTGATTTCATTGCATGTCATTACCTCTGCACCGGTCCAGGACTTATCTGCTTGGATCAATTTCAAGTACAGGCCTTCCTCCAATCAAAAACTATGAAAGATTTGAAATAAAATCCTAAGCGTATATGTGATCAACACAACCAATTTAAATTTATTCCCATTCCTATCTACAAATGCAGAGACCTATTTGCAAATAGTCGAAAGAAATTTCTTACAGCATTTAAAGGCACGTTTCTCCATTGATTACCAGAATATAAAATTTTGCCAACCAACAAACAGAATGCTGTATAATTGATGCTATGCACAACTAAATCAGTTTTGGCAACAAAGTCACACAATATATTGAGTTACTGCATAAACTTCATATGTGCTTCAGACAAAAATTTTGATTTTCTTTTACTGACAGAAGCATGGTCCCTTCACTCTCACACACACCATGGAAAGCACTGCATGTGGGAAATGTTAGGTGCACTGCACCATGAGTCCAGCTCTCATGTTTCTTCAAGAGCTCATTTAATGAGCATGTCTTCACGTTTTTTATCTTTTCTTCATCATGGACGTAAGTCAGCATGAGTTATTGGAGTTGTTGGCCTAGGCGTGTTGGACGCGCCGAAGGAAGAAAGAAAAGAAAGAAGCAAAAGGCAAGAGTACTCATTTGGTCATGGCAGAGCTGAAGAAAAGAGATTTGGTTGAAGTAAAGTCAAAGTAAGTGGCTTGCATTGATTGTGATTCAATGAGAAGAGTGTGAAAGGAAGAAAAGAAGAAAAGGTGAAACAAATAAATAGGAAGGCCATTCGGCCAGTGAAGATGTGGGAAAAAGACTGAAGTCCCAAAGTGTGTGAGGACTGGTACGTGAGTAAGAGCAAGCAAAAAGAGAAGAGAAAAATAGAGAGAGTGAGAGAAAATACACAATGAGAAAGAGAGCAGTGAGTGAAAAGAAAAAGAGAGGGAAGGGGTGGTGTTTTTAAGTTTAACCTCTCATTTTTATTTCTCACAGACAGGGGGAGTTTAGAGGGAAGGGGTTTCATTTATATCTATTTCTTAATTAAATTGAACAAAATAGGGGTACACTTTCTAATTAATATGACATCTTATCATTTCCTCTGCTTCCCATTTTAAGTTTTAAAACATCCAAACAAAAGGAAGGCCCCTTCCCTCTCTTTTCCTTCCCCATAACCTCTTCCTCCAAACTTCCAAACGCGTTGTTTGTTTCTACAAATACTCTCACCAATAGGACAAACCATACGTACCTATATAACTTTTGCTTGTATGCCATTCAATAACAAAATAATCATGAATTAATAAAAATTAACTAAACAATTCACCAAAAACCAGAGTTCAAAGAAGATAGTATACCTAGTTAAATTTGTTGACAGAGTAGTTAACTAACCTCCAAGTAGTAATCCTCAGCATATAACAGAGCAGCAAAATAAGCCTTATAAGTTGAAGGAGACAAAGGCTGCTTCAGAACTTGAGGTGCAATGTCTCTCTTAACGAGACCTTTGATATCCTCAGGAATAGCATATATGGGTTCACCCTTTTCCCACGCATAAGTCGTCTTCCCTTCTTCATTTGTTACCTCGTTGGGAGCTGTATGCAGAATTGGCTTAAAAGCTGGTGGTTGCTTAGTGTAAGACGGAGATGACCCAGAGGAAGAAGGTGGTGGCTTAGATGAATATGGGAACCCTGAAGGTGAAGATTGAGGTGGTTTATAGGAAGTTGAAGAAGAAGAAGAAGCAGATGGGGGTTCAGTGGTCTTGGGGAAAGATGCATATGATGTAGAAGAATGAACTGGAGTTTTAAGGGATGATGGAGATGGACTAGGAGACAAGGAAGGTGGTTTTGGTGAAGATCGGGATAGGTTTGAGGAAGATGCAGATGGTCTAGAGGAATATGTAGGTGGAAATGGATTTGAACTGTAAGAAGAATATGTAGGTGGCGATTGGGAAGAACTCTGATCAGGACTGCTGAAAAGGCCTCCCATTAGATCTAACACAATCAATCTCGTTTTACACCAAGTTTCTAAGCAAATTTAAAGCACATTCACCAACTACAAAGTAGAAGCATTCTGAGAAGATTCCTTTCTCTTTTTCTCCCACCATAGTGCTAGGAGAATAACTTTGGAACATGGGAAAGCTAGCTGAGTTGTGTGATACTGATAGCGTCCGAGGTTACTGGCCTTTTTGGCTCGTTCGTATTTGTAAAGACTTACGAGTGAAGTAGCTATTCCCTATACGTGATTATTTGGATTTGAAATTGGTGATGGCTTCATTTGTTTAAATAGCAATTCTAATTAAATAATTTTCCAAGTAGCATAAATTAAATATAAGGCAGAAGGATTTTTTAACGGTGCACCTCACAAAAGATGGGTTTCTATTTTCATTTTTATTTTTTTAAAATAATTGCAACCGCACTAATATAATTAAAATAGAATTGCGTTTTTACAAAACTATCCCATTATATAGTTGAAAAATATTTTGGAAAAAAATAAATTAGGAGAGAAGTAAATTGAACAATATAAGTCTAACCAAAAAATACAACTGTCAATATCACATCCATATTTCTTTGAAATCTCATTAATTTCATGATGGGTTTTCGTTATCTTAACTAATAAAGTATCTGATAGTTGAATAAGAGATTTAAGGTTCAATTTTCACTTACACTAAAAACTGATTGATGTCTTGGTCTGTGATAATAAGCACAATTATTAAAAGCGAACACCATAGATTGAAACTCTATATAAAAAAATGCATTTAAGGTTTTTATACAATTTTTGAAAAATAAAATCAAATTGTACACATATATCCAAAAAAACACACACAACAACAATGAAGGATTCATTATCATTAAATTTCTCTTAAATATCCTCTATTCAAATTGCATTAAAGTTACTCTTCTCTTATTCATCATGGCTATGTACACTATGAATTTCCCAATTTGTTTATTTCCCTGTGCTCTATTGGTTTTGCCTAAAAATATTATCAAGAAACAAATGCTAAAAAACTGGATTTGGCTTGTGTAAATACTCTAGTGCATTGCACCAAAGCTTTTCCTGCATCAATCAAAGAAATAAATTAGCAATATCTATATTGAAAGGGGAAAAATGTACGGCTACGATACCTAATATGACAGAACGGGTTGATTATGGTTCGTGGGCTGAAAGGTAGACGAGCCTGTTATGTGCAAGGCCTGTTGAGGACGAATCCGGAATGGACAGATGAGAGAGCAACGGACTGATCGGCCATGAGCCTGCTGGACCTCTTGATGGGAATACTTGTGGCATATTCTTAGAAAGTCTTAAACAGAATCCTAGTGCAAAGTGGATTTTAGAGATTACGTACATTGGTGAAGATCTTCTTTATAAGGAAAAGACTTGTCCACCACGTTTTGGACTCTTAAAGATGATTTCTACAAGGAAAGGACTTCGACTCCAAGTAAAAGAGTTCAACTTTCGACTACAATAAAAGCCCCAATACCCTCACAAATCAAGGTACGCGTAATTGACCCTCTCTAGCACTCTGGAGTTGTAAAAGGTACTAACTTGACCTTCGGAGGGCATTTGGCCAGCACCACACCGGTGCTCTCAGTAGGTTTTTTCTCTTCCTTATTGTGCAGGTGGTTTCTGGAGCGTGTGAGCGATGTGTAATTCATTGGTGATTTTTCAGATATCATCAGTTGGCGCCGTTTGTGGGAAAGGACTTGAAGTGATCAAACGTTGCTTCATCCCTAAGACAGAAGGGTTGTATGGTGCTCACTCGCTCGATGACAACCACCAACGACATCCAAGGAGAGGAAACACCCACAACCGCACTCGAGAAACAGGTTCGAACTCTCACCGTGGCCGTGGAGCGCCTCACCAAACAAAATCACGACCTAGAAGAACAGTTGCGTCAGAAAAACACAGCACCCAACAACCAAAGGGAGGATCAGGAAGGTACCAGCACCATGCAAAGAGATCGAGAAGGGCCTGAAGGGAGCAATGCCCCAAGCAGGCCAGAACGGCAAAACGCGAGCCTCCCATCCCTCATGGACATGACTCCACCGCCTATTTTCGCAGAGATGCAGGTGATGAAGGAACAGATAGAGGTCATGATGAACGCCCTTAAGGGACGAGTGTCCAGCGATCTTGATGACCTAGTGAACCGGACCGACTCTCCATTCACCACCCCCGTCAATTCCTTTCCCCTACCGTATAAGTTCCGGATGCCACAAATAAAAGTTACGATGGAGTCAAGAATCCCCTAGATCACCTGGAGATATTCAAGACCTTGATGCACCTACAAAGGGTACCGGACGAAATCATGTGTAGGGCCTTCCCCACAACGCTGAAGGGTCTCGCGAGAATATGGTTCAGTCGGCTAACGCTGAACTCCATCAGCACTTTCAAAGAGTTGAGCGCTTAGTTCACCTCACACTTTATAGGAGGACACAGGTACAAGAAATCCACAGCATGCTTAATGAGCATCAGGCAGAGAGAGGACGAGACGTTAAGATCCTACATAACCCGCTTCAATAAGGAAGCGTTGTCGATCGATGAAGCCGACGACAAAATACTAGTAGCAGCCTTCACAAACGGGTTGCGAAAGGGCAAGTTTTGTTCTCACTGTACAAAAACGACCCCAAGACCATGTTAGAGGTACTCTACAGGGCCACTAAGTACATGAACGCAGAAGACACGCTACTAGCTCGGGAGGAAAAACCTAGGAAAAGAGAGCGGCAGGGGGACATACAGCAGGATTAAGGGCAAAAGAGACCAAGGACAGGAGATAGAAGGGACGAAAGGTGCCCTAAACCCCCGGGAGGGAGGTTCACAAGCTTCACACCACTGAACACCCCAGTAGACCAAGTTTTGATGCAAATCAAGGACGAAGGGGTGCTGACATTCCTAGGGAAACTGAAAAGCGACCCAAGCAAATGACCTCGAGATAAGTACTGTCGTTTCCACCGAGATCACGGTCATGACACGGTCGATTGCTATGACTTGAAGCAACAAATTGAGGCCCTCATCAGACAAGGGAAGTTGCAAAAATTAGTCAACAAAGAGAGAGTGGATCCTAATCACCAAAAGCAGGCCCCCCGACGGGATAATGAGCGTCCTAAACCCCTCATCAGAGACATAAGGATGATTATGGGAGGAACCGCGACTATTGGCTCCTCCAAAAAAGCTCGAAAGACGTACCTCAGGATGGTCCAAAATGTCCAGCTAACAGGCTCTGCACCTAATACAACACGGAAGGAAAACCCTATCATTGGATTCTCTGAGGAAGACGCAAGGAGACTCTACCATCCACACGATGACATGCTAGTTGTCAACGTACGTGTGGGGGACTATAATGTTCACCGAGTATTAATTGACAACTGCAGCTCGGTAGACATTCTATACTATCCAGCATTCCAGCAAATGGGGATTGACAGAACGCGATTGATACCAACGAGTGCTCCATTTGTCGATTTTGGAGGAACAAGGGTATTCCCAATAGGCTTAATCACACTCTCGGTAATGGTGGGCGATTATCCACAAGAGCTCACTAGGGATGTAACATTCCTTGTAGTGAACTACTCGTCTGCTTACAATGGTATTCTCGGACGACCCACACTTAACTCGTGGAAAGCGGCAACATTGATGTACCACCTAATGATCAAGTTCCCTACGGACCATGGGATTGGGGAGTTGCGAGGAAACCAGGTGGCCGCCCGGGAATGCTACATTGCCATGCTAGAAATGGAAGATCATCATCAGACAATGTGTATAGAAGAATAGCGGACCATCGCGGAACCGGTTGAAGATCTGGAGGAGATAATACTCGATGAATCAAAGCCTGAGCGAACGACTAGGATAAGGACATTAGCCAGCCAGCTAGTGCGTCAAGCCCTCGCAGCATTCCTCAGGAGGAACTAAGATGTATTCGTATGGAGCCACGAGGACATGCCCGGGATCGATCCCTCTGTCATGGTACACAAGCTCAACGTGAACCCTGCATCCCCACCCGTCCGGTAGAAAAAGCGAGTGTTCGCCCAGGAACGAACCGAGCGATAGCGGAAGAGGTCAGAAAACTACTTGTGGTAGATTTTATTCGAGAAGTATAGTACCCAGAATGGTTGGCAAATGTAGTCAGGGTCAAAAAGGCTAATGGGAAGTGGCAAATGTGCGTCAATTTCACGGACCTCAACAAGGCATGCTCGAAAGACAATTACCCCTTCCCATGGATAGATGCTCTGGTCGACTCAACGACGAGACACTAGCTCCTAAGTTTTATGGATGCCTTTTCAGGCTATAATCAGATCAAGATAAAGGAAGCTGATCAAGAGAAAACGTCTTTCGTCACCAGCCAAGGACTTTTTTGCTATAAGGTGATGCCATTCGGACTCAAGAATGCGGGGGTAATGTACCAAAGATTAATGAACAAAATGTTTGCGCACCAAATTGGGAGGAACGTACAAGTCTATGTTGACGACATACTGGTCAAGAGCCTGTGCGAAAATGATCACCTGAATGACCTCCAGGAGACATTCGATACCCTTCAATCATACAACATGAAACTGAATCTAAGCAAGTGCGTGTTCGGAGTAATAGCGGGAAAATTCTTAGGGTTTATGGTATCCCAAAGGGGAATAGAGCTCAACCCAGAAAAGATACGGGCTATCATGAAGCTAGAATCGCCAAGGACGGTAAAAGATGTGCATAGCTTGAATGGCAAAGTTGCGGCTTTGAACAGGTTCATCTTTAAAGCAACGGACAAATATCTACCGTTCTTCTGCATCTTAAGGAAATCATTCAAGTGGACGGACGAGTGTCAGAAGGCATTTGAAGACCTGAAAAAGTACCTCGCCTTTCCATCGTTGCTCAGCCCGTCCAAACCGGGAGAAGAACTCTATTTGTACCTAGCAGTTTCACGGGTAACGGTGAGCGCGGCCTTAGTAAGAGAAGAGGAAGGAGCCCAGCGACCCGTCTATTTCATAAGTAGGGGATTCCGGGGGGCAGAAGAAAGGTACCCCCAGATGGAGAAGCTTGCCTTCACGCTGGTAACTGCATCCCGAAAACTCAAACCGTACTTCCAGGCCCATACTATCATCGTCTTGACGGATTAACCACTGAAAAGAGCAATGAGCAGCCCTGAAGCTGCCAGACGAATGGCTCTGTGGGCGATAAAGCTAAGCGAGTTTGACATACATTATTGACCGCGAACTGCAATAAAGTGATAAGTAGTGGCAGGCTTCATTGTCGAGTACACCCAAATGGAAGACCAGGGGGCACACGCCCTCAGACAATGGAACATCCACACGGACGGATCTTCAAACAAGCAAGCTGAAGGTGCCAGTGTGTTAATTCAAACCCCTGACGGAGATAAAAGCAAGTGTATGATTCGGCTAGACTTCCCAACGACCAATAATGAGGCCAAGTATGAAGCGTTGGTGGCAGGATTAGACCTTACAAAGGCAGCAAGTGCCGAGGACATGGTTGTACATTACGATTCGCAGGTAATAACCAGTCAGATTTGCGGCGCCTATGAGTGTAGGAGTGAAAGGATGAAGAAATACCTGGAAGAGGTCAGGAGTCGGATTACCACCCTCAAAGTCACATTCATCCAAATCCTAAGGAAGGAGAACGAATATGCTGATCGTCCTTCAAAAGCAGCCTCCGCAGAGTTTATGACGGTCCCCGATCAGGTATTGTCGTTTATCCAAAATTCCTCAATTATTGACAACGGAACAAAAGTGCAGGAAGTGAATCCTGAAAACAATTGGACTACGCCGTTAATAGCATACCTGAAGACGGGCACGCTACCAGACGAAAGAGACGTAGTAAGAAAACTAAAAGTCCGAGCCTCGCGATTTGTAATGATCAATGATGTCTTATACAAAAGAGGATTCTCATGACTGTACCTAAGGTGTTTAGGCCAAGAAGAAGTAGACTACGTAATGAGAGAAGTTCACGAAAGTATTTGCGGAAACCATTCGGGGGCACGATCCTTAGCACACAAACGGATCCGCGCAGGGTACTATTGGCTTACAATGCAAAAGGACGCACAAGCCTGCATCAAGACTTGCGATAAATGTCAAAGGTTTAGCAACCTAATCAGGCAACCAACCGAGGAGCTGACACCCATGACGACCCTTTGGCTGTTCGCCCAATGGGGACTAGACATTATGGGTCCCTTCCCAACGGCAGCAAGACAGCTGAAATTCCTGGTAGTAGACTAAGTGAGTGGAGGCAGAAGCCCTAGCAACTATCACGGAGAGGAACATTCGAAGTTTTGTATGGAGAACTATCATATGCAGGTTCGGGATACCAAGAGTGCTCATCTCCGACAACGGAAAGTAGTTTGACAACAAGGCGTTCCAAGATTTATGTTCGAAGCTAGGCATCAGCAATCACTACTCGTCACCCGCACACCCACAGGCCAATGGGCAAGTCGAAGTCACAAACCGGTCCTTGCTCAAAATCATCAAGACTCAGCTCGAGGGGGCAAAAGGCATCTGGCCTGACGAGTTACCAAGTGTCTTATGGGCATATCGTACGACGGCAAGAACGCCCACTGGAGAAACACCATTTAGACTAGCATATGGAAGCGAGGCTGTCATTCCAGCAGAAATAAGGCTTACGAGCAATCGGGTGGAAAGCTACAACAAAGATAAGAACGAAGAGGCTTTGCGGCTACAGCTAGACCTGGTGGACGAAGTCCGGGCTACAGCAGAGCAAAGGTTGGCTCGATACCAGAACCTCATGGCAAAATACTACAACTCCAATGTCAGACACAGAGATTTTCAGATCGAAGACCTTGTGATACGGAAGGTGATGGGAGCAGTTAAAGATCCTTCACAAGGAAAACTTGGCCCCAACTGGGAAGGACCCTACAAGATCTCGTCATGGTAGAGGAAGGGGACCTACCACCTCGAAACTATGGACGGACGGAAGTTACAGCACCCATGAAATACGGAGCACTTTCGAAAATACTACCAGTAGAGACGATGTAAAGATATGAAGAACATCAGCATTCCCCATTTTCCCAGTTTTTCATTTTCCTAGTTTTTACTTCAAACAGTTCTTTCTATAAGTACCTTTTTAAGCCCAAGGGGGCAGAATTTTTTTTTTTTTGGCTTATTACATACATATGGTTTTCATTTAATTAATAAGAGGAATATTCAGACTCGACTATGTTTGTTGACTATGGACGGAGATAAATTAAGTCCATAAGCTAGACATATCATCCTAAAAGGATGATAACTCTTAAAATCCAAAGAATGGACGGATCATCCTAAAAGGATAATAACTCTTAAAGTCCAAATAATGGACGGACAAGAAACTAAGTCCACAAGCTGGACGGATCATCCTAAAAGGATGATAACTCTTAAAGTCCAAAGAATGGATGGATCATCCTAAAAGGATAATAACTCTTAAAGTGCAAATAATGGATGAACAAGAAACTAAGTCCACAAACTGGACGGATCATCCTAAAAGGATGATAACTCTTAAAAGTCCAAAGAATGGACGGATCATCCTAAAGGATAATAACTCTTAAAGTCCAAAGAATGGACGGACAAAAACTCAGTCCACGAGTTGGACGGATCTTCCCAAAAGGATGATAACTCTTAAAGTTCAAATAATGGACGGACAAAAAACTAAGTCCACATAAAAGGATGATAACTCTAAGTCCAAATAATGGACGGATCATCCTATAGGGTGACAACCCTTAAAAGTCCAAAGAATGGACGGAGAAAAAACTAAGTCCACAAGACTGGACGGATCGTCCCAATATAATAAGAAGAGAACGGATGAAGCACATAAACTGAACGAAATCCATCGATTAGTGTTAATATCCAAAAATATACTCAAACTAAAATGACTGCATTTCACAAAAATAAAATAAAGGTCGACGGACCTTGCAGAGTTTAACAAATATATAAAGAAAAAACCCCAGAAGAGCAATGTTCAAAAGCCCCAAAACATGACGGGGCATTAGAAATTGTTTTGCACTTCAAAAAAAAAAAAAAAACTAAGTTATTACAAATCTTCCACAGGTGTATCTCTCTCTTCGCCATGACGGTCCTGATTATCCTTAGCTTGGCTTTCGACGACGATCTGGTTAGCAAGAGCTTCACAAATGGGAAGGTTCTCATCAAAGGGAGCGTCTGTATCTTCTGACTGGACAGGTTGAACAATTGTTGGCTCGGGGCCAGTAATAGTGACGGCTGACAGGTCCACCTCCGAGTGCAAAGTCTTCACCTGACGAATGGCATCGTCAAAACCATCATTATATGCGAGGCTCAATTCCGTGATCAGGGCTTCGGAGTCACAATACTCGTGTATCGCGACCTCCTTCGCCTGACGGACCTCATTGTCTTTCTCCTCCAAAGCTTTCTTCAGACGGTCCGTCAGCTTGATACATTCATCCCGAGCCGTCTTAGCCATCTTAAGTTTCTGCTCCTGGACGACCTTCTAGGCCTTAAGCTCAAGTAGCTCGTCCTCCAGCACCTTGGCCTTCTCACGTACACGGCCAAGGGTCGTCTCATGGTTGAGACATCGTTCCATCATGCCCTTCATCATGATCATGGCCTGAAAAACAACAAAAAAACATAAGTAAAATATCAAAGGCAAAAAGAAAGGGGTGAAAAGACGGACCATATGACGACAGATGAGTTACCTGCGCAATACTGAAAAGGCTCGTCTCTCCCATCGCCTCCGTCGAGTGGTTCCCTAAGTCCTTGTAGTCATTAGTGGTAATGGTGGACGACAGCCTCTCAAGAGCGTACTTGGAGTCCTCACGAAGTAGGACGGGGGGCTTCTTTTGGCTACCAGACGGACCCGTCATTAGGCCCTTACCAGCCCCATGCTTTATAGGGGTAACCGTCTTATTCCCCCCAGCCATCAAGCCAACGATGGGCTCCGAGGAAACCTTAGGCTGTTTAGGTGCACAGTCACCCTTTACAGGCTGTTTCCTCTTAAGTGTTTGTTTGCTAGAGCCCATCCCCATAGGGTCCATTACAGCTTCTTTGTTTTTGGCAACTTGAAGTCTGATAGCCACTCGCCTTTTAGCGTCGTCCATCTCTGAAAGAGGTAGACGGGTGTCAAAAAAAGAAAAAAAAGATCAAGGAGGAATGACGAACTTACGTTGACGGGTGCGCTTTTCGTACTTAAGTGCCATTGGAGTTGGCTCGGCCCGTCGCAATACCAGTGAATGGTGTTGAGGTTGACGAGCTTAGCCCATGTTCGTTCCTCAGATTTTATCCTTGCAAAATTTTTCTCAAGGAAGCTAAACTCCTCGAGAGTGATTTATGGACGCCGTCGAACTGTGCTAAAGAAGACGGACATTAAAAAACACAATAGAAATTAAATAAAGTTAGTGGTTGCTACACGACGGGCCATACCAGATGGGTTTAAAATGCCCCAAACTGTGTCGACGGGCATGTAATCCGTTTCTCCTAGATAACACATCCAACCGTCTCCCTCAATGAAGAAATAACGGCTCTTCCAATCTCTGTTTGAGTTTGGGGTTTCATATATCACTTTTAGGACGGGGCTCCTAGGGACGAAGCTATACATTCCCATTGATTTATCTATCTTGTCTGGACAGTAGCAGTGAAGGAACTCCCTTATCGTAAGCCTTCTTCTACCGTCCGACATAGCTCCGTATAGGACCTCCATTGCTATAAAGACCCTCCAGTCGTTAGGAGATACCTGGCTGACGGATAAACCTAGGTATTTAAGGAGTTCACGATGAAGATAATTTAGAGGGAACCTTAGGCCTGCCTTGAGCATCTGTTCATACACCCCTACACTGTCCACTCCTTCATAATAGCATTTTTCTAACTTGTAGGGCAGACGGAGTGGGATGTTATCTGGGATTTGGTAACGGGCCCTAAGGGTGTTAAAGTGAGATTCTTTAATGGTGGATGTAAAGGCATGCACCGTCCACTCTGGAAGCATGATGAACTCCCTAAGTTCATCAGCTCCCACGACGGATCTAACTATTGGCTCTTTGTCGTCAGCTGAACCCTTATCTATTTCAATCATCTCTATATCCTTATTTGTTGAGGACGGGGAGGATGAAGACGAACTACTCTCCTCGCTTAGAGCGTCATGGCCTTTGGGACCTAACGGGTATACCTCTTTGTAGTCCGCCTCGTCACGGACAACCGACTAGTTACTTGATGCACTAGACATGGCCTACATGTAATGACAAAACCTAAGACTCTGACGGGTTTGGAAAGAGCGACGAGGGCATAAAGTCTAAAAAATATATATAATATTAAAAAGTAAATAAAAATTAAAAAGAGGATGGAGAGAGGATTACTTACCAAAATTACGAAATGAACAAAAGAGGTCACAGACGACGGGTATAAGAGTGAACGGAGTACTCTCTGACAGGTATGACGGACTCGCTCTGACAATATTTTCTAGTGAAAAGTGGAAAAATGAGAGGCGGAGGGGTTGATATTTATAGAAGATGTGCACGGAAGATGAAGCGACACCTCGTTCTAAAACAACGACCATTAAAGGGGTGACACTTGGCATGGGTCATAAATGTGTTACTTCTAATCTGTCAGTGTACGGAGATAAGTTCACGGGGCTAGGTATCATAATCAATTGATCGAGGTTTTAAAACAGTCACCCTATGGGTCTGTCTGCTTAAGTATGACGGATCCATCGGGTGAGGGGGCAACTGAAAAGGGAAAAATGTACGGCTACAATACCTAATATGATGGAACGGGCTGATTATGGTTCGTGGGCTAAAAGGTAGACAAGCCTGTTATGTGCAAGGCCTGTTGATGACGAATCCGAAATGGACGGATGAGAGAGGAACGGACTGATCGGCTATAGGCCTGCTGGACCTCTTGATGGGAATACTTGTGGCCCATTTTCAGAAAGTCTTAAACAGAATCCTAGTGCAAAGTGGATTCTAGAGATTACGTACATTGGTGAAGATCTTTCCTATAAGGAAAAGACTTATCCACCACGTTTTGGACTCTTAAAGATGATTTCTACAAGGAAAGGACTTTGACTCCAAGTAAAAGAGTTCAACTTTCGACTACTATAAAAGCCCCAATACCCTCACAAATCAAGGGACGCGTAATTGACCCTCTCTAGCACTCTGGAGTTGTAAAATGTTCTAACTTGACCTTTGGAGGGCATTTGGCCGACACCACACCGGTGCTCTCAGTAGGTTTTTTCTCTTCCTTATCATGCAGGTGATTTCTGGAGCGTGTGAGCGACGTATAATTCATTTGTGATTTTTCAGACATCATCATGTATTTTCATGTCCCCTTTGATGTATATCTTATAAATTTGTTTCTTATTTAAATCTTATCAACTTTCTCTTTTTATAAAACTAGCTAATATCGTGCATGATGTGCATATATGTTGTAAGTTTTTTTTTTTTTTTTAAATCAATAAGAAACTATTTTTATTGCTCATATATAATACTAATTATATTTTATAATATTTGGGTAATTATATTACTTGTCATTCATAAGAAAGAAAATATAAATTGTTCTGATTAATATAATTAAAAATATTAACATATTTCTTAAGTAAATATACAAATATTTAATTATTTACACTAATTTAATCACAAAATTAATTTTAAATTCTCGATTGCATGGGTTCCTTTAATTTAATTTTTTTTTTTCTGTTTTTGTTTGATTTTGTTTTAATTGTAATCAAAATAACAAAACTCAAGCAAGAATATTATACTTATAATCAATTCTTTCTCATATAAATTTTCAAAAGATAACTATAAAAATTGCCTCTATGTAAATCATTAGTGCGCCACCTAAATATTAATAAGTGAAAGTAAATGAATTTACCTCCAATGAACTCTTCTTAATGACATAGCAAAAGTTTTAGCTATTGTAGTTTTGATTCATACTTTATATATATATATATATATATTACATGTCACCAAAAGAAGTTAAAATATGTAAAATTTTTAAGTAAATATCACATTCCCTCTTTTATATTTCAGTTTTCTTATTTTAAAATTAAATATAAAAAATGCGATTTTATTGATATATATAATAGAGAGAGAGAGAGAGCTGTATAAATTCTTTGGATACAAATAAATAGTGTATCACCTATAATTAATACATATAAATGAATCGATATACCCTTTAACTCATGAAAATAAATTATTACTTTAACATAAATGCAAAATTTTGATGAGGTGAAAGGTTAAATTAAGATAATTATATTTTTCTTCAAAAAAAATGTACCACATGGTGTTGATACCTATTTTCGCGACACACTTTTTATAAGGCCAATTCAACCAAGTCCGACTTCCTCGTGGGCTCAATTCATGTATCATATTGGAGGAAATTGAGGTAGCATGGTTTGGAGACTATGGGTCGGTTTCTTTCGGACCTTTTGCATGAGTCCAACCCATGCATGCTACCAAGTGAGCAAGGGACACTGGTAGCACCTCAGGCTCATGAGAGAAGATCTTGTATCTAAAATTTTCACCCTAAAAGAGATTTTATGTTCTGGTTAACTGTGGCTCAAAGTTTCTGCCTAAACTCATTTTTCCCTTTAAAATAGTTGGCTCTCATTAGCCAACTCCAGCTGCTAGCCCTCACTTAGGTGTGCCTCCCAAGAGTCTGAATCAACTAAAAATGAGGAGTCAATGGGGGCTTAGTCAAATCTTTCCCAAATTATGCATAAAGCAAGCTAACTTTTTTACCCAACTAAAGAAAATCTAAACCAAAAATCAACTTAGCACCTTGGAGGTTCATAGCCTCATCTTTTAGCCTAAAAACCAATCATTAAGGACACCGAAAGGTTGCTATAAAACTCTCCCTTTAGCTCGAAACAAAGCCAACCACATTTGACCCACATGGTTGAAACTTTAGAGCAAAAGCCCATTCATCTAACTAACATTCTCACAATCCCGAAGCTTGGGGGTGAAAATATGGTTACAAGGGAACCTTTCCTCTCTTCCTTACAACCTCTCTCAATTTCCTCTTCTTGTTGACTATGGGTTGAAGTTTCAGACCTGTGTTTTTTTTATGCATTTTCTTGTATTTCAGTTATGATATTTTGATTTCTCTCTTGTTAAAGCACCATTAGCCTTTGCTCATTACACATTTGGAATTTTGGGTTTGATTCTCCACAAATAAACAATTCAAAAGAACCCAAGGGGAGATTTGGACCGTTCTCACCTTTTTGGCCCTTGTCACAAAAATGTCCCCGACATTTTGGCGACTCTGTTGGGGAATCAAGTAGCTGAAACAAGAGAAATGATGCCTCTAAAGATGTGAAACCAGCAAAGAGATGGTGTTTCTCACACCAATTTGTCATTCCAAGAGAAACCATATGATGTTTTGTCGCACAAGAAGAGCATTGTGGAGTTAAGCAAAAAAAAAAATTCTATCGTTAGCTCATTGAGCTGCTAGAGATGCTCTAAAACGTGTGACAAAATCACTCCAACCTCTAGAATCCATCCAAGAAGTGAAGGATTTTGAGAATGGAGGGAGAATTAACTTTCTTATTGAAGGGAAAAATTTTCTTCCACTCATTTATATAATTTTTTAGCTATTATTAGTATGGATGAATTATCCTACATTTCTTGCTTTATATAATATTTGTGAACATTTTTGTTGAAGCTAGAAAATGCAAAAATGGTGAGCCGCCAGTCTAACCGCTAAAGCAGAGGAAGGCTCCAACCAATGATCAACAAAGCAAAGTTCTAAACTCCCATTTCAACTCAAGAATCCCTTGTGACAACGGCTATAGTCCTCAACACATGTCTTTTTTATTGTTGAGTTTGCACTTGTGTTGGGTTAGCGCTGAGCATATGGGGGTTGCCATTGGTGATTAACTGATTTTGGGACGAGTATAAATGCTACTGTATGCATCCTTTTGCGGCTGAATAGTTGGCATCATCACTAAATAAGGTCTTCACCAAATAGCTAAAGGTTATAGCTAAATGGCCCACTGCAAGTTGCTATATATTCCACACACCAAGTCTTGAAGTAGCAACATTTCATAAGCCAAGTCTTGAAGTCATACAAGTGATATACTAACATTCAAGCACGCTTAAGCTAAGACTCTCAAGCACTCTCTTTGCTAATTAAATTTATTTATGTCATTTAAATCACATCAACACTCTAAACTTGTCATTAAAATATTTTCTATAATTCGTGTGTGCTACTTCGCTTAGCCGTGACTTTCGTTTACTAATGTAAATTACATTTGCACTAGAGGGAGAAGCGGAAACCTTCTTGAAGCACCCAACAATGAAGGAAATCCGAACTCGATCCCCTCTCACCAAAGCCATGACATACTCATTCACTCCAAGCCATGACACGCTCACACATCCAAAGTCATGATTTATCCATGCATATCAAGTCATGGAATGTTCATACATTTGAAGCCATGAAAAGAGCATGCATTCCAAGTCATGTCGACACCTTCGCCATACTTGAATTTGAGATTATACTTGAAGAGGGATGTGCCAATCTTGCCATCCTCAAGAAAATTGTTCTTGTCACTCAACTCTTGCAATTAAAATCCTCAACTAAGCCCACCAATAAGAAGGGTTTGCGCACATCTTTGAAGAATGCTTTGCTAGACCTCACTCTAGATATTGATATTAAACAGCTCAAAAAATCACACGCTAGTTTTTAGAAACCCATTCAAAAGACTTTGGAGTGGAATCTTAATACAATGTGGAAGCTTGGAATAAGCGGCATAGAGGCTAGTGAGAGAAATTGTTGTGCTAAGGATGCAACAACCCTATACCAAAGTTAGAAGCCAAGCAAGAAAAGTACGGAGATGTTGTTTGTAGTACCACGTATCTTCGACAAAGAGGCTAACCAAAGTGCATAAGAGAAACTATTGTTTTGGGAATGAAACAACCCTACATTGATGTTGTTGGGTTAAGATACCTTGATCCCGGTTAATTAATTCAATTACCCAAGTTGATTAATTAGGTTCAATGGCATGCAAATCATGAAGGCACCAACAAATCACCAAATAAACTACATGCAGCGGAAATTAAATTGACACAGTGGTTTGTTGACAAATGGGGAAAACCTCTCATAAAGCAAAAACCTACCAAGTGATTTTAAGGTCACCACTCCCAAGAATCCACTAATCAACAATCAAGTGATTACAAATATAAGAAATCTTATTACTACCCTAGCCTATCCCAAAATACCGACCTACAGTTGAACTTTCACTTCAATACCCAATTGAACTTGATCTTGTAGTAGCCTTCTTTCCCTTGATGCACAAATCTCTAATCTGTTACTAACCCTTTGCATGGATCCCAATATGTGACTAACTCCAACAACTTGAATGATGTTGTTAGTTGCAAAGTTCTTCACTTTATCAAAAATGAAGATCAGGAAGCACTTGGTTACAAAACCCTATGGCATACAAGCACAATAGCTTTCAAAGAGAAAATAAATCTCTTGGTCTCTGCATCCATGTGTGCCGGTTTTTAAAATAAGCCTTATATATGTCTAGGATTGTGAGAAAATAAACCCTAAACAAATACATAAGCTTGGGCCAAATTTTAGACTTGGAAATTCTGAAATCGTAATTCTCAATAGATCGAGGATGTATTAAGCCATCTATCGAGCTTCGTATTAAGTCTTGATAGCAATCATCTATCGAGCTATCTGTCGAGGCTTAATGAATAACTTTCTTCACTTGTTTCTTGGATCAATCTTCATGTCTTTTAATACAAACACTTGATATGCTTAAGCAACATATTTCTTGATGTATTAAACCCAACTTAGATCTACTCAATTACAAGTAAAGTGCATTTTGTCAAAAGATTAGCCAATTACAGAATATATGACCTTAAAAATCTCCCTCTTTGGCAATCTGTGACAAAACTACAAGCATAATTATGAGAGAAGTATAAAAAACAATCTCCATAACTATTACAAAAAGCCAAAATTACATAAGCCTAACAACTACAATGAGCTCTTCAAAAACTTTGCAAGAAAAGAGATCATGGCATGATAGACTTGCAACCTGTCTTATCTAAAACACTTAAACAAGATTCATTAAGGCATCAAGGGTGAAACATAGACAAGTTGTATAAAAGAAGAAACATGTGTATAAAGAGAGAAAATGAACAACACATGTAAGACAAAGGTGAAGAAGCATACATCATATATATATATATATATATATCAAAAGAATACAATGTATGTAAAAGTGGTCACAAGACCTTGGTACATGTAATGAGAAAGATACATCAAAACCTCACTATATCACTCAAAGAACTCTCCCCCTAACTAGTTTAACCCTATACTAGCTCTCCTTCTAACAACATGACTACTCTCATATACAAAACTACTTCCTATCATTGAGAGGTGGTCATCCTATCATCAGTCTTGGAGCCAAAAGCATCATCATCTCCACCATTCAAAGAAGACTTCTCAATAGGCTCAGGTGTGGAAGGAGCAAAACCACCAAGGCGAGACTGGCAGCAAGCAATGTGACCAATTCTGGTGTTTTTATTAGCAAGAGGGACCTCTGCTCCAAAAGAAGAAGGAGGAGCAGATGAGGAAGAAGGTCTAGAGGTAGGGGCAGCATCCGTCGAAGTAGACTCCACATGAGGCCGCTTGGCAGCCAGCTGTGCATCACTCCTCTGAATAGGTTCCTTGCTTATGGCACTTATGGCATAGAAAGGAGTAGAGAGAGGAATGGTGAAAAGTACTTGTGAGAGGATGCATGTGATAGCCAAAGGAAAGATGAGCTTATCATGTGTAGCAGTGTCTCAATAGATATCCATCATAGATTCTATCACATGTGAAGAAGGAAAATCTATAAAAAGATCTTCCATGAGAGAGAGAGAAAAAAAAAACGAGCACGAGGCTCAGTGATAACGTTATAGTAAGATCGTGGTATGAGAACAAAGATCATCACCATATTAAGGATCCTTGGACCCTAAACAAACTCGATTGTGGAGAAATTTAGAGTTGCTCCCTATACCATGCCTTTCTCACAAAATAGTAAGGCCATCTCGTCTTGAGAGACTGAATGAAAACGAGTGTGACTAGGGTAGTCAGGACGATCAACCTTAGGAACACGTAGTACCTTAGAAATGAACTCTGGGGTGACTACGATATGTGTACATTGGAATACCGTAGTAAACCTAGGCATAGCGGTATCGATGACGTGCTTGTTGGAGTAAACCTCCTGAATGAACACACCGGGACACCTCTTGGGTATCTCACATAGAGAAGCCCAACCTCTAGAGCTAAATGCACTGAATAGAGAAGTGTCTAAAACATCAGACAAAATGACTTTGCATTCTGAATGATGTGCCTAGTCAAAGCAGTTCTCATAAAAGTCCTTTTTGGCCTTCTCATAACGGAACCTCACAGAATCAGGAATGAAAGGAGAAGAAGATGATGAAGAGCCACAACGTGAGATCAGGTTCTTGGAAGGAATAGATTTCTTGGGTGCCATAGACAGGAAACTTAAAAAAAGAATAAAAGAAGAGAAGAAACACAGCAGAAGATAAGGCATAGGAAAGAAAAAAAAAGAAGGAAGTGCGATGCATGATAATGCATGAGCATGTTACGTACAAAAATAATTGCATCATAGGCAAAAACCCAATCCAAACTATAGCACTCACACTATTTAATCAAGCACATAACCTAGAGTGCATGAAAACAGGATTATAATGCTAGAGAATGCAAAGTATGAGCATATTAGAACAAAACATCAATTCCCAACCAAAAAATTTCACAAATAACTCAAAAACCCAAAAATTTCTCAAAAACTTGAAAACCTAGGTCTAAATGCATGAAATGCATGAAAAAGGAGAAAGGAAATAGATTTAGAACACTCACCAAGGGATTGAGGCTTGGATTAGGCCGAAATCTTGAGTGGGAGAAGGTTTTCGGTGAAAAGAAATGGTTTGGATCAAGAGAGAAGAGGGAGAGATCGAGATATCTGAGTTTGAGTAAAACTAGGCCAAACCTCAAAGAGATATATATATATATATATAGAAAAACGCAGTTCGATAGATTGAGAAGGTATTGAGCAGGTATCAAGAATAAAATCTCGATAGATCGAAAGGTATTGAAGAGATATCGACAGCAAAAAGTTCTCGTTCGATCAAAGAGGTATCGAGCATTTATCGAGAAGCCTGGAACAAGGTTTTTCAAGGAGGAGAAACAACACATGATGAATGCAATCAAGATAGACACCAAAACAAGCAATCAAGAAGCATGTTAAGCACTTAAACACAACATCAACTCTAGATGCAAAGCATTCCTAGATCAAAAGCACACTAACAAGTCTAACCAATTTTATTTTCAAAAACAAGTTTTGACAGTTTAGAAAGCATATATAACCACATGTATTCCTTGTGATGGTCAAATCACATTGTACTTGTACAATAGTATCAAGAGTGGCGAAGTGTATACGTGTTGTGTGTAAAACTTTTGCAAGAGTATAGGTAAATCATTATATGAAGAGTAATGAGATAAGAAGATCAATTACATCCACACACAATCATAACTATTTGATAGGACCATCACTTTCGAGATACATCATATAACTCCAACATCTCCTAGAAACACGCTTGCAACTATATTTGAAAGTGTTTTGATTCTTTTTTCTTTACATATTCTTTGCATATATTTCTTTTAAGCATAAGAAGACATAACATGGTGGGCAAATTTGAAAGAAAATAATTTCCCAATTATATAAGCCAAACATCTTGTTTTAGCTGTGCAGGTGCTACATCTTAGCAAGCACAGCTTTTATGAGTTACACACAGATATTATATGATTGACGAGTTTTAGTGGTGAAATAGTTATTTATGCTTTTCTCTTAGGATTTTCTAGTCCTTCCTACCAAAAGAAGTGATTTAAGATATGAAAAATAAAAGATCAACCAAATAAAAAAAAAAAAAAATCACATAAAAGAGCCACAAAGCTCACATTGCTTAGTTTTGCATGAAGATGCTCATCTAAGCTATAAGTGATACAAAGTTGAGAAACTTTGTTTAAAGGACATGCAAAGTACACAAGTACCAATATACACAAACACATACTGTTTATATTTTTCAATATTTTTCCTTTTTTTTTAATTAAAAAACAAAAAACAAAAAACAAAGCATTAAAACAAACAAACAAAGCATAAAAAACTAGATTGACTCAAACTACAACAACCAACCATGCATAAGATCAAGAAAGTGAAGGAATCACTTGGAATATTTTTCCTCCCAGATGGAGATCTGGATGGAGAACCTTTCTTTTGCATAAACCTTTATTCAGGTGGATAAGAAAAAGAGTTGAATCCATTTAAATTAGATAGTAACATGATAGCCTTAAGAAGTTCTCCAAGAGGGGCTAAAGAAAGTTGGAGTTGATTTTGGCTCCCAAAGGATGACACACTATTGCTTTGTTGAGTGGCTAACCACTTATAGCAATTTGGATAAGTGTGCCCAGATGTTCCACAGTAATGGTAGAAATGAGGCTTCTTTGGCTGAGACTTCTTATTGGTAGAGTGATGATTATTCTGCTTAGTCTCTTTCTTACCAACCTTGGGGGTGCTCCTAGAATGGATTTTCCTATGTCGTCTTTATCCTCACTTACATTTTCAGTTTTAGGTTCACTTACCTCACAGTTATCATTATTAGCAAGGGGAACAAAAATGACTCTATTTAAAGCATTAGAAGAAGTACTACAAGAAGAGAGAAAATGATCAAACCCAAGACTTGTTTTGTCAGATGCAAACTTCTGAAAGTTGAGCATTTCATTCAACTTAGCTCTTGATGTCCTTTCCAATTATGCTCTCACTTGAAATCATTCTACACCCAATTTCTTGGTCTTTTCAACAAGAAAGTTTTTTTCAAACCTTAGTTCTCCGGTGATTTGATTAGCTTCATCAACCTTGGTGGAGAGTTCCTCTCGTTCTAACTCCACTTCACTTAGCTTCCTTGAAGCTAACTTGTAAAGTTTCTCATGCTTCTCGGAGACTTTGTACAACTTAGAGTAGGCAGTTTGAATGTCATCTTGTTTATCCATCTTCTCAAACTTCGATTCCATCAACTCTTCTTCCTCATCAATTAGCTATATTGCTTCTTTAGGAGACTCAACAATAGCCGTGAAAGCACTCACTATTCCTTCTTGATCACTATCATCAGAATCTGCTTATGGTTCTGTATCACTCAAAGTGGCAGCTAGGGCTTTACTCTTGCTGATGGATTTGAGATATATGGGACATTCTTGCTTCATGTGTCCATATCCTTGACATCCATAGCACTTTGGCCTAGCAAGAACATTATTACTTTAACCAACATCCTTGAATTCTCTGTCGTTTTTGTCTTGGGACTTGAATTGAGAGAATCTATACTGTTTGCAATCCTTGTCACTTGCCTTGAAATTCGCATTCTTGATGAATTTCTTGAATTTTCTGGTGATATATGATTTGAACTTGGTGTCCTTGTCTTCAGACGATTCATCGTTATCATCATTTTTAACCCTCAAAGCAATGTTCTTGCTTTTGCTACCCTTGCCAACTCTTACTAAACCTAGTTCATAGGTTTATGAGTTCCCAATAAATTCAGTCAAAGGAATAGACCAACTCTTACTAAACCTAGTTCATAGGTTTGCAAGTTCCTAATCAATTTAGTCCCCGGAATAGAGTCAAGATCCTTTGATTCTTCTATGGCAGTTATCTTAGCATGAAATCTCTTTGGAAGAGATCTGACAATCTTTCTGACAATCTTAGGCTCTGGAATCTATTCTCCAAGATTAAACATTGAATTCACTATGTCCTTGAGCTTAGCATAGAATTCATCGAATGACTCATCATCATCCATCCTTATTTCCTCAAAGCTGGTAGTGAGCCTTTGGAGTTTTGAGTTTTTAATAGTTTTTGTGACCTTGTAGATATTCTGAAGAATAATCCATGCTTCCTTTGCATTGTCAGTGGAAGACATCTTCTTGAATTCCTCATTAGTCACAGCGTTAAACAAGGGATTTAGACCTCTACTGTTAAAGTTTGCAACTTTGATCTTGGCATCATCCCACAATGTTGGTGGATCTTCAAGTTTAGTCCAACCTACTTCAACAGCAAGCCATACCTTCTCATTTAAAAACTGCAAAAAGGCTTTCATGCGTACTTTCCATTATACGTAGTTAATACCATTAAATAAAAGATGAATAATTAGGAATTGCCGATAATCCATAACAACAGAGGTCAATGGATCATACAACAAAGATTAAAACTTAATCAAAGTGTGCCCACTCTGATACCACTTGTTAGGTTAAGATACCTTAACCCCGGTTAATTAATTCAATTAACCAAGTTGATTAATTAGGTTCAATTGCATACAAATTGTAAAGGCACCATCAAATCACCAAATAAACTAAATGTAGTAGAAATTAAATTGACATGGTAATTTGTTGACAAATGGGGAAAACCTCTCGCAAGGCACAAACCCCACTAGGTGATTTTAAGGTCACCACTCCTAATAATCCATTAATCAAAAATCAATCGGTTACAAGTATAAAGAATCTTACCATTACCCTAGTCTATCCCAAAATACCAACCCACAGTTGAACTTTCGCTTCAATACCCAATTGAATTTGATCTTGTAGTAGTCTTTTTTTCCTTGATGCACAAATCTCCAATTTGTGACTAACCCTTTGCATAGCTTCCAATATGTGACTAACTCCAGTAACTTGACTGATGTTGTTGGTTGCAAAGTTCTTCACTTTATCAACAATGAAGATCAGGAAGCATTTGGTTACGAAACCCTATGGTGTACAAATGCAGTAGCTTCTCACAAAAAGAATAAATATCTTGGTCTTTGTATCTATATGCGACAGCTTTTAAAATAAGTCTTATATAAGTCTAGGGTTGTGAGAAAAAAAAAAAGTTTGGGCTGAATTTTAGACTTGGAAATTCTGAAATCATAATTCTCGATAGATCGAGGATGTGTTGAGCCATCTATCAAGCTTCATCTCGATTGTAGTCATCTGTCGAGCTATCTATTGAGACTTAATGAATAGTTTTTCTTCACTTGTTTCTTAGATCAATCTTTATGTCTTTTAATACGAACACTTAATATGCTTAAACAACATATTTCTTGATGTATTAAACCCAACTTAGATCTATCCAATTACAAGTAAAGTACATTTTATCAAAGGATTAGTCAATTACATAAAATATGACCCTAACAGATGTCTCTGATACTTAGCCTATTGTTAGAAGTCGAGTTAACAAAGTATGGAGCCGCTGTCTATGGCATAACATATCTTCAACAAAGAGGAATCATGTTCTACCCTCTATATAGCAGATTGAAGGACCCTATTTTCAGAATTCATCTTGGAGGAATATGGACAGTACCAAAGGAGGAAGAAATCCCACCAACAATTCTTGGCAATGAGATACCATTGGTTTGACATAACCAAATTCACTACAACTCACCATACCTCCAAGCACACACCAAACTCATACACACACATCTTATAAGTATTCAAGACGTGAATGCCCCATTGCCCTTCATACTTGGGGGCATGATCTCATCGGACTTATTCATCCACCTTTGAACGGGTACATTCGAGTCTTTGTTGCCACTAAGTAATTCATTAAGTGGGTGAAAGCAATTCCATTCAAGAAAGCAATGGGAGTGGCCATAGCCAACTTCATTAAGGAGTATATCATTCGTCGTTTCAGCATCTCACACAAGATCATAAGCAACATCAATATATCTCGCTCATACAAATTTTCGAAGGCAAGCCCTATGAAATATTCGAAAGTCGACAAACTATCATATTATCCAAGCATGGTGAGACCTTAACATGTGAGGTGTAATGCCTTTAATAAGGTAGGGACATCTAATGCTTTCTCATAATAGAAAACCTTACGAAGCAGCAAGAAAGCCAACAAATTACTCTTACGGCAAAACCTCTACATGTGAGAGTAAAAAATACTCTCAATAAGGTAGGGAAAGCCAAGCACATACTCTCTCAATGGTAAGCCTTATCAAATGGTTAGGAAGTCAATGTGACGTTTTATTATGGCAATACCCCTACTTGCCAGGGAACAACTAGCCCTTAACAAGGTAGGAAAGCCAATGTGTCCCCAAAGGTAAGCCCTACCAAATGATTAGGAAGTCGACAATATGTCATATTATTCATACTTGGCAAAACCCCTACTTGCGAGGGTGCAATGCCCTCAACAAGGTAAGGAAAGCTAAAATTTTCTTATAGTCCAAGTGCAATAATCCACTATATGTAGGGACATAACCATCCCTCAAGAATATGGGAAAGTCAACGCAACAAATCACTATCTCATTGCTATACGCAAGGACAAACCTAAGATTTCAAGCTGGGCGGGGGGGGGGGGGGGGGGGGAATGTTACTAAGTGGTTGATTTTCCCATAATCTACAAACCAAATAAGAATTACATGATAAGAATTACATATATTATCTCACAACAACACTAATTCTTGATACTGAGTAAGGGTGAAGGCTAGAATCCAGGTAATATGCATTATGCATTAATTATAAATTTAATATTTCTCAATTGATAAATTTACTAGTTTTCAATTAAAATTTTATATAATTTAAAAATATTACTTATAGCATTATGAATTAGCAATATGAGCAATGTTGCAATTTTATTTTGTTACATTATTGTGACATTTTTATTGTATTATGTATTTGTTTTTTACTCTTTATCTTTGTCACTCACCCACTACCCCCAATTTATAACGCACTACTTTTCTTACCTTTACTTGTTTTTGCAAATAGTTAAAGTCCCAAATAGCGAACAGGATTATATTTTTACAGACTCTCTATCTATAATTTAATTTTATTCAAAAATCCCAACTCAACTTAGTTCTCACTGTCTCAGACACTACAAAAACAAATAAAACAAAGACTCCAAACACAATCATTTTCAACAATCCCAGATAACTAAATAAAAACCACAATCGCATAATAGATTCAGAAATCACAAACATTATAAAACGTATTTATTGGAGAGAGAAGAATCATATCAAAATAAATGTTAGGTTTTGAACTTGAAAATATATATATATATATCAATAAAAAAAAACTTGGAGCAGATCAGATTCGAGATGGAAGCTAGAGGCAACAGCGGTTGGCGTTAGAGGCGTGTGTGAACTCTAGGTCAGTCACTAGGTAGATCGGCTAGTCTCTTAGGTCAGTGGCGAGCCTGGGTCATGGGCAAGACAGCCAACCGGCGACAATTGTGGTGGCAACGGCGTGGTGAACTCTCTTCTATAGATTCTCCGGTCTCTGTCTCTTGACTTCCTTTATTTTTTTTTTCTTGAATTTGGTTTAGGTTGTAACTATGGTGTGGGTTAATCACTTAATTAGGATTTAAAACTTTTTGGGTTGGGCTAGTCAGCTAGGCTGAGGGAGGCCAGAGTAGGCTTAATTTTTTGAAAAGAGAGGCCTAATCCTAAAAGTGTAAAAATTTAGCTAATATTTTTTTTCTTGGGGCGCCGGGGGGGGGGGGGGGGGTCCTAGGCCCCCACCTGGGTCCGTCCCTAGCTATATGCGAGGATAAAACTCCTCCTCAAAAAAATGGAAAAATTGTGCACTCTATAAGTTGCTATTTGCAAGAATGTGATATCTTCAAAAGATCATAGCAATATAATCTTTATTCAAGCCACAGCTATGAGAACGCAATCAGCCTCTATAAAACAGTGACAAACAAGTGCACCATAATCTGCAATGCATGAAAACGCAACCCATATATAGGGACTTCTTGAAACTAACGAGGTAGCAACCTAATACATGTCAAGTATAAGTCAACAACCAAACAATGAACCAAGTTTCAGTATTTATGAGCTGCTGGCTGTGAAACTAAATCTGCCCATCAAGAAAGCATTGAAAAAATGGTGCACAGATAGCATGACGCATGCTTAGCCAAAACTTGTCCGCAAGGACATGGCAACTAAGCAACATGTCTACTAACTT
Source organism: Quercus suber (assembly GCF_002906115.3). NCBI lineage: Eukaryota > Viridiplantae > Streptophyta > Magnoliopsida > Fagales > Fagaceae > Quercus > Quercus suber. The sequence continues at coordinate 1,258,447 of NW_027069568.1, forward strand.
TCCCTTGCAAAGGAAACGTCATATTCACGACATATCCAATCAAGCATGAGTCATTCTCAAGAGACTAAGTGTGTACAAACTATCAAAGCTATGCTACTCAACTACAAGGTGCGCATGACCTTTTCAAGCAAGCTTTCCTCAACATATCAAAGCATTCATAACCATATAGGGGCTATTTTCACAACAAAAACATACTCAATGCCTATCAAAGAAAGGTACAAAGTCATTCTCAATGTACAAATTACAAGCCATATACATCCTTGGGGTACAAATCATTTTTTTTCATTCCAAAATTCAAAATATATATCCAAATATCATATATGTTTGCTTTGTACAAAATGCAAATTATGTCTACTAACCATGTCTGTACAAGCCCAAAGTGGCACCAATACAACTAAATAGGAGCTGCTTTATGCATAAGTGGGCTATCCATAAAGGCGAAATGCAAGAGATAGCGTCTCCAAGGCAACGACTCTTATTAAACATTACAACCAGTTCAAACTTCCAAAGCTTGAAACTTTATACAAGACAATCGAATAAAAAAAAGAAAGCAATAAAGGGGTGAAGGAAAATTTGAAGCGATGTCACAATCCTCGTCCAACATCATTATCTTTGAGGAATTAGCTAGCAGTCACTCTCTTCTTTACTTCAATGCCTCAAGCGTGAGACAGACTAAAAAGGGTTCAAAGTTACTAATGACAGCCATAGTACCATCTATTGCAACACTATGTTACTGTTTGCAACGGCTTCAACCTTAGAAAATGATGCATTGGCAATAGGATTGACCTCCGGAATGAAAGTCCCAACAATGACACCACAATTGTCTAAGCCAGAGTCATCCTACAAGAAACCTTAGTACAGCTCGCTAAATATACTATTATATGCAATCAAGAAACGAAAACAAAGAAGATATGTGACTTACCAAGTGAGTTACAAGTTCCCACTCAACAATGGTGTAGTCTCCTAAATTAAACTTATTCCATGCAAAACGGCAAAGTGATGCACTTAGCAACTCTTATTGGCACGACAAGGGGGGAGGGGGTAGCTAGTTTTGACTTGTCACATCAAGTTTTGACTTGCCAAAGAAGTTATGGCTTTGTTCTCAAACAAACAGAGTTGTTATCTGTGTACCATTTTCAGTATGTTACAACGATGTGGAAAGAATAGTGGCTATGATATTGCCACAAGCAAAAGCATCTCGGCACAACGAGATTCATTATATAATTTCCTATTATAGACGTGTATTAGAGAAGAACCTCTCACTTGCTTACAAGTTGAGCACTCATCTCTTTTAACATACGCAACATCCATCTTACAAGGTGTCTTCTCATGCTATTATGGTCAATTTTTCCTATTAAGGCCTAAGACGTGATGGCTATTATGGATAGGCAATACCATGATCAAACAATAGATGCTCTATGGAATCATCAATCATAGCTTCACCAACACTCTCCTCATTATTACAAAAAGCATGAAATGACAAGAACTTATGACTCTGCATTTTTATTCGTATTCACTATAAGTACATAATAGTGGGGGCTGCCAGCACATATAGCAAGCTATGTCACATCCTTGTACTACATCGGCAAGTGATATCTTTGCCCCATTCCATCTCAAATGCATTGTACCAACGTGGCCAGCAATATCACTTATCACTTGTGATTATGACTTCATTGAAACTAATTTTGGCAAACACAATCTCGCCAAGTTGACCGACAAGCAACTCAAAAAGTACAGCATCCCCAATATGGTGCAATTATTCAAGATGGCCTCTCATTAATCATCATTTTCTCACATGGACCCGAGCCTAGAGTTGGCTTCACTCCTTTGAATTTACAACCAAGAAAATTACTTATACTACTTTCAACACAATGGCCAACTCAAGGTCAAGCACAACCGCACTACAAATTGACCTTCATGTTTGTAGTGCGGCTATGCTTAACCTTCATGTTTTGCCACTATCACAATCAATGGAGAGTCAACTTTGATATGAAATTCGACTTCAACTACTTTAAGAACTCAACCTCATGGGTCTTTATCTTACAGTGGGTTTGTGATTTTCCAAAGAAGATCCATCCTACACAAGCAATGACACATTATATTCAACACATTGCCAAATATATCCAAGAGATCAGTGAAAACAAAATTAGCTCACCAAGGTGGGTGTCACATCCAATATATCAAGATTTTGCAAAGAATGGTTTCAACACATTATTGTTGCATTCAGCGACATTCTCTTGCAACAAAACCTTGATCCTTATTGATAAAAGCTCTTTTCTCTTCGCCGTTTGCACCACTCTGCCAACATCAATATCAAAAGTCCCATGGCCATGGACAATCTATCACAAACCTCCACTAACATCATTGACATAACAACTCTACTCCTTGTCAATGGGTTTCCTTTTTCTTTAGCGATAGCACTTTGTCCCACCTAAATCCTAACATTTTGTACAGTGGATGGTGCTGAGCTCTTCAAATTTATGCCCTTCACTAATGAAGATCTCATCTTTTTCGCCTCCACAATCTCATCTCCCTCCTTGGGTTTGGGTAGCATGAGTGATGAGGGCTTGAAAGTGGGATTNCTTCAGCAGGTTGGTAAAGGAGGTGGGCCTAGATTGTTAAAGGAGGCTAAATACTTCTAATTTTTCTCCTCTTCTTCTCTGTCCCTTCTTCAAGAGGGCTTTCTTACATTATATACCACCTTTCAGTGGATCTTAGCCCTACATCTATTGCTCAAGCAGGCCACTACTTGAGTGCTTGTCCCATCAGCCGCTTTCCATTCTTTCTGCGGCTTGCAGCAACCAAGGTTGCGCTGTTCAGGGGTCATTTCCTCATTAATACAACCAGAACGTTAGTTGTAGGTATTTAATATGGAGGTGACAGTTCATCATGGACTCGCTCCTCAACCATGCTTCCTCAGCTGGCACGTTGTATTTGTTCCTTTTCTTTAGATGCTCTGGAAGGCTGCTTTAGGTGGCCCGTTACTTCCTAATTCCATTGTCTCGGTTGGCCGAGGATAGGGTCGTCCTCGGCAAGGTTTCTAGGCAGTTTGGACTTTCACACTCCTTCCTCGGGTGTTTCCTCCTCCTCGGCATGGGCCTTGGGTTTGATATGAAATGGGCCGGGGATACCGAATCCTCTGGCCCCACATTCGCCTACACCAAAAACCAATTCATGTCTTGGTTTGATAATAATAAGTTATCATGAGGAGTAAACACCATAGGTTGAATCTTTCTAAAAAAAAATCGTACCATTTGCATCTAGGGATGGCCATGGGTTGGAATTGGATACCTGAACCCAAAACCCGATTATCGTCCATACTCAATTTTCACCCAAATTTCTTGCTTGTGATACCTATACCCAGTTTTTTTTTTTTTTTTTTTTTGGTTTGATTTTTTTTTAAGTACTTAAAAAAAATGACAAAATGCGCAAACCACTTACCACTTCATCATCCTCTATTACTCTTTAATTATAAAAGTCTTCAAGCCCACCTCTTTTCAAATAAAACACTTATGCTCTTCTTCTTCTTCTTCTTCTTCTTCTTCTCCCTCTTCTCTCTCTCTCTCTCTCTCTCTCTCTCTCTCTCTCTCTCCTAGTAATTAAAGTGTCAAATGTATGTCTTTTTTTTAATTTTTTAATTTCTAAGCTATAAAAAACAATTCTAATTGAAATGTCAAACAAAGTAATTTGAGCTTTCCAAATATGTACAAATGATCAAATAAGTTAATGAAATAAAAAAGATACATTTGACATATTCTTGCAAATTACTTCAATATGCATTTTATAGGAAGGTTTCATGCACAAACAAAATCAATTAGTAATTAATAGGAAGATTGATGTAATATAATCTTAATTTAACAAATTCCTTTATAAATTCTTGAGAAAAAATTGGGAGCAAATTACATCAATTAAGCATTTTATGGGAAGTAATGATACTAATGGAATCAATGCTTTCCACACAAGTGAAAGTCAAAATCATGATATATGATATTTTACTTTACAAAGAAGGAATAAGAAGCAATAATAGTATAATAATTTCCATACAAGTGAAAGTCAAATTCATGTTATAATCCCAAGCAAAAATTCAATTAAGCAAAAGACAACTATGTAATTAGTAAGACATAAATTTAAGGATTTTTTTATTAATTAATTTATTAGAAGGAGAAGAAGCTCCACTTCTGTCTCTTTAGTGTCCGTTTGGTAAAAATTATTTTTGCCAACTTATTTTACTATTCAGTTTATTTTTGCTACCATTCATAAGTCTCACTGCACTTTTGAGTATTATTCATGAGTCTCGTTGTACTATTTCAACTAACTTTTACCTTTATCTATAGTATTTCTGAATTATAGTTTTGATAAGCTACACATTTATGCATGTATAGAAGCTAAGAAAACATGTAATATAAATAATATCTAATGGTGTTTTAAAATGTTATTAATTAATTTTCTTCCTTATTGATTTGACTATCAAATCAAATGGATAATATCATTATGGTTTAATCATGGAATTGACAAACTAAAGGTTAAGGAAGTGGAGAAATTTGATGCTTATTTAGGGCTGCCTACTCTGATATGAAGAAGAAAATATGATACTTTTGCTTTCCTAAAGGAACAAGTTTGGAGAAAGCTACAAGGTTGGAAGGGGAAGTTGCTTTCTAGGGTTGGCAAAGAGGTTCTTATAAAAACAGTGGCTCAATCCATCCCCACGTATACAATGGGGGGTTTTTTAGTTGCCTGGGAAATTATGTGATGAATTGGACGCTATGTGTGCTAGATTTTGATGGGGACAAATTGGAGAGAAAAGGAAAATACACTGGAAAAATTGGAGTTTGTTAACGCTGTCAAAGAAAGAGGGCGGAATGAGTTTTAGAGATTTAAGATCATGTCATTTAGCCATGTTAGCGAAGCAAGGTTGGAGTTTGTTGCATGATAAAAGCTCTCTGTTATATAGTTGTTTTAAAGAAAAATATTTTCAGCGGTGTGATTTTCTTGAGGCGACTGATTGCCAAAATAGTTCCCATGTATGGAAGAGTTTGATAGCGGCTCAACCAAATTTGAGGAAAGGATGCTTTTGGAGAGTAGGTAATGGGGCTTCAAATTGTGTTCTAAAGGATTGCCGGTTGCCAAACCAGCCAACAAAAAAAATTCTTTTCCAACCTAAGGAGGAGATTTGGGAGTGGAGGTTCTCAAATTTAGTTGACTGGCAAAATCATCAGTGGGATAAAGAAAGAATCACGGCCATGTTCCATTAGTTTGATGCTGAAGCTATACTTCAAGTCCCTTTGAGCAAGCGGGTTGTGCAAGATGTGCTGGTATGGTCTTTTTCAAAGAAGGGCAGCTATACAATAAGGTCTGGGTATTTTGTGGCAAAGCAATTAAGGAAGGAAGAGTTTAATGCTGGGGACTCTTCGGAGCAAAGAACATATGGGTCACTTTGTTCACAACTTTGGAAAGCAGATGTTCCAAATAAGATCAAAATTTTTTCCTAGAGAGCATGTCTTAATATTTTGCCCACACAAGACAATCTCGTTCGAAGAAGGGTGGTGGAGACTACGAGATGTTGTTTTTGTCAGAAAGAGGCCAAATCGGTTTTGCATGTGCTTTGGAGTTGTGGGGTGGCACAGGATGTTTGGGCTGGGAGTTTAGGTAGATTTCAAAAATCATGTACTGAGCAGGACGATTTTCTGTAGCTGGTCACAAGTCTCATGCTGAAGCTTTCATCGGAGGAATGGAATTTGTTTTGGGTTATTTGTTGGCAGATATGGCATCAGCGGAACAAAGTCATGCATGGAGGTGCATTCCAGCATCCTTCAAGGTCGGCCTAGTGCACAGTGGATTATTTAAAGGAGTGTACCGATGCACAAGACCATCTGAGTGTGCCTGCTCCGATCCATGTTCCAGCGCAGCAGACATGGCAGCCTCCACAGGGATCTTTTTTCAAGTTGAACTTTGATGGTGCTTGCTTTGATGATGGAGATGCATCTGGTTATGGGGCTGTGATTCGGAACGAAAAAGGCGAAGTCATGGCTGCTATAGCTATGAGGGGCGGCGTTGTGAGAGATAATGAAGAGGTGGAAGTGATGGCATACCGTAAAGCTCTTGAGTTTGCTATCGATGCTGGCTTCATCTATATATATATCTAAAAGTTGAAGCGTAGCATTTATTGTTGCTATGTTTCTATTGAGTCACATCAACTACCATATCATTCACTTTTTTTTTTTTTTTTAACTTTTTTTTTCCTCTTTTTTAACTTTTATTCTTTCTATTCTCACTGTTACACTTTCTTCAACCTCTGCCCTTCCTCTTTGCCTTTTTATCTTCTCACTACTCTCTACTTTACTGTTACACTTCTTTCATCACTATCTCTTTCTTATATTTTGACTTTTCTTCTCTTTATTTTATTTTATATAAATTTGGTGGTGTCATTTCTCCCATGTAATCCATATTTTTCCGACAAAATAACGAGTACTCTCTCTCTCTCTTGGTGGATTTTTGTTCTTTCTTATAATTTTTTTTATGGGTCTTTCTTATAATTTTGATTATGGTTGATGTTATTTTCTTGAATATTTGTTTTGGTTAATACATAGTTTTTTTTTTTTTTTTGGAAATAGGAATATGAGTTTCTATCAAAACACAATCTACATTACTATAGTTCTTTTTCTTTTTCTTTGTCCTTCGTGATGAAAATTTAGATCATTGAGCACGATTGCCTGTACTCTGCGTTGTTGAGCACCGCCTAGATGGTGGGGAAATGAAAGAACCAAGCTACTCCACTACAGCAGAGAGTACTTGGAAATGGAAAATTAATGAATGACACAAGAGACTGAAAGAGTAGATGAAAGGCTAACCAAATAGAAGATGCTCAAAGTGCAATAATGTTTAGTCTAGTAGAATTTTATATTATTATTACTGTTTTCTTAAAAATAAGCTGGAGGGCTATCTCTGGTCAATGAAGTCCATGCGGTACATGTTTAGTTCACATTGGCTCTTCTCCTCAACCCACAGACAAGTAAAATAAATTTCTCCACTTTTACAAAGTAATGATCTTTTTTATATGGAAAAATACAGCCCTCACACTTTATTACATACGATTGTACACATGTCCTTGAAACGCACTGAAACCTATTTTTTAGGGTATGTGTAAAACTGTGTGTAATAGACGCTCCGTTTATTTTGAAGTAAAATAGTTTTTCAAATATCCGTAAAACATTGGATTTGAAATGTTGTTTCTAAATTTATTTGTTGTCATGTACACTTAAAAAAAAATTTATTAGAGAGATTCTATAGAATACAAATAAAATTAACGTATATACTTGGTATGGAGTGAAAAAGAGCTTGGTAAATTCAAGGATGCATATATTCCAAAGTAATGTTGCTGATCATGGATTGAAAACTTTGATCATTCTTTTTCATTTCCATTTTTCCCTTTCGTGTTAATGTAATTACCGTATAGTATGTCCAAACTTATGTTTATTTTTGTTATTGAATTAATAATGTTCTACTTTAGGTATCTAGCTATTTACTTTAGTTGTTTTCAGAGTTTAAGCAAAGAACAATTTCCTACCCATAGTCATGTCAAATTGCTAGAATAAATTGGGTAGGACAATGTTAACGGAACACGAAGAAATGTATAAAATGTAAGAGTGTGCTTTTTTTTTTTTTTTTAATAACTAGCCACAAACTCACGCGATGCGTAAGACTATTATTAATAATCATGTTATGGTTAAACTTATTTTAAAATAAAAAATTTATAATAATAATAATAATTCATTAAAGATCATTTTGTGAATAGCCAAAAGAAAATTCTTTACAAATAAGTTAATAAACTACCATTACTAAAATAAAAAAAAAATCACCAAAGATGTATAACGTAATGTATTAAATTGTTCAAACAAAATCTTTTAAAGAAATCATTTAAATCAACCATCAAATATATGACATACCCTAGCAACTTTATAATTAAATAGTGTAGAGTAAACATGGTTTTATAAAAACAATGAATTTAAATTGGCATAATATGAATAATAATAAAAAATAGGAAATGAAAAGCAAACAAATCTTTGTGTAAATTGTTGTGTGCTTGAATATTACTCTTATAATAGTGGACTCCATATTATGTTATGTTCATATACATCTAGGTGAGTAAGAATGTAACTATTATTTGGGCTACATCATGCAATTATTTTCTACTTTTTTTTCCTCTTTTTGAACTTTAATTCTACCTATTCTCCAAAAAAAAAAAAAAAAAAAAAAAAAAAAAAAAAAAAAAAAACTCTTCTTCTCCCTATTAATCATGGTTACATTTCCTTCATCCATTTCTCTTTCTTATATTTTGACTTTTATTCTCCCTATTTTATTTTGTATAAATTTAATATCATTTCTTCCATTTAATCCATATTTTTCCCGCAAAATAACTGTGAGTACTCTCTCTCTCTCTCTCTCTCTCTCTCTCTCTCTCTCTCTATATATATATATATATATAAAATATCTTTACTTTCTTTTGGTGGATTTATGTTCTTTCTTATAATTCTAATTAAGGTTGATAGTTTATTTTTTTTTAAATATTTGTTTTGGTATTGTGCTTTTTTAATTTCCCTTTAATAGTAATGGTTGAATTTTTTGGTTTGGGTTAATACATAATTTTTTTTTAAAAAAAATAAATAGAAATTTGAGTTTCTATCAGAACACAATCTACATAACTATGAATTTGAATATGACTACCAACTGCTTGAGTAATAAATTATTATAATGTCTAACTTTTATTCATTTGATTTCATTTTAATTTTGGTTAAGATAGCATTGTAATTTTGTGATGAGTTTTTATTATTATTATAATCTCTTTATTCCTTAAGAGATGATAATTTTGAATAATAAATTTGAAACTTATAAAGTTTAGTTGTATATTACGCAAATATAACACACTACAATAGAAGTTAGAAGAATATGGTTCATCTTAAAAAAATATTAATCAAACAAAAAAAAATAATAGAATGATATATTTGTAGAGATAAAAAGATAAAAAAAAATAAAAACCTGTAGAAATATATTTTTTTAAATAGATAATATTTGAATTAATTGTTATTCTTGATATGTTATAACCCATTACATAATATTTATATATTCCCACGCATCACGTGGGTCTGCGGCTAGTGGAGATAATTCTAGAAGGAGATAATGCTATGGTGATGAAAACGATTTCTCAGGCTCAACTAGATCTCTCGCGACTTGGTTTAATATATGAAGATATCTGGTGCTTGGCTGTAGGTTTTAGATCCATTTCGATTAATTGTGTTAGGCGCAGTGCAAATAGTGTTGCTCATGCTTTGGCTAGATTTACTAGATTAATTGATAAAGAAATTATATGGATGGAGGAGGATCCTCCGCCAATGGTGGATGCTTTGTATTTGGATTCTAGTATTCTAAATTAATGAAAATTGATTGGTTCCAGTTTCCAAAAAAAAAAAAA